>NC_135232.1:577245980-577552230 GCF_051348905.1 Ranitomeya variabilis
TGCCATAATGCCAATGGTTTAGCTGATTCCCCATATACACAAATTATAGCAAATAATTTGCGAAGTTGGTAGGGCATTTGGAAAGCGATTGCATCCGTTATACCGCCTTCCCATTGGGAATCGTCTTCCAAAAAATGAAGATCAATGCACGCATTTTATACGTGTCATGTACGCCTCCATTAACAGTCCTTAAGTCAGCATAAGACTTTGCTCCTCTTACGTGAAGTAAAAGGAGTCTAAGGTAAAACAGCTCACCATCTGTCAAAGAGACTGTATACATTCTGGCAATTGTTTTCCCAAATTGAGCCCGTCTTTTTTTCCATCCTTCTGGTACAGCTTTTTTATCCCAGACATAGTGTTCAGGGATTTCACTGTACAAATACTGACAGGCGGAAGTGTCAACTCTGTTTAGCTCAAAATAAGCCTGCAGATTAGAGGCTTTTGAGTCTGAAGTAACCATATCCAAATTACCATCTTTGAAAAACACTTGCTGCATGTTGTCAAGGTGAACAGCAAGCCTTTTAATGGTATGTGAAGCATCATGCATTTTATTTTTTCTGATTCTCCACATGCCCTCAGGGGCGCTTATATACGGAGAATCTAGGTACATGGCTTGTTCATTCCAGTTTAATGTATCAAACTTGATATTGGCACAGTCATGTCCTTTGTATACATATTTGAAAAGAAATGTAACACTTTATTGGAGCACATATCTCCACATTGATAAGGCAATTGTACTTGAGTAATAAATAGGGGTTGTATGGAACTACCCATCTATTGTTGATTTCTAGTGTTCCTCGCCTGGTTTTCCCAGTATTGCGTCGGTACTGTGGGTAACCATCAACATTGGGGTTTGTCTGTGTATTAAAATCCTTTGGGAATTTTTTGCACATTGACTTTCTGTCATGCATATAGCACCAGGTTGATCTTCGCCACATGGGCCATGAATCATGTGCTACATCACTGCTTCATGCAGTTTTGGATTTGCTGTCTCATTTGGGATTTCAGCAGAGACCAAGTCGTCAATTATTTCTTTGTCCTTAGGTTTATCTTCCTCTCCGAGGATTAAGAGCATGTGAGCGTGAGGTAGTCCACACTTTTGAAATTCTATTGCATGCACATAGGCAGCTACACGGCCAAAAGTGTGTTTTTTCAAAATCTCGTTAAGCACGGTTTGGAGTTTGATTTTAAATACCCGTGCAACCAAATCTGGTCTGAACTCTGGCCTTTGCCATGGTTCTAAGTTTTCAGTAATTTCTTTTCACTTTGGGTTACAGGTCATCGTAACAAAAAGATCTGGCTTTCCGAATTTTTGGATAATTGTTATGGCATCTTGGTAATTTTGCTGCATAGCTCTTGGGCTTCCAATGAAAGTGGACGATATAATTACTGGTGTCCCAGCTTTTAGCCCTTGGTGTAACGCAGCATTATGGATGTGATCCATAATGCTGGCATAACTGTCGACGCGTAATGTCTTTTGATTTTGTTTTATATATTCGATCCTGCCGGATTAAATTTTGACGTAACTGTCAACGAAAAATTGTTGCATCAACTTCCCAGCATTTAAAAGGGGATTGAACTCGTCACGACTGGCAAGCCTGTATGCATAGTACTGCAACAGGGCATTTTTTTCTTTTTGATCTTGATCCACTGGTATGGATGGTAGATGATTGTCACCAATTCCTTGATGTTGCACACTTAGGGCAATTGGAGTTGTCAAATTTATTGTCCATCCACTGTCCCCATATGGGAATAGAAGTGGATATGTCTTTGCATCACACTTTCTGTGAAGAAAGCTGATTTGAACAGTTTGGTTTTCACTTTTGAGATGAACTCTGATGTCCCTGTTAAATGGGGGTTCACCCATTGCATTTTGATAAAGTATAGCTACTTCATTGCACCTTGGTGCATTGTAGCGCCTCTGGTCATCATTGTAGGCTTTTATAATTGACATTGTTATTTCGAGTGGATCACGATTTTCTAATTCAGCAATCCTCTCTTCCTCTATTTCAAATTCCCTCATCATTGTGAAGGCTCTTGCGAGTGGGTTAATTGCTTTCATTTTCTCTCCAAGAGATCATAGCAGTGTTAGGAGGCACTTTTTATTTGCTTGACTTCTTGTACTTAATGCTTTTTCACTGTCCAAGATATAAATCTGGGCAAACTTGGGAGTACTACCCACAGTGGGATGCAATGGGGCAGTTCTGTGGTAAATTTGTCCACGAATTCGAAAACAGTTTGGACCACGCCCAGGAGGTGGTGCTACTTGTGCTCCCATTGATGCCAAAGCAAGCGAGCTATTGTATTGTCTTATATTAGCCATAAAGTTACTGGAGCGCTGATGCTCTCCTTTCATCAACTTGACTAATTGATCAGCCATATGAATGGGACATAATTGGATGTGCCCTCTCTTGTAACAGGAAGGGAATGTTTTGTCCTGTGTCATTTTGTCTTTGAAATTTTTAGATTGGCAGAACTGATATCGAAATGTCAGTTTGCCAGCATAGTGCTCTTCAATATGTGTCTCATCAATTTGATTGAGAAGTCCTCTAGTGGCAAATGTAACTTGCCATCATTGAGTGGCTCTTGCATTTTGGACATTTGTTCTATTTTGTTCTCTTTTTTGTGAAATATGTGCATCACTTTGTGCATTGCATGTTGCTCGTTGTCGTGCAGCATTAGATGCTCTACGTGATTCAGTTACTTCATTTGTTTCTCTTGCTCTGTCCACCCTCTGTCAGGCTACATCAGCAGTTCTTCGACAATTTTGTTTGTGTTAGGGGTCAAGTTCCCGCCTCTGCACAGGGGGAATCTATAGCCATCTCCTCTGCGGTCTCCCATTCCTCTCCAGCCACAGTAGAGCCTGCTCGGCAGAGACGTCGATCCCAGCATCTGGCTCAGCCTGATACTGTGCGGATGGTTTCTGCTGCTTTCCCAGGCTCAGCAATTGTAGCCAGTACTGGTCAGCGGCGAGCAGACATCTCTGGGACTAAGTCCTGCTTTTTCCCTTCTGAGCATGCCCAAGGTAAGACTTCTCATTGGAGGTCAGGGGTCACATGCTCAGGTACTGCTGCAGCTCCCATTGGTCCTCTAGGAAGGTCCTGAAGTTGCTCTAGTATTGTAGCAGCTTCCATTGGTCCTCTAGGAAGGTCCTGAAGCTACTGCAGCTATAAAAGGTTTGCATGGCCGCACAGCCATGCGCTAGTATCACTTCATGTTATGAGCTTGCTAATTGTGGTCGCGCCTGTATGATTGTATTCAGGGACCTGGCTGAAATAAGCCCCTAGAATACCGGCACCTCCGAACGCACCAATTATAACATCCATATTAACTCGGTGCGTTTCGCCAGCCATTTAGATGCAGGTTATGCATCGGTATTTGATTCGCTTCCCTACATGCAGCAGCGCTCTCAATTTGATCAATCTTTGCAATGTTGCTTTACACTGTTGCCTCAGTGTTGCCTGAGTGTTGCCTCACAATGTTGCCTCACAGTGTTGCCTCACAGGCTAATGTTCAAAAAAGGCTTATGCCTTAACTCTCCACCAGGGAGAGCTCCTCTCCTCAGGTATCCATGGTTACGCCCATGCAGTTAGCTGCTAGTGGTAGTAACTATAGATACCTAAGTTACTGTTCAGCTGTGGATGACTCATTGTGCAAAGACACATGGACACGTCCAAAGTAGGTATATTGATGCTCCAAACTATTTCAAAGTGAGATCTCCCTTAGGGTATGTGCACACGTCAGGATTTCTTGCAGAAATTTCCTGAAGAAAACCGGAAATTTTCTGCAAGAAATCCGCATGCTTCTTTTCGCGTTTTTTTTCCCGTTTTTTCCACGTTTTATTTAGCATTTTGCAAGTGTAATTAGCTTGCAGAATGCTAAAGTTTTCCAAGCGATCTGTAGCATCACTTGGAAAACTGATTAACAGGTTGGTCACACTTGTCAAACATAGTGGGTGACAAGTGTGACCAACTTTTTACTATAGATGCTGCCTATGCAGCATCAATAGTAAAAAGATATAATGTTAAAAATAATAAAAAAATAAAAAAAGGTTATACTCACCCTCTGATGGCCCCCGATCTCCTCAGCTGTTGCTTTATGTGTAGGACCTGTGATGACGTCACGGTCACATGACATGACAGTTCATCACACAGAGCATCTATAGGAACGGAAGAGACAGTTCGCTCGGTCTGGCCATTTGTCTGAGGATGGAATGCAGAAGAAAAAGACAAATCAATGCCCAGCCTAGCACAAAAGGCCCACCAAAACCTAGAAACAAACTGGGAACCTCTGTCGGACACAATATTCTCTGGAATACCATGCAAACGAACCACATGCTGAAAAAACAATGGAACCAACTCTGAAGAGGAAGGCAATTTAGGCAAAGGCACCAAATGAACCATCTTAGAAAACCGGTCACAAACAACCCAGATAACCTACATCCTCTGGGAAACCGGAAGATCAGAAATAAAATCCATAGAAATATGCGTCCAGGGCCTCTCAGGGACCGGCAATGGCAAAAGTAACCCACTAGCACGGGAACAACAAGGCTTGGCCCGCACACAAATCCCACAGGACTGCACAAAAGAACGCACATCACATGACAACGAAGGCCACCAATAGGACCTACCAACCAAATCTCTGGTACCAAAAATACCAGGATGACCAGCCAACACAGAACAGTGAACCTCAGAAATCACTCTACTAGTCCATCTGTCAGGAACAAACAATTTCCCCACAGGACAGCGGTCAGGTCTGTCAGCCTGAAATTCCTGAAGAACCCGCCGTAAATCAGGGGAAATGGCAGAAAGGACCAACCCTTCTTTCAGAATGCCGACCGGTTCAAGGGCCTCAGGAGAATCAGGCAAAAAACTCCTAGAAAGGGCATCAGCCTTAATATTCTTAGAACCCGGAAGATACGAAACCACGAAATCAAAACGGGAAAAAAACAAGGACCATCGAGCCTGTCTAGGACTCAGCCGTTTGGCAGACTCGAGGTAAATCAAATTCTTATGATCGGTCAGGACCACAATACGGTGCTTAGCTCCCTCAAGCCAATGTTGCCACTTCTCAAACGCCCACTTCATAGCCAACAACTCCCGATTGCCGACATCATAATTGCGTTCAGCAGGCGAAAACTTGCGGGAGAAGAAGGCACACGGTTTCATCAAAGAACCAACAGAATCCCTCTGAGACAAAACGGCCCCCGCCCCAATCTCTGAAGCATCAATCTCAACCTGAAACGGAAGAGAAACATCTGGTTGGCGCAACACCGGAGCAGAAGTAAATCGGCGTTTAAGCTCCTGAAAGGCAGAGACAGACGCAGAGGACCAATTCGCCACATCAGCGCCTTTTTTCGTCAAATCAGTCAAGGGTTTAACCACGCTGGAGAAGTTAGCAATGAAACAGCGATAAAAATTTGCAAAACCCAAAAATTTCTGAAGGCTCTTCACGGATGTGGGTTGAATCCAATCATGAATGGCCTGAACCTTAACCGGATCCATCTCCATAGATGAGGGAGAAAAAATAAAGCCCAAAAAAGAAACCTTCTGCACCCCAAAGAGACACTTAGACCCCTTCACAAACAAAGCATTGTCACAAAGAATCTGAAATACCATCCTGACCTGTTCCACATGAGACTTCCAATCATCGGAAAAAATCAAAATATCGTCCAAATATACAATCAAGAATTTATCAATATAAGTCCGGAA
The DNA here is from genome assembly GCF_051348905.1 of Ranitomeya variabilis. Lineage (NCBI taxonomy): Eukaryota > Metazoa > Chordata > Amphibia > Anura > Dendrobatidae > Ranitomeya > Ranitomeya variabilis. The sequence goes on from NC_135232.1 coordinate 577,251,692, forward strand.
GATATCATGCATGAAGGATTGAAAAACAGATGGAGCGTTAGTGAGCCCGAATGGCATCACAAGGTATTCAAAATGGCCTTCGGGCGTATTAAACGCAGTTTTCCATTCATCACCATGTTTAATTCGAACAAGATTATTTGCCCCCCGAAGGTCAATCTTAGTAAACCAACTAGCCCCCTTAATCCTAGCAAACAAATCGGAAAGCAAAGGTAAAGGGTATTGAAACTTGACCGTGATCTTATTCAAGAGGCGATAATCAATACAAGGTCTCAAGGAGCCATCCTTCTTAGCAACAAAAAAAAAACCTGCTCCTAACGGTGAAGAAGATGGCCGAATATGCCCTTTCTCCAAAGAGTCCTTAACATAACTCCACATGGCGGTATGTTCAGGCACAGACAGGTTGAAAAGTCGACCCTTAGGAAACTTACTGCCTGGAATCAAGTCAATAGAACAATCACAGTCCCTGTGCGGTGGAAGGGAACTGGACTTGGGCTCATCGAATACATCCTGAAAATCAGACAAAAACTCTGGAATTTCAGAAGAGGAGGAAGAGGAGATTGACATCAAAGGAACATCATTATGAACCCCCTGACAACCCCAACTAGTCACAGACATAGATTTCCAATCCAATACAGGATTATGTACCTGCAACCACGGGAAACCCAGCATGATAACATCATGCAAATTATGCAACACCAGAAATCGACAATCTTCCTGATGGGCTGGCGCCATGTGCATGGACACCTGTGTCCAAAACTGAGGCTTATTTTTAGCCAAAGGTGTAGCATCAATCCCCCTTAAAGGAATAGGGTTCTGCAAAGGCTGCAAGGGAAGACCACAACGCCCGGCAAACTCAAAATCCATTAAGTTCAAGGCGGCGCCTGAATCCACAAATGCCATGACAGAAAATGATGACAATGAGCAAATCAAGGACACCGATAACAGAAATTTAGGTTGTACAGTACTTATGGTAGCGATCCTCTTTGTCCACTTAGGGCAGACTGAAATGACATGAGAAGCGTCGCCACAATAATAACACAACCCATTCTGATGTCTGAATCCTTGTCGTTCCGTTCTAGACAAAATCCTATCACACTGCATTGGCTCAGGAATTGGCTCTGAGGACGACGCAACAGCGCGCACAGTTCTACGCTCCCGCAAGCGCCGATCAATCTGAATGGCCAGAGACATAGAATCACTCAGACCGGAAGGCGTGGGAAACCCCACCATAACATCTTTAACGGATTCAGAAAGACCCTTTCTGAAAATTGCCGCCAAAGCATAATCATTCCATTTAGTCAACACAGACCATTTTCTAAATTTCTGACAAAACAATTCTGCCGCCTCTTGACCCTGAGACAGGGCCAACAAGGTTTTCTCCGCTTGATCCACAGAATTAAGTTCATCATATAATAAACCTAAAGCCTGAAAAAAGGAATCTACATTAAGCAAGGCCGGATTCCCAGATTCCAGGGAAAATGACCAATCCTGTGGATCACCATGACAATTTTAACCTGCTGAATGGAATCACCGGAGGATCGCGGTCTCAGAGCAAAAAACAATTTACAATTATTTTTAAACCCCCAAAATTTGGACCTATCACCACAAAACAAATCAGGAGTAGGAATCTTCGGTTCTAAAGCTGGAGTCTGAACAATATAATCAGAAATACCCTGTACCCTAGCAGCAAGCTGGTCTACATGAGAAGCTAATTCCTGAACATCCATGCTGGCACAAGACCCCTCAGCCACCCATAAATAAAGAGGGAAAAAAAGACAAAACAGACTACAGAAAAAAAAATGGCTCAACACTTTTCTTCCCTTCTTCTGAGATGCATTTAACTCATTATGGGCCAGTTGTACTGTTATGATCTGGTGACCTTGGAGCCACATGAAACTTTCTCTGGAGTCGGTGGAACCTGTACTGACCGCAATCCTGAACTAACACCACAACTAGAAGTAGCCGTGGGGTGTGCCTAACACTCCCTAGACACCTCGACACAGCCGGAGGACTAAATACCCCTATAGATGGAAATGGGAATGCTATCTTGCCTCAGAGCAGACCCCCAAAGGATAGGCAGCCCCCCACGAATAATGACTGTGAGTAGGAGAGGAATAGACACACGCAGGTAGAAAAAAGGATTTAGCAAAAGAGGCCACTCTAGCTAAATAGGAAAGGATAGGACAGATAACTAGGCGGTCAGTATTAAAACCCTTCCAAAAATATCCACAGCAGATAATACAAAAAGTTCCACAATCTAACTAAAGACATGGAATGTATATCTGCCACTCCAGAGAATCCAGCAAGACTGAGAAAATACTGACACAATCTAAGCTGGACAAGAAAACACAAGGAATAGCACTGAATTGTGAAGCACACAACATGTGTGCCACAGGGAAAAAGAACCAGACACTTATCTTTGCTGATTTGGCAGAAAGGCAGGAGGAACCAGGCAGAGGTCCTACACCTCCCAATAACAATTGACAACTGGCAAGGACTAATGAATCCAGCAGGCCTAAATACCCCAGTCAGATATGCAATCAGCAGATACACGTGACCAGGACTGCAACTCAGGGGCAACTGCATTACCACCTACAACCACCAGAGGGAGCCCAAAAGCAGAATCCACACCAGTCCACTCCGCAAGTGTGAATTGCCCCACGTCTTTTCTGCGTTGTGCAAGGCTATACAAAATGTCATACTGCACCAGGTCTTGGCACTGCTGCCACAGTAGCTGCAACATGTGCAAACGACTTCAGCTCCACTGTGGCCTCATCACACTTCAACCGGTTAAACGGTAGTCTGCAAGATCTCTATACCAACTTAAGTTGAATGATGGTGGAAGTGAGCACATCCAGGCTGGGACAGTGGCGGAAACATTGCTGTACCATCAGGTTGAGGATGCAAGTGATGCAAGGCATATGTGTGAGGTTGGCCTGGCGTAGAGCCACCATGAGGTTTGCACCGTTATTGCACACGGCATTTCCCTGGCTCAAGGTTGAGTGTAGACAGCCATTGCTTAAACTCGGCATGGATAGTTATCCACAACTCTTGATCTGTATGACTGCGATGTCCAAGGCATATGAAATGCCCACCCGGGCCGTGGGGTACTCGGTACTGGGTCCAGTACTTAAAGGGATGTGTCACGGTGGCAGCGGCGGCAACCAGGTCCGTGTTAAGGACAAAGTCTTTAAAGGGTTTTGTAAAATAATAAATGTTTGTGACGCCTGTGGTATTCGGACAGGGATGACGAACACTGCTTAAAGGGGTTGATTGGAATGATGTTATGGCAGCTGGGATGGTATGGCTTTCCATAGGTGCAGCTGGGTCCTCAGGGCTCCTGATGTAGTGGGGACAGATGGTGGGTGGTGTAGAAAGAAACAGAGGACACAAGTTGCAGTCTCTTTACTGTAGAGTTCAGGCAACTGCAGTCCCGGGTACAGGATCACAGGTACTGGCAGGGTCCGGCCAGCTTGGAAGCAAATCTGGAATCCCACTAACCAGGTGGGGTTGGAAGCATTCCTTCTAGCGCTGTGTTGTAGTCCCTTGCTGTCTTAGGCCTCACACAAGGTCCTCATGTTCTCTCTGTCCCCCTTTATGTAGGACACTACTCGCATGACAGGTAACGAGCCTTTTTACAGGGTCTCTCAGATGACGCTGGGCTCTATCTGCTACTGTGTCATTGGGTGTTAATGGTGGGTAGGTGACTTGAAGTCCAGCTGTCCGCCGGTTTCTGCCGTGGGGCATGAAGCTACCCCCACAACCTCAGTCTTCCGGCTACCGATATCTGCGCTTCAGCATGGAGGAAGCTCAGTCGCAGTTTCTCTCTCCAGCTCTTAACTCTCCTTGCTTCTTTTCCTCCTTCAAGCTCTCTACAGCTGGTTCTGTCCATTTCTCTCTCCTTTCCAGGAGCTGCAGCACCTCATGTGGCTGCACGGCCCCTCTGTCTTCCTGACTCTCTGTCAGGACTCTGAACATTTTTTACCTTTTGTGCATTTCTGCCCTTTTCCAAGATGTCGTCTTTGGTCTCATGTGCACTGTGTCTTCCTGCTATAAAACTCCACCCCAGCCTTCAGTCTGTGCTAGAGTATTCTGTCTTTCATCCAGCTCCTGACCTCTGATTACTCCCTGGCTATACACCTGCTCCTGTGAACCTGTGTGGTGATCCTGCTACTCTGCTCTGAGTTCCTGCTGCATACACAAGTTTCCAGTAATCCTCCTTCATCTGCTGTTCGTGTTTATTTCCATCTGCATTTGCTGGATATGTAAGCTGTTTCTGCTTTGCAATAACCTGAGACTATTAACCAGGCCTCCCTGGTTGAGCTAAGATATGATTTGAACTGCCTAATAAGCATATATATCTGTGCCTGGACTAAGACAAGGATTTATTCGTGTCAAGTATCCTCAAGAATAACTGTGCTTCATAGACTTTCTGCTTGATTGCATTTTCCTCTGAAGCTTGCTATAGACTGCTAAGCTGCGTTTATTATTTGCACCAAGTGTTGTGGACTTGAGTTTCTCTCTGCACCTGTTTGAATCACCGTGTGATAATATAGACTTTACCACTTATAAAACTGTGTCCTGTAGTTATCTTGTTCCACGCAAAGAGTCTCCTGAGTTATCCCCTATAATTATTACACTCTCTCTGTCTCTTCCTTTCTCCTCACTCTTCTGTGACAGACTTCTCTACTTTCCCTGTCTCTGACAGACTAACTAACTCTCCCTCCAGCCAGAATATATATAGGGGAGCCACCTACAAACTGGATCAGAGCTCCCCCTTCTGGCTTGGAGTAAGAACATGTTGCATGTTTGTGAATACCTGCTAAAGGGATCCTTCCTCGCTTCCAAGCACAACATCACTCTACCCCTGAGGAAAGCAATGCCATTGTAACAACCAGGAACCTGGGGTGTTATACTCCCCCCCCCATTAAATTCAGTACTCCCAGACTGAGAAAACAAAAAACAACAATAAGTGTTTAAAGACATATGCAAAACACTTTTGAAATATGCATACAACAAATTATGAAAACGTCTGCTTCTCTTTATAAGAGGTTATTATGCTTTAAACATCACAAAACTTTAATACAGGGTAGAAAATAACTTTTCCTATGACACTAAATATTAAATATTAAATATGCAATAACGGTCACCCTTTACAGGTATACTATCTTTACTAATCTTCTTACGCTAAAGTGCAAAACATTAGCTTCACCAAAAGATATGAAACTCTCTATACAAAATATTATTTATGCATATTTTAACTATCTGATATATAGACTATTATTAACTCCTCTATCAATATTAAAGACTAATGCTTTAATACAGTGTAACAAGGTCAACATTTTCCTATTCTGAAGTAGTGCAACCTTTAAAAGTGCAAACATTATTCAAGTAATTCAACATCATATCAGCAGCAGTTTCAATTTCAACAAATTGTGAGACTTTTCTCACCAACAACAGTGATGTGTTCATGCGGGGGACCTGTTCTAAACCCCCAACATAGGATTGGGTGGGTTACAAGGCATAACGTCCAGACCTTGTCTTCAGCCACGCCAAATTGTTTTTCTTCAAGTTTAAGACAAATATGCTTTAGTGCAAAATGAACGGTATTTTCTTTGGTCATATGTAAAACCAGTAGGAAGCACCTTGATAAGTGCTACCTATTTACATGACAGTTTGTGGACCATTCACTATCCATGGTCTCAGTGTCTCTTTAAACAAATGAACCTGTAATTTCAACAGTCATTTTAACTTTCAGCAATCATTGAAGCATTTAAAAACTGTCTATTTCCTCTGCCAAGTTAGCTCCTGGTGGTTGCTACTCCCTGACCGGGAAAATTCAGGGTCATACCTCTCAACTGGTACGGCATACCAAGGCATATTGGCTCGTTCCACCACTGGTGTCTGGGTGGACTGGTGGCATTTAGTAGTAGGCCTGGCCTGTTGCTACTCCTGCAGGCACTGAATTTAAAGCCTAGCCTGTTTGCTTTGACTGCTTTTGCACTGGTACGCACTTTCTGCAGTCCAGAGCGTACCACCCTTTGTCACCGATATGGCAGGTATATGTCACTCTGTCACCGGGGAACAGGTCCCTGTCAGGGTGTCCTTCCATTAATTGAGATTCAACGTCTCTCCAGTTAATGAAGATTTCATTGATCATCCCTTCTTTTTTATGAAACCCCAGCCTCTCTGTTGGTTGAAGACTACTACTTCTCCCTGCCGTAGTGGTCCCCTTTCTGCCCGAGGAATTTTGCGAGTTCGGGCCTTTGCATCTAAGTTTCTCTCCTCAAAGGCTGCCTGTTGGCCAGGGATTGCTGTCTCTCCCACTCCTCCCGATGTCTACAGTGCTCTTGCCATGTTATTATGGGGATTTCCCCTTGGAGCGCTATCATGTACTCCTCCACTGGTCCCTCTTCGAACACCATGGGTTCAGTATAGTTATAGTGCCATATTTGTGCCGATTGTATGTTTCATGATCATTTTTCAAACAAATTCACTCATCACTATTTATAATGTTTATCTTGTAACATGTGATTTCTAACTGTTGACCTCAGTTGAAAAGTCACTCTTTGTCATCACATGATCCTCATCATGAGCCCCTTTTACTTTCTTTTCTTTCTTGCACCATTTTGTAAATGTCTTGACTATGTATATCTGCCCATTCTGTTTGTATCCTCATTGTGGTTGTCCTGGTGAAGAAGCTGTATACTTTGAAACGTGTTGACCACTAAAATACTTTCTATTGGATTGGCATCCTACATTCTTTTACAGAAGCGCAGAATAATCAATTTGCTTTTTCCTTTCAAACTAAATATGGATAGAACAATCCCAAATTTACATTTTTTTATGTTTAAAATATTTAAAAAAGGGAGATGACTTGAATATTGAATTATTTTTTTTAGAAACTACTAAACATTTAAATCTCAAATAAGGAAAAGTCCTGGATTTCTGAAAATCACAGAATTAATAGATATGTTATTCATGTGCAAATAATTAAATAAATGAATACAATTTTTTAAAACATCTCAATTTATTAAGTAGCGAGTATGCACACCACATGCAGAAACTTACAGCCTTGGATGCAATCAATGAGGTTATTAATGGCTGTCTGACAAATGCTCTCCCACAATGAATGCATTTCGGTTAATTATCAAGATCCGCTGCTGGCATCCCCTTTGCAATTTTCAAACAATGACGTTGCAGATGTGGTCAATTGGAGAAAAGTCCGGGAACGCTGCAGGCCATAGGTTGATCTCAGCAGCACGACCAACATAGGGCATAACATTGTCGAGTTGAAAAGTAACTCTTAGGACACTTTGGAGAAATGGCTGTACCACTGATTCCTCCACTACATCGATTTAACACCGAGCTGTTAGGGTATTGTGACAAAACTTTCTGGGATCGCCTTTGCTGGGGTCAAAGGTCACGTGGTTTGCGCATTGAATTCTGAGGCAACAGCAGGTTTCCAAGTTTACTGACCTCAGGTCAGGTTTATTAAAGTGAAAGCAAATAGAAAAAACAAAACATAAAAATAAATCCTAGCCTGTCCGGCGCTAACTAAACAAATATGTTGCTATCTAACAACTGGGGGGGCTTCTCCCTCCCAGCTAACATTACACAGATCATGAGCACAGCTCTCACTCACGTTTGTCTCACACAGACAGGCATTCTGTGTGCCCCAGGCTGACGCTGAAAACCCCCAGCTGTTCATCCTTTATTCCTACACTTATTAACCCCTGAGTATCCTGAAAATACTGAGCGGCCTAATTCACATAGGACAAGTACCTGGGCGAGATATACCTGCCCCCGACTACCAGACCGACATGACTCTTACATATCCTCCCCCCCCTGCTCAGACCACTCAGGTCGAGCAAGAATACTCTCGAAACAGTGTACTCGGGACAGGGCATCAGCGTTCCCCATCTGCACCCCGGGGCGGTGCTCCACCGTGAAAGAGTAAGCCTGCAGGGCAAGGAACCACCGGGTTACCCAACTATTACGGTCCTTGTGGAGGTGCATCCACTTGAGAGGGGCATGGTCCATGACCAGCCTAAACTTCCTACCTGCCAGGTAATATTTGAGGGAGTCGAGAGCCCATTTGATGGCTAGGCACTCTTTTTCAACCACGGCATACCTCTGCTCATGTACATTCAGTTTCCGACTGAGGTAGAGGACCGGGTGTTTGACTCCGTCCCTTACCTGGGAAAGTACAGCTCCGACACCAGTATCAGAAGCATCAGTTTGCACCACAAACTCGCTGCTGAAATCAGGAGTCACTAGTACGGGCTGAGAGCACAAAGCCCGTTTCAGACTGTGGAAGGCCTCTTCAGCCGCTGAGGTCCATTTTACCATGACGGAATCCCTCCCTTTGGTAAGATCCGTCAAGGGGGTAGCCATGGCCGCAAAGTTGGGTATGAACCGGCGATAATAGCCGGCAATGCCCAGGAAAGCTTGAACTTGTTTCTTGTTCACTGGTTGCGGCCAGCCCTGAATTGCCTGTATTTTGTCGATCTGGGGTTTAACCACTCCTCTGCCAATCACGTAGCCCAAGTATCGGGCTTCTTCAAGGCCGATGTGACATTTCTTGGGATTCGCCGTTAAGCCTGCGTCTCGCAGGTCATCAATCACCGCCTGTACCTTCCGGAGGTGAGCTTCCCAGTCCATGCTGTAAATTATGATGTCGTCTAGGTAGGCAGAAGCGTACTGCCTGTGGGGCCTCAAGACTCGATCCATCAATCTCTGGAACGTTGCTGGGGCTCCGTGAAGTCCAAACGGCATGTAGATATTCTGGAACAGCCCTTCCGGTGTAGCAAATGCCGTCTTCTCTCTGGCCGCCTCGGCCAGAGGGATCTGCCAGTACCCCTTTGTTAGATCCAGGGTCGTAATGTATCGGGCTTTACCAAGCCGGTCGATCAACTCATCGACCCGGGGCATAGGGTATGCATCAAATTTAGAAACCGCATTCAGTTTCCTAAAGTCATTGCAAAACCGTATAGAGCCATCCGGCTTAGGTATCAACACGATTGGACTGGACCAGGCGCTGTGCGACTCTTCAATGACTCCTAAGTCCAACATTGCCTTCACCTCCCGGGAGACGGCTTCACGGCGTGCTTCCGGAATCCGGTATGGCTTCACATGAACTGTGACACCAGGCTCTGTGACAATCTCATGTTTCACTAGCCTAGTCTGGCCAGGTTTTTCCGAGAAAAACTGTTGGTTCTGTAACAAAAACTGCTTAACCTCAGATTTTTGTCGTTCAGAGAGAGTCTCAGCAATCTGCACCTCCGGTACGGTCGGTGAGCAAACCGGACGGGGCAGATCCGCTGTTAGGGCAGCGCGGTCTTTCCAGGGTTTTATCAGATTCACATGATAAATCTGTTCTGGTTTTCTCTTACCAGCCTGGTGCACTTTATAGTTCACTTCACCAACTCGTTCCACGACCTCAAAGGGGCCCTGCCATTTCACCAGAAATTTACTATCCACCGTAGGGATTAGGATCAACACCCTATCCCCGGGTGCAAACATACGGACCTTGGCGCCTCTATCATAACTTAGCCTCTGGGCTCCCTGGGCCTGTAACATATGTTCCCTAACAATGGGCATGACAGCAGCAATACGGTCCTGCATTTGCGTTACATGGTCTATCACCATTTTAAAGGGAGTGACTTGACCTTCCCAGGTTTCTTTTGTGACGTCCAACAGTCCACGGGAACGACGGGCGTATAATAGCTCGAAAGGCGAGAATCCTGTGGAAGACTGGGGAACTTCCCTAATGGCAAACAGCAAATAGGGTAACAAGTAATCCCAGTTCTTCCCATCTTTGTCTATTGCCTTCCGGAGCATCTGTTTTAAGGTTTTATTGAACCGCTCAACCAACCCATCTGTTTGAGGGTGATGTACGCAACGGATCTATTTGTAAGAGTCTGCAGAGCTCCTTCATTACCCTCGACAAAAAGGGAGTCCCCTGGTCGGTGAGTATCTGTTTTGGAATTCCTACCCGACTAAACACTTGCACCAATTCTTTGGCAATCGTTTTGGTAGCAGTGTTACGCAAAGGGATGGCTTCCGGGTAGCGAGTGGCATAGTCCATGATAACGAGGATATGTTGGTGCCCACGTGCGGACCGGGGAAGGGGCCCAACCAAATCCATCCCAATTCTCTCAAATGGGACCCCAATGATAGGGAGGGGTACCAAAGGGCTACAGAACCGAGGTTTAGGTGCCGATATTTGGCACTCTGGACAGGACTCACAATAGTTACGCACATCATTGTGTATTCCAGGCCACACAAAACAATGCAATATCCTTTCTGTGGTTTTTTTGTACCCCCAGATGTCCCCCCATTATATGTCCGTGGGCCAGGTCCAGTACCTTCCGCCGATAAGGTTTGGGTACCACTAACTGCTGCACAGTGTCTTCCCCTTTTTTTCATACCTGGTAGAGTAAATCATTTTCAAGAACCATGTACGGGTACGCTAGCCTAGTGTCAGGTTCTACGGGTACGCTATCTATCACTTTTACATTTTTCCTAGCCTGAGTCAGGGTAGGATCTTTCATTTGTTCGCTGTGAAAGTCATCCAACTGAACTCCCAAATCTGGCAGGCAGGGTGCGGGATGGCTGTCTGCCTCCGCCTCTCGCTGAGTTTCCTCAGTTTCCTCAGTTTCCCCCGCCAGAACTGAGAAGGGGTACTGAAGGTTAGATTCAACAACCTCCCCAGCAACGTCTTCCTGTGGGACCTCCTCTAGGAGTTCAGGACTTCCAGATGGCATGGGAAAAGATTCACAGCTACCGTGTCGGAGCAACTGATTTTCCCACAACTGCCAGAAATGGGGAAAATCCCTACCCAGGATTACATCCTGTAACAATGCGGGAACGAGTCCCACTTTGTGTTGCACAGACCCATAGGGGGTGGAAATCGATATGACCGCTGTTAAGTACGAGCAGGTGTCACCATGCACACACGTCACAGAAAATTTGTCAGACGAACCATACGGAAGTGCCACCAGACTAGCTTTCACCAGAGTCACCACACTTCCAGAATCTAGTAATGCCACAACACTTTTCCCATCAACAGATAATTCACACAGGTGTTTTGCTATATCATTTTGACCCGCATTCACATTCAGCAGCCATGTAACCAAAGACATGCAGTTCTTAGAGTCGGTAACATCGCACTGCATGGGTTCAGTGGTAACAGGACAGTTCGCAGAAACATGGCCCTTCTCACGGCAGCGGAAACACCTAACAGGCCCCCTACTGAGACCACCGTCCAATACTCTCGGTCTCGGAGTGCGAGCAGTCCCGGGTTCCTCCCCCACAGTTTTTGGCGATTTTCCTTCACCCGTAGTCGCTGGAACAGTCTTACCGGTTCCACGAGGAGAAGGCACAGACCGGGTGCTAGCGGTTTCGTCGGGAAGTCCTTCTGCCACGGAATAACGCTCGACCAACTCCACAAGTTGATCCGCTGTCGTGGGATTTCCTTGGCTTACCCACCTTTTCAGCGCTGGAGGTAGGACTCTCAGATACTTGTCCAGGACAACCCGCTGGATTATTTCTGGGGTTGTCAGTACCTCGGGTTGCAGCCATTTCTTTGTCAAGTAAATCAGGTCGAACATCTGAGACCGCGGCGGTTTATCTGGCTGGTATGTCCACTGCTGTACCCTCTGTGCACGGACAGCCGTTGTCACACCTAGCCGGGCCAGGATCTCAACTTTCAGCTTCTCAAAGTCCTGAGCGACTTCCGGGTCTAAGTCATGGTAAGCTTTTTGGGCCTCGCCGGAGAGAAATGGAGCAATCAAATCGGCCCATCGTGCCTTCGGCCACTTCTCTGTTGTGAATTTACCTTTTTGGCTCCCTCTAGTGGTTACTAGTGATTTGACTCTGGGAATGTCTGCCATCCCTTGTATGCTCACCTGGGTCGTTAGGTCAGGGGTGTTGCTATATAAGCTCCCTGGACCTTCAGTTCAATGTCTGGCAACGTTGTAATCAGAGCTAATCTGTTGTGCTCTTGTCTACTGATCCTGGTTCCTGCTAAATTAAGCTAAGTCTGCTTTCTTGCTTTTTGCTATTTGTTTTGTTTGCATTTTTGTCCAGCTTGTACATAATCTGTATCCTAACCTTGCTGGAAGCTCTAGGGAGGCTGGAGTTCTCCCCCCGGGCCGTTAGACGGTTCGGGGGTTCTTGAATCTCCAGTGTGGATTTTTTGATAGGGTTTTTGTTGACCATATAAGTTATCTTACTACATTCTGCTATTAGTAAGTGGGCCTCTCTTTGCTATACCTAGTTCATCTCTGTGTTTGTCATTTCCTCTTACCTCACCGTTATTATTTGTGGGGGGCTTGTATCCTACTTTTGGGGTCTATTCTCTGGAGGCAAGAGAGGTCTTTGTTTTCCTCTTCTAGGGGTAGTTAGTCCTCCGGCTGGCGCGAGACATCTAGCGACCAACGTAGGCATGTTCCCCGGCTACTTCTAGTGTTGGCGTTAGGAGTAGATATATGGTCAACCCAGTTACCACTGCCCTATGAGCTGGATTTTTTGTACTTCGCAGACTTACTTGTTCCTCTGAGACCCTCGCCATTGGGGTCATAACAGTTTGTCAGGGCCAGTATTAAATGTTAAATGCATTGCAGAAGCGGGATTATAAGAAAGAAAATTCTGAGGTTTTTTTTTCTCTCTCTCATTTTTTTTTTTCTTTTCCCCTTTACCTCTGAGTGGCTTGTGTTTGCTGCAGACATGAATGTCCAGACCTTGATTACAAGTGTGGACCAGCTTGCTGCTCGTGTGCAGGGCATACAAGATTATGTTACCAGAAATCCTATGTCAGAACCTAAGATACCGATTCCTGAACTGTTTTCCGGAGACCGATTTAAATTTAGAAATTTCAGGAATAATTGTAAATTGTTTTTGTCTCTGAGACCCTGTTCATCTGGAGACTCCGCTCAGCAAGTAAAAATTGTTATTTCTTTTTTACGGGGCGACCTGTTGTGAATTTGCTTTTTGCTCCCTCTAGTGGTTACTAGTTTTTTGACTCTGGTTTTTCTGTCATTCCTTTTATCCGCACCTGGGTCGTTAGTTAGGGGTGTTGCTATATAAGCTCCCTGGACCTTCAGTTCAATGCCTGGCAACGTAGTTATCAGAGCTAGTCTGCTGTGCTCTTGTCTACTGATCCTGGTTCCAGTTATATCAGCTAAGTCTGCTTTTTGCTTTTTGCTATTTGTTTTGGTTTTGTATTTTTGTCCAGCTTGTTCCAAATCTATATCCTGACCTTTGCTGGAAGCTCTAGGGGGCTGGTGTTCTCCCCCCGGACCGTTAGACGGTTCGGGGGTTCTTGAATTTCCAGTGTGGATTTTGATAGGGTTTTTGTTGACCATATAAGTTACCTTTCTTTATTCTGCTATCAGTAAGCGGGCCTCTCTGTGCTAAACCTGGTTCATTTCTGTGTTTGTCATTTCCTCTTACCTCACCGTTATTATTTGTGGGGGGCTTCTATCCAGCTTTGGGGTCCCCTTCTCTGGAGGCAAGAAAGGTCTTTGTTTTCCTCTACTAGGGGTAGCTAGATTCTCCGGCTGGCGCGTGTCATCTAGAATCAACGTAGGAATGATCCCCGGCTACTTCTAGTGTTGGCGTTAGGAGTAGATATATGGTCAACCCAGTTACCACTGCCCTATGAGCTGGATTTTTGTATTCTGCAGACTTCCACGTTCCTCTGAGACCCTCGCCATTGGGGTCATAACAGTTTGCCAGGCCAGTATTAAATGTTTAATGCATTGCTGAAGAGGGATTATAAGAAAGAAGATTCTGAGTTTTTTTTTTTCTTCTTCCCCTTTACCTCAGAGTGGCTATGCTTGCTGCAGACATGAATGTCCAGACCTTGATTACAAGTGTGGACCAGCTGGCTACTCGTGTGCAGGGCATACAAGACTATGTTATCAGAAATCCTAGGTCAGAACCTAAAATACCGATTCCTGAACTGTTTTCCGGAGACAGGTTTAAGTTTAGGAATTTCATGAATAATTGTAAATTGTTTTTGTCCCTGAGACCCTGTTCATCTGGAGACTCTGCTCAGCAAGTAAAAATTGTTATTTCGTTCTTACGGGGCGACCCTCAGGATTGGGCTTTTTCGCTGGCGCCAGGAGATCCGGCATTGGCTGATATTGATGCGTTTTTTCTGGCACTCGGTTTACTTTATGAGGAACCCAATCTTGAGATTCAGGCAGAAAAGGCCTTGCTGGCTATGTCTCAGGGGCAGGACGAGGCTGAAGTGTATTGCCAAAAATTTCGGAAATGGTCCGTGCTGACACATTGGAACGAGTGTGCACTGGCCGCTAATTTTAGAAATGGCCTTTCTGAAGCCATTAAGAATGTTATGGTGGGTTTTCCCATTCCCACAGGTCTGAATGATACTATGGCACTGGCTATTCAAATTGACCGGCGGTTGCGGGAGCGCAAAACCGCAAATTCCCTCATGGTGTTGTCTGAACAGACACCTGATTTAATGCAATGTGATAGAATCCTGACTAGAAATGAGCGGAAAATTCATAGACGCCGGAATGGCTTGTGCTACTACTGTGGTGATTCTACACATGTTATCTCAGCATGCTCTAAACGTATAGCTAAGGTTGTTAGTCCTGTCACCGTTGGTAATTTGCAACCTAAATTTATTCTGTCTGTAACTTTGATTTGCTCACTGTCGTCTTATCCTGTCATGGCGTTTGTAGATTCGGGTGCTGCCCTGAGTCTTATGGATCTGTCATTTGCTAAGCGCTGTGGTTTTACTCTTGAACCATTAGAAAATCCTATTCCTCTTAGGGGTATTGATGCTACGCCATTGGCAGCAAATAAACCGCAGTATTGGACACAGGTTACCATGTGCATGACTCATGAACACCGCGAGGTGATACGTTTCCTGGTTTTACATAAAATGCATGATTTGGTTGTTTTAGGGCTGCCATGGTTACAGACCCATAATCCAGTCCTGGACTGGAAGGCTATGTCAGTCTCAAGTTGGGGCTGTCGTGGTATTCATGGGGATTCCCTGCCTGTGTCTATTGCTTCTTCTACGCCTTCGGAAGTTCCTGAGTATTTGTCTGATTATCAGGATGTCTTCAGTGAGTCTGAGTCCAGTGCACTGCCTCCTCATAGGGACTGTGACTGTGCTATAGATTTGATCCCAGGCAGTAAATTTCCTAAGGGAAGACTGTTTAATCTGTCGGTACCTGAACATACCGCTATGCGTTCATATATCAAGGAGTCTCTGGAGAAAGGACATATTCGTCCGTCTTCTTCCCCTCTTGGTGCGGGATTCTTTTTTGTGGCAAAAAAGGACGGATCTTTGAGGCCTTGTATTGATTATCGGCTTTTAAATAAGATCACTGTCAAATTTCAGTATCCTTTACCGCTGTTGTCTGACTTGTTTGCCCGGATTAAAGGTGCCAAGTGGTTCACCAAGATAGACCTTCGTGGTGCGTACAACCTTGTGCGCATTAAGCAAGGTGATGAATGGAAAACCGCATTCAATACGCCCGAAGGTCATTTTGAGTACTTGGTGATGCCTTTTGGGCTCTCCAATGCGCCTTCAGTTTTTCAGTCCTTTATGCATGACATTTTCCGGAAGTATCTGGATAAATTTTTGATTGTTTATCTGGATGATATTTTGGTTTTTTCTGATAATTGGGATTCGCATGTGGAGCAGGTCAGGTTGGTCTTTAAAATTTTGCGTGAAAATTCTTTGTTTGTCAAGGGCTCAAAGTGTCTCTTTGGTGTACAGAAGGTTCCCTTTTTGGGGTTCATTTTTTCCCCTTCTGCTGTGGAGATGGACCCAGTCAAGGTCCGAGCTATTCTTGATTGGACTCAGCCCTCGTCAGTTAAGAGTCTTCAGAAGTTCTTGGGTTTCGCTAATTTCTACCGTCGTTTTATCGCTAATTTTTCTAGCATTGTGAAACCTTTGACGGATATGACCAAGAAGGGCTCCGATGTAGCTAACTGGGCTCCTGCTGCCGTGGAGGCTTTCCAGGAGTTGAAACGCCGGTTTACTTCGGCGCCTGTTTTGTGCCAGCCCGATGTCTCACTTCCCTTTCAGGTTGAGGTGGATGCTTCAGAGATTGGAGCAGGGGCCGTTTTGTCGCAGAGAGGCCCTGGTTGCTCTGTTATGAAACCTTGTGCCTTTTTCTCTAGGAAGTTTTCGCCTGCCGAGCGAAATTATGATGTGGGCAATCGGGAGTTGTTGGCCATGAAATGGGCATTTGAGGAATGGTGTCATTGGCTCGAGGGTGCTAAGCATCGTGTGGTGGTCTTGACTGATCACAAAAATCTGATGTATCTCGAGTCTGCTAAACGCCTTAATCCGAGACAGGCCCGCTGGTCATTGTTTTTCTCCCGCTTTGATTTTGTTGTCTCGTATTTACCAGGTTCAAAGAATGTGAAGGCCGATGCTCTTTCTAGGAGCTTTGTGCCTGATGCTCCTGAAGTCGCTGATCCTGTTGGTATTCTTAAAGATGGAGTTATCTTGTCAGCTATTTCTCCGGATCTGCGACGTGTGTTGCAGAGATTTCAGGCTGATAGGCCTGAGTCTTGTCCACCTGACAGACTGTTTGTCCCGGATAAGTGGACCAGCAGAGTCATTTCCGAGGTTCATTCCTCGGTGTTGGCAGGTCACCCGGGAATTTTTGGCACCAGAGATCTGGTGGCCAGGTCCTTTTGGTGGCCTTCCTTGTCAAGGGATGTGCGGTCATTTGTGCAGTCCTGTGGGACTTGTGCTCGAGCTAAGCCTTGCTGTTCTCGTGCCAGCGGTTTGCTCTTGCCCTTGCCTGTCCCGAAGAGACCTTGGACACATATCTCCATGGATTTCATTTCTGATCTTCCGCTATCTCAGGGCATGTCCGTTATCTGGGTGATATGTGATCGCTTCTCCAAGATGGTCCATTTGGTTCCTTTGCCTAAGCTGCCTTCCTCTTCCGATCTGGTTCCTGTGTTTTTCCAGAACGTGGTTCGTTTGCACGGCATCCCTGAGAATATTGTGTCAGACAGAGGATCCCAGTTCGTTTCCAGGTTCTGGCAATCCTTTTGTAGTAGGATGGGCATTGATTTGTCATTTTCGTCTGCTTTCCATCCTCAGACTAATGGACAGACGGAGCGAACCAATCAGACTTTGGAGGCTTATTTGAGGTGTTTTGTCTCTGCTGATCAGGACGATTGGGTGACATTCTTGCCGTTGGCTGAGTTTGCCCTTAATAATCGGGCTAGTTCCGCCACCTTGTTTTTGCCTTTTTTCTGCAACTCTGGTTTCCATCCTCGCTTTTCTTCGGGTCATGTGGAGCCTTCTGACTGTCCTGGGGTGGATTCTGTGGTGGATAGGTTGCAGCGGATCTGGAATCATGTGGTGGACAACTTGAAGTTGTCACAGGAGAGGGCTCAGCGCTTTGCCAACCGCCGCCGCGGTGTGGGTCCCCGACTACGCGTTGGGGATTTGGTATGGCTTTCTTCCCGCTTTGTTCCTATGAAGGTCTCCTCTCCCAAATTTAAACCTCGTTTTATTGGGCCTTACAGGATATTGGAAATCCTTAATCCTGTATCTTTTCGTCTGGATCTTCCTGTGTCGTTTGCTATTCACAATGTATTTCATAGGTCCTTGTTGCGGCGGTACATTGTGCCTGTAGTTCCTTCTGCTGAGCCTCCTGCTCCGGTGTTGGTTGAGGGCGAGTTGGAGTACGTGGTGGAGAAGATCTTGGATTCTCGCCTCTCCAGGCGGAGGCTTCAGTACCTGGTCAAGTGGAAGGGCTATGGTCAGGAGGATAATTCCTGGGTGGTCGCCTCTGATGTTCATGCGGCCGATTTAGTTCGTGCCTTTCATGCCGCTCATCCTGATCGCCCTGGTGGTCGTGGTGAGGGTTCGGTGACCCCTCACTAAGGGGGGGGTACTGTTGTGAATTTGCTTTTTGCTCCCTCTAGTGGTTACTAGTTTTTTGACTCTGGTTTTTCTGTCATTCCTTTTATCCGCACCTGGGTCGTTAGTTAGGGGTGTTGCTATATAAGCTCCCTGGACCTTCAGTTCAATGCCTGGCAACGTAGTTATCAGAGCTAGTCTGCTGTGCTCTTGTCTACTGATCCTGGTTCCAGTTATATCAGCTAAGTCTGCTTTTTGCTATTTGTTTTGGTTTTGTATTTTTGTCCAGCTTGTTCCAAATCTATATCCTGACCTTTGCTGGAAGCTCTAGGGGGCTGGTGTTCTCCCCCCGGACCGTTAGACGGTTCGGGGGTTCTTGAATTTCCAGTGTGGATTTTGATAGGGTTTTTGTTGACCATATAAGTTACCTTTCTTTATTCTGCTATCAGTAAGCGGGCCTCTCTGTGCTAAACCTGGTTCATTTCTGTGTTTGTCATTTCCTCTTACCTCACCGTTATTATTTGTGGGGGGCTTCTATCCAGCTTTGGGGTCCCCTTCTCTGGAGGCAAGAAAGGTCTTTGTTTTCCTCTACTAGGGGTAGCTAGATTCTCCGGCTGGCGCGTGTCATCTAGAATCAACGTAGGAATGATCCCCGGCTACTTCTAGTGTTGGCGTTAGGAGTAGATATATGGTCAACCCAGTTACCACTGCCCTATGAGCTGGATTTTTGTATTCTGCAGACTTCCACGTTCCTCTGAGACCCTCGCCATTGGGGTCATAACAGCGACCCTCAGGATTGGGCCTTCTCGCTGGCGCCAAGAGATCCGGCATTGGCTGACATTGATGCGTTTTTTCTGGCGCTCGGTTTGCTTTATGAGGAACCCAATCTTGAGATTCAGGCAGAAAAAGCCTTGCTGGCTATGTCTCAGGGCCAGGACGAGGCTGAAGTGTATTGCCAAAAATTTCGGAAATGGTCCGTGCTGACCCAGTGGAACGAGTGTGCATTGGCTGCAAATTTTAGAAATGGCCTTTCTGAAGCCATTAAGAATGTGATGGTGGGTTTTCCCATTCCCACAGGTCTGAATGATTCTATGGCCCTGGCTATTCAAATCGACCGGCGGTTGCGGGAGCGCAAAACCGCAAATTCCCTCATGGTGTTGTCTGAACAGGCACCTGATTTAATGCAATGTGATAGAATCCTGACTAGAAATGAGCAGAAAATTCATAGACGCCAGAATGGCTTGTGTTACTACTGTGGTGATTCTACACATGTTATCTCAGCATGCTCTAAACGTCTTACTAAGGTTGTTAGTCCGGTCGCCATTGGTAATTTGCAACCTAAATTTATTCTATCTGTAACTTTGATTAGTTCACTGTCATCGTATCCTGTCATGGCGTTTGTGGACTCAGGTGCTGCCCTGAGCCTTATGGATCTGTCATTTGCCAAACGCTGCGGATTTGTTCTTGAGCCATTGGAAAATCCTATCCCTCTTAGGGGTATTGATTCTACGCCATTGGCAAAAAATAAACCGCAGTTTTGGACACAGGTTACCATGTGCATGACTCCCGAACATCGGGAGGTAATACGTTTTCTTGTTCTGCATAAAATGCATGATTTGGTTGTTTTGGGTTTGCCATGGTTACAGACCCATAATCCAGTCTTGGACTGGAAGGCTATGTCAGTGTCAAGTTGGGGCTGCCATGGAATTCATGGAGATTCCCTGCCCTTGTCTATTGCTTCTTCTACGCCTTCGGAAGTTCCGGCGTATTTGTCTGATTATCAGGATGTCTTCAGCGAGTCTAAGTCCAGTGCACTGCCTCCTCATAGGGAATGTGACTGTGCAATAGATTTGATTCCTGGCAGTAAGTTTCCTAAGGGGAGGCTGTTTAATCTGTCGGTACCTGAACATACCGCGATGCGTTCATATATCAAGGAGTCTCTTGAGAAGGGGCATATCCGTCCTTCTTCTTCCCCTCTTGGTGCGGGATTCTTTTTTGTGGCCAACAAGGACGGATCTTTGAGGCCTTGTATTGACTATCGGCTTTTAAATAAGATCACTGTCAAATTTCAGTATCCTTTGCCGCTGTTGTCAGATTTGTTTGCCCGGATTAAAGGTGCCAAGTGGTTCACCAAGATAGACCTTCGTGGTGCGTACAACCTTGTGCGCATTAGGCAGGGCGATGAATGGAAAACCGCATTCAATACGCCCGAAGGTCATTTTGAGTACTTGGTGATGCCATTTGGGCTCTCTAATGCACCTTCAGTTTTTCAGTCCTTCATGCATGACATTTTCCGGAAGTATCTGGATAAATTTTTGATTGTTTATCTGGATGATATTCTGGTTTTTTCTGATGATTGGGACTCGCATGTGGAGCAGGTCAGGATGGTTTTTGAGATTCTGCGTGAAAATTCTTTGTTTGTAAAAGGCTCAAAGTGTCTCTTTGGTGTACAGAAGGTTCCCTTTTTGGGGTTCATTTTTTCCCCTTCTGCTGTGGAGATGGATCCAGTCAAGGTCCGAGCTATTCATGATTGGACTCAACCCTCGTCAGTTAAGAGTCTTCAGAAGTTCTTGGGTTTTGCTAACTTCTACCGTCGTTTTATCGCAAATTTCTCTAGCGTTGTTAAACCGCTGACGGATATGACCAAGAAAGGCTCTGATGTAGCTAACTGGGCTCCTGCTGCCGTGGAGGCTTTCCAGGAGTTGAAACGCCGGTTTACTTCGGCGCCTGTTTTGTGCCAGCCTGACGTCTCACTTCCCTTTCAGGTTGAAGTGGATGCTTCGGAGATTGGGGCAGGGGCCGTTTTGTCGCAGAGAGGCCCTGGTTGCTCTACTATGAGACCTTGTGCCTTTTTCTCTAGGAAGTTTTCGCCGGCAGAGCGAAATTATGATGTGGGCAATCGGGAGTTGTTGGCCATGAAGTGGGCATTTGAGGAGTGGCGTCATTGGCTCGAGGGTGCTAAGCATCGTGTGGTGGTCTTGACTGATCACAAAAATCTGATGTATCTCGAGTCTGCTAAACGCCTGAATCCTAGACAGGCCCGCTGGTTATTGTTTTTCTCCCGTTTTGACTTTGTGGTCTCGTATTTACCAGGTTCTAAGAATGTGAAGGCCGATGCTCTGTCTAGGAGCTTTGTGCCTGATGCTCCTGGAGTCGCTGAACCTGTGGGTATTCTTAAGGAAGGAGTTATCGTGTCAGCTATTTCTCCAGATCTGCGACGTGTGTTACAGAGATTTCAGGCTGGTAGGCCTGACTCTTGTCCACCTGACAGATTGTTTGTGCCTGCTAGATGGACCAGCAGAGTCATTTCCGAGGTTCATTCCTCGGTGTTGGCAGGGCACCCGGGAATTTTTGGCACCAGAGATCTGGTGGCCAGGTCCTTTTGGTGGCCTTCCTTGTCAAGGGATGTGCGGTCATTTGTGCAGTCCTGTGGTACTTGTGCTCGAGCTAAGCCTTGCTGTTCTCATGCCAGCGGGTTGCTCTTGCCCTTGCTTGTCCCGAAGAGACCTTGGACACACATCTCTATGGATTTCATTTCTGATCTTCCGGTGTCTCAGGGCATGTCTGTCATCTGGGTGATATGTGATCGTTTCTCCAAGATGGTCCATTTGGTTCCTTTGCCTAAGCTGCCCTCCTCTTCTGATCTGGTTCCTGTGTTCTTCCAGAACATGGTTCGTTTGCACGGCATTCCTGAGAATATTGTGTCAGACAGAGGATCCCAGTTTGTTTCCAGGTTCTGGCGATCCTTTTGTGGTAGGATGGGCATTGAGTTGTCGTTTTCATCCGCTTTCCATCCCCAGACTAACGGACAAACGGAGCGAACTAATCAGACTCTGGAGGCTTATTTGAGGTGTTTTGTCTCTTCTGATCAGGATGATTGGGTGACCTTCTTGCCGTTGGCTGAATTTGCCCTTAATAATCGGGCTAGTTCCGCCACCTTGGTTTCGCCATTTTTCTGCAACTCTGGTTTCCATCCTCATTTTTCCTCGGGACATGTGGAGCCTTCTGACTGTCCGGGGGTGGATTCCGTGGTGGATAGGTTGCAGCGGATCTGGAGTCATGTGGTGGACAACTTGAAGTTGTCACAGGAGAAGGCTCAGCGTTTTGCCCACCGCCGCCGCGGTGTGGGTCCCCGACTTCGCGTTGGGGATTTGGTATGGCTGTCTTCTCGATTTGTTCCTATGAAGGTCTCCTCTCCCAAATTTAAGCCTCGCTTCATTGGTCCTTACAAGATATTGGAAATCCTTAATCCGGTATCCTTTCGCCTGGATCTTCCGGTGTCGTTTGCCATTCACAATGTATTTCATAGGTCCTTGTTGCGGCGGTACGTTGTGCCTGTGGTTCCTTCTGCTGAGCCTCCTGCTCCGGTGTTGGTTGAGGGCGAGTTGGAGTACGTGGTGGAGAAGATCTTAGATTCTCGTCTCTCCAGGCGGAGGCTTCAGTACTTGGTCAAGTGGAAGGGCTATGGTCAGGAGGATAATTCCTGGGTGGTCGCCTCTGATGTGCATGCGGCCGATTTGGTTCGTGCCTTTCACACCGCTCATCCTGATCGCCCTGGTGGTCTTGGTGAGGGTTCGGTGACCCCTCACTAAGGGGGGGGTACTGTTGTGAATTTACCTTTTTGGCTCCCTCTAGTGGTTACTAGTGATTTGACTCTGGGAATGTCTGCCATCCCTTGTATGCTCACCTGGGTCGTTAGGTCAGGGGTGTTGCTATATAAGCTTCCTGGACCTTCAGTTCAATGCCTGGCAACGTTGTAATCAGAGCTAATCTGTTGTGCTCTTGTCTACTGATCCTGGTTCCTGCTAAATTAAGCTAAGTCTGCTTTCTTGCTTTTTGCTATTTGTTTTGTTTGCATTTTTGTCCAGCTTGTACATAATCTGTATCCTAACCTTGCTGGAAGCTCTAGGGAGGCTGGAGTTCTCCCCCCAGGCCGTTAGACGGTTCGGGGGTTCTTGAATCTCCAGTGTGGATTTTTTGATAGGGTTTTTGTTGACCATATAAGTTATCTTACTACATTCTGCTATTAGTAAGTGGGCCTCTCTTTGCTATACCTAGTTCATCTCTGTGTTTGTCATTTCCTCTTACCTCACCGTTATTATTTGTGGGGGGCTTGTATCCTACTTTTGGGGTCTATTCTCTGGAGGCAAGAGAGGTCTTTGTTTTCCTCTTCTAGGGGTAGTTAGTCCTCCGGCTGGCGCGAGACATCTAGCGACCAACGTAGGCATGTTCCCTGGCTACTTCTAGTGTTGGCGTTAGGAGTAGATATATGGTCAACCCAGTTACCACTGCCCTATGAGCTGGATTTTTTGTACTTCGCAGACTTACTTGTTCCTCTGAGACCCTCGCCATTGGGGTCATAACACTTCTCCCTCAACGCCGTCCGCTCAAACGTTGTCAGGTATGCCTCGACGTCATCTTCTGCAGTCAGCTTTTGCCAGTATCGACTCACATGGATCCTTCTGGACTCTGCTTCTGGGTCCACCTCAGGCATGCTCACCAGGCGCTGCGCCACCTGTTGGAGAAGCTGGCGGTCTGCAACCGTCATGTCCAATAACTCCTTCAGCTGTGCGGCCATCAAGCGATTAGCTTCATGCTGTGTGGCAGTGGCCTGCTGCTGTACGGCAGTGGACTGTACTAGGGCTTTCACCACGTCTTCCATACTGTCGCCTGTGCCACGCGATGCCCGCGTTCTCCACCACAATGTGACAAAACACTCTGGGATCGCCTTTGCTGGGGTCAAAGGTCACGTGGTTTGCGCATTGAATTCTGAGGCAACAGCAGGTTTCCAAGTTTACTGACCTCAGGTCAGGTTTATTAAAGTGAAAGCAAATAGAAAAAACAAAACATAAAAATAAATCCTAGCCTGTCCGGCGCTAACTAAACAAATACGTTGCTATCTAACAACTGGGGGGGCTTCTCCCTCCCAGCTAACATTACACAGATCACGAGCACAGCTCTCACTCACGTTTGTCTCACACAGACAGGCATTCTGTGTGCCCCAGGCTGACGCTGAAAACCCCCAGCTGGTCATCCTTTATTCCTACACTTATTAACCCCTGAGTATCCTGAAAATACTGAGCGGCCTAATTCACATAGGACAAGTACCTGGGCGAGATATACCTGCCCCCGACTACCAGACCGACATGACTCTTACAGTATGTTTCCACGGGCCGGATTACATCCGGATTAGCTGTGGATTAGATGCTGTGTACAGCTGCAGAGTTCAATCCGCAGCATCCAGATGTTACAGCCTAGTGGAGGGGATTTTATGACATCCCATCTAAACTATGTGTGCGAACACGCATCCGGCGGCCCTGCGTTTCCAGACATTCGGCAAGTCTTTTGAGACCGCAGCATGTCTGTTTACCTTGCAGCGACGCTCCATTTCTGCAAGGTAAATAACAAAGTCCTATGTATAGGGTGCAGCGATTCCGTGTGTGTTCAATGAACACATCCGGAATCACTGTGCGTACAGAACGGTGCAGCGTTTTGGGCGGAGCGGGGTTCCACTTCGTCCAAATGCCCAACAATACGGCCCATTGAGACGTACCCTTAATGTACCTGGAATGAAGACTACAGAAGTCCAATTACCACACATTATGCCATCCCAAATAGTCAGAAGCCATTTGCACAATATTGGGCTGTGAGCCAAATGTCCAACTCCAAGTGTTCCATTGACCGGATTTCACCATTCTCAAAAGTGCAGAGCAAGGCCACAATGGAGCCTGGAGGATTGATACATTTAAAAAAATTGCTCTTAGTGATTTCTACAAAAATCTAAATTTTACCTTTCATCTTGAACATAGTAATTTGCTGACTGTTTTAACATGTTCTGTTTTTCATTTCCTCATATCTCTCAGTGGCTTCTATTATAAGAAGTAAAGAAGATCAAACGTATGATTTAGAATGAAAAACAAGAGATGTACATAAGCAACCCAGCAGCTCCATCCTTCCAACACTTATTCTCCAAGCCTCTATCTTCACTTTCTACAGAATAGAGAATGGACAATGTTATGTTTCCCCTTAGGGTTTTAATGATAATTTTGATTCCACTCCATATGTCCACTTGTCCTGTAGATCAGTCATACAGAATAACAAGCAGCAATGGCAGTGATTCTCCAATGGGCTACTCAAGAGATGGAGACATTATCATTGGTGGAGTTTTTCAGATACTTCTATTTTGTCACAAGGAAGCCCAAAGCTTTAGGGTTCCACCATCAGATGAAGCCTGCACAATGTAAGTATTGATCCACTACCAATGACTGATATTTTAATGCAAGTAGTCAAGCTTGAATGATTCCTCAAAACAGAAAACATCTAGCACAGGTTAGCATATGTCGATGAGATGAACTTCATACGGTATTGTATTGTTTGTAATGATGACCTCGATGACACAGCATAGTAAGTAAGAAGGCTAATGCGGCAGGAGCCCAGGATATTGGGGATGAGAGGCTTGCCAACACGCTACTCCCATACTTCAAACTTGTAGGTTACAGTGGCACCAAATTGAATTTTTGCCTCTTTATCTTTTGCTTACTGTGCTAACTAAAGGTGTGTAGAAAGGCAGTAATAAAACCAAATTTTGCATGAGATTAGATTACTTTTTTATTTTGGCAGACATTATAGCTTGGGTTTATTGGAATAAAAAAGGCTGAGTTGCAATGCCAGGCAGAGTCTGTGAAAACAGATCCCTTTTTTATCTCATACAACTTGAGATGAGCAAATGTGACAAAATTTGATTTGCTTTATCTGCTCAAGCTTAGCCTGAAATTTTAAATATCATTGAACTTAATCCACGTGAATCAATTTGTTGGTAAAAATGTATTATGTTCGGAGGTCTTAGCCTAATTAATGGATGGTTTAAAAAATAACAAAATATTACATGCATTTCACCCCTCATTGATAGTGGCATCTCTGTTCCCTGCTTGGTCCTCTACTGACTTGCTTCCCTCCTCCATGTCCAGTCTCCTCTTTCCTCTTTAGTCCTCTTCACTCTTCAGCATCTTCGGTGCTCCCTAGACCTGAAAAAAAATCATAACATGCATCCCCCCCCCACATGTCATAGGATGACATCCTCATTTTGTCTTCACGCTGTGGCTCCGGCACAGGCGCAGTTTGTTTGCCCTGTTGAGGGCAGCGCAAAGTACTGCAGTGCGCAGGCGCTGAGCCTCTCTGACCTTTCCCGGCGCCTGTGCACTGCAGTACTTTGCTCTGCCCTCAACAGGGCAGACAAAGTACGCCTGCGCCGGAGCTGCAGCGTGAAGACAAGAGGACGTCATCGTAAGAAGATGGGAGGCCCCGGACCGGAACGCGAAGCCCATCAGACTGGACCGCAGCGGGACCGCCCCTGGGTGAGTATAATCTAACCTCTTTTTCTCGTCTTTCAGGATACATAGGGGGCTTATCTACAGCATTACAGAATGCTGTAGATAAGCCCCTGATGCCGGTGGGCTTAGCTCACCTTCGATTTTGGGGGTGACAGGTTCCCTTTAAGAATCTGCAGCACCAAGACCAAGTGATGAACTTCATCACAATTTTTTTTTAAACATCTTCTGAGTGAGAAAATTGAATCTCAAAAATTGTTAGTTCAGCTAAATCGGAAATGTAAAGTGAATTTGATTTTCCTTAAATTGGTTTTCCCATCTCTTACTATGTTAGCATTAGATAAGTTCAAAGAAACATTTTGCTGTACCCCATCCTTTCCCATACCTCTATAGTGCATGGCACATCTCCTTCAGCACCAGGCACACACACACAGTGAATAGTTCTATTTTATAGAATTTTCTTCCATTTTAACTTTTAGGCACTGAAAAATAACCTAGATTGTTGTATCACAAAGTAGACTTTGTAGACTTTATAATCTTTACTTTTTCCCAATCAAAAGCTAATTGGATGCCGCTACTAATCACATAATTAAATTCATTAACCCCTTCACGACCAGAGGTATTTTCATTTTTGCGTTTTTTGCTCCCATTCTTCCCATGGCCATAACTTTTTTATTTTTCAGTCTATATGGCCTTGTGAGGGCTTGTTTTTTGCAGGACAAGTTAAACTTTTGAGTGATATCATTGGTTTTACCATATCGGGTACTTAAAAACAGGAAAAAAAATCCAAATGTGCTGAAATTGTAAAAGAAAGTGCAATTCCACAGTTGTTGTTTTTTTTTTTACCCTGCTCACTAAATATTAAAACTAACTGCCATTTTGATTCTCCAGGTCATTACGAGTTCATAGACATCAAACATGTTTAGGTTCTTTTTTCTATCTAAGTGGTGAAAATTTTTTCCAAATTTTGGTTTAAAAAAATGGCACCGTTATCAGAGACCTGTAGTGTCTCTACGTTTGGTGATGTGGGGCTGAGTGAGGGCTATTTTTTTTTTTGCTTCGAGCTGCAATTTTTATTAATATCCTTTTTTGATCGCCTGTTATTGAATTTTATTGCAATGTAGTGGCGACCAAAAAAACGTAATTCTAACATTTTGAATTTTGTTTCTTGCTATGCTGCTAGATTGGGCGATGAATGCGTTGATACCAAATATGTGTATATTTGATTTTTTTTATTGTTTTATTTGGAATGGGGCGAATTGGGGGGTGAATTGAACTTTTTTTTAAATATTTAAAAAAAAATTTTTTTACTTTTGCATGCTTCAATATTTTCCATGGGAGACTAGAAGCTGCAATTGTCTGATTGCCTCTGCTACACACAGGCAATGATCAGATCGCCTGTGCGTAGCAGAAATACTCACTTGCTACGAGCTCTGACCTCCGGGCACGCTCATAGCAATCTGGCAATGAAAGCCATAGAGGTCTGCTGGAGATCTCTCATTGTCATGTTGACCCATCGTTGACCCACTATCATGTGACGGGATCACCGATGGGCAGGACTTACGATGCACTTCCGGTAAGCTCGAGGTAAATGCCGCTGTCAGTCTCTGGCATTTAACTAGTTAACAGCCATGGGTGGATCGCGATTCCACCTGCGACTGTTTGTTGGCACATGTCAGCTGTATATATCAGCTGACATGTGCCCGGAAAGGTACGGGCTCCAGCGCTGAGCCCACACCAAACAGGGGGAGTCCAACATTAGCGTACTATTACGCCCGATGTTGGAAAGAGGTTAAATGTATGAAAAATAAATTTTATTCATGGGCTTTGACTTAATATAATTCAACAATATATTTGATTTACTTGTTAAAAATACAGTTTATGAAATTAAAATAAATTTTCAACCAACTAAATTTTTTCAACTGGAATAATAAAAAAAAAAAAATAGCATGACATAATTGTTGAAAATCAATTGAGAGATATGCACGTCTATGAGTTTTCTTTTGTCGGTGACATTATTACTGTTGTTCATATCTTCATTAGTCTGTTTTGTTCTAAAACCTAAGAAATGGAATTTATGTGGAGGATGGATCAATTACAAAATAAATGCAAAGGGAGTCTGTTTGGTTCCCCTTATGGTGTCCCTCATTTTACTAGAAAATAATGCAGAATTATTTTCCCTCATAAAATGATAGGCACCATAATGGGAACCAGCCCACCCCATAATAAGAGATAATTAATTCGCTGGGTGAGCAGCATGTAAAGAGACTACCAGAAAAGAACAAAACAGATTAACTTGGTAGGAGAGCTGAGTATATAATGGAGGGCAGCAGAGTTGAAAATGAGCTGGAGGGGTGCAAGACTATTTAAAAGGGAGGTCCAATAGTAGGATTTTTTACTTAGTCTAGGCGAGATATTTACATGTAATAGTATTATTGTTGACTCAATGTTCAGTAAGAAGTGAATTTGAGAAATGTTTTGTGTGATGAACAAGGCAAGAGATGGTACAAATTTGAGTAAAGGAATAAGCTTAAAAAGAGAATGCTAGCAACCAATAAATGTACTTATAAGACTGAGAAAATATAGAACTATTAACCCCTTCACCACCTTGGGTTTTTGAGTTTCCGTTTTTTGCTCCCCTTCTTCCCAGAGCCATAACATTTTTTTTTTACTTAAATATGGCCATATAAGGGCTTGTTTTGGGGGAACAAGTTGTACTTTTGAACGACACCATTGGTTTTGCCGTATAGTGCACTGGAAAATGGAAAAAAATTCCAAGTGTGGTGACATTGCAAAAAAATTTAAATTCCATAAACTTTTTGGAAATCAGCTGACATGTGCCTGAAAAGTTGCAGGCTCATTGCCGGAGCCCACAGCAAACAAGGGGAGGCAACCTTAGACATACCTATATGTTTAATGTCTGAAAGGGGTTAAGTGTTAGTGATAGCTCTAGCAGAGAGCTTGAGAGAGATGGTTGAAAGGGAAGTTCTATAAGATAGCTTATTCAAAACACTTTATTTTGATACAGGAAAGATATATATATCTTGGTACCGTGTTAGCCAGTAGATAGAAAAATATTTAGAATTGAGAGTCCTCAGTGGTTGATACCTTTTAATGGCTAACTGAAAAGATGGTAACAAATTGCAAGCTTTCGAGACTACACAGGTCTCTTCATCAGGCATAGACTAATACAAATTCTGAAGAATCACATATTTATGCACAACATAGCACAGAAAAAAAGAAAAAAAAACCCATGGATAAGACAGGTGACATGAAGCAGAATTACCATGAGTGATAAACAGTTATGTCCATAAATATTGGACCACTTCTTAGATAAAGAATGTTTTATTGTCCTCTGATTGGGGTCTGGGTCTGTTGTGATGACCCCCTCATAGTCTGAGGGGCAAGTTCCTTAGTTGATGTAAAAAGACATAAATCCATGCGACACATTCATTCCACCACTAAGACAGTCAAAGGTCGTCATCAGTTTATATTAGGATTGAGCGAAACGGGTCGTTCATTTTCAAAAGTCGCCGACTTTTGGCAAAGTTGGCGTCTCATGAAACCGAGCCGATCCCAGCGTTGCATCGGCCATGCGGTACGCGACTTTCGCGCCAAAGTCGCGTTTCAATGACGCGAAAAGCGCCATTTCTCAGCCAATGAAGGTGAACGCAGAGTGTGGGCAGCGTGATGACATAGTGCCTGGTCCCCACCATGCCAGAAGGGCATTGCAGTGATTGGCTTGCTGTCTGCGGCGTCACAGGGGCTATAAAGGGGCGTTCCCGCCGACTGCCATCTCACTGCTGCTGATCTGAGCTTAGGGAGAGGTTGCTGCCGCTTCGTCAGAAGCAGGGAGAGCGTTAGGCAGGGTCCATAAACCACCAAACCGCTTGTGCTGTAGCGATTTCCACTGTCCAACACCACCTTCGGTGTGCAGGGACAGTGGAAGCTAATTTTTTTTTTTTTCTCTCAGCGCTGTAGCTCATTGGGCTGCCCTAGAAGGCTCCGTGATAGCTGTATTGCTGTGTGTACGCCACTGTGGAAACCAACTGCTTTTTTCAAAGCACATATCCTCTTGTTCCTTCCTTTCTGCACAGCTATCTTTTTTGTTTGTCCACACTTTTTATTTAATTTGTGCATCAGTCCACTCCTATTGCTGCCTGCCATACTTGGCTGAGATTACTGCAGGGAGATAGTAATTGTAGGACAGTCCCTGTTTTTTTTTTTGTGGGAGATTAAGATTGGCATTTCTGCTAGAGTGCCATCCCTGTGTGTGCCATCTCTCACTGAGTGGGCCATAGAAAGCCTATTTATTTTTTTCCTTGATTTGGGTTTTAAAATCTACCTTAACAAAAAAACACTACATCAATCAGTGGGAGAAAAATATTGGCCTCAGTCAGGGCTTGTGTGCCACTCCTGTGTGTGCCATCTCTCATTCAGTGGGCCATAGAAAGCCTTTTTTATTTTTTTATTTTATTATTTGGTTTCTAAAGTCTCCCTGAAAAAAAAAAACTAAAAAAAAAAACAGTGGGAGATTAATATTGCCCTTTCAGCTTGTGTGCCAGTCTTGACTCCTGGGTGTGCCACCTCTCTCTCTCAAATTGTGGGCCATAGAAAGCCTATTTATTTTTTTCCTTGATTTGGGTTCGAAAATCTACCTTAAAAAAAGAAAACTCCATCAATCAGTGGGAGAAAAATATTGGCCTCAGTCAGGGCTTGTGTGTCACTCCTGTGTGTGCCATCTCTCACTCAGTGGGCCATAGAAAGCCTATTTATTTTTTTGCTTGATTTGGGTTCTAAAATCTACCTTAAAAAAAAACACTACATCAATCAGTGGGAGAAACATATTGGCCTCAGTCAGGGCTTGTGTGCCACTCCTGTGTGTGCCATCTCTCACTCAGTGGGCCATAGAAAGCCTATTTATTTTTTTCCTTGATTTGGGTTTGAAAATCTACTTTAACAAAAAAACACTACATCAATCAGTGGGAGAAAAATATTGGCCTCAGTCAGGGCTTGTGTGCCACTCCTGTGTGTGCCATCTCTCATTCAGTGGGCCATAGAAAGCCTTTTTTTTAATTATTTTATTATTTGGTTTCTAAAGTCTCCCTGAAAAAAAAAACAAAAAAAAAAACTGGGAGATTAATATTGCCCTTTCAGCTTGTGTGCCAGTCTTGACTCCTGGGTGTGCCACCTCTCTCTCTCAAATTGTGGGCCATAGAAAGCCTATTTATTTTTTTCCTTGATTTGGGTTCGAAAATCTACCTTAAAAAAAAACACTACATTAATCAGTAGGAGAAAAATATTGGCCTCAGTCAGGGCTTGTGTGCCACTCCTGTGTGTGCCATCTCTCACTCAGTGGGCCATAGAAAGCCTATTTATTTTTTGCTTGATTTGGGTTCTAAAATCTACCTTTAAAAAAATCACTACATCAATCAGTGGGAGAAAAATATTGGCCTCAGTCAGGGCTTGTGTGCCACTCCTGACTCCTGTGTGTGCCATCTCTCACTCAGTGGGCCATAGAAAGCCTATTTATTTTTTTCCATGATTTGGGTTCTAAAATCTACCTGAAAAAAAAACACTACATCAATCAGTGGTAGAAAAATATTGGCCTCAGTCAGGGCTTGTGTGCCACTCCTGACTCCTGTGTGTGCCATCTCTCACTCAGTGGGCCATAGAAAGCCTTTTTTTTTTTTTTTTTTTATTATTTGGTTTCTAAAGTCTCCCTGAAAAAAAATAAAAAAAATTAAAAAACAGTGGGAGATTAATATTGCCCTTTCAGCTTGTGTGCCAGTCTTGACTCCTGGGTGTGCCACCTCTCTCTCTCAAATTGTGGGCCATAGAAAGCCTATTTATTTTTTTCCTTGATTTGGGTTCGAAAATCTACCTTAAAAAAAAAAACTCCATCAATCAGTGGGAGAAAAATATTGGCCTCAGTCAGGGCTTGTGTGCCACTCCTGTGTGTGCCATCTCTCACTCAGTGGGCCATAGAAAGCCTATTTATTTTTTTCCTTGATTTGGGTTCTAAAATCTACCTGAAAAAAAATCACTACATCAATCAGTGGGAGAAAAATATTGGCCTCAGTCAGGGCTTGTGTGCCACTCCTGTGTGTGCCATCTCTCACTCAGTGGGCCATAGAAAGCCTATTTATTTTTTGCTTGATTTGGGTTCTAAAATCTACCTTTAAAAAAATCACTACATCAATCAGTGGGAGAAAAATATTGGCCTCAGTCAGGGCTTGTGTGCCACTCCTGACTCCTGTGTGTGCCATCTCTCACTCAGTGGGCCATAGAAAGCCTATTTATTTTTTGCTTGATTTGGGTTCTAAAATCTACCTTTAAAAAAAACACTACATCAATCAGTGGGAGAAAAATATTGGCCTCAGTCAGGGCTTGTGTGCCACTCCTGTGTGTGCCATCTCTCATTCAGTGGGCCATAGAAAGCCTTTTTTTTTTTTTTTTCTATTATTTGGTTTCTAAAGTCTCCCTGAAAAAAACATTTTATCTTATTTGGTTTCTAAAGTCTCCCTGAGAAAAAAAAAAAAAAATAGGTGGGAGATTAATATTGACATTTGTGCTTGAGTGACAGTCCTGCGTGTGTGTCATCTCTGTCTGTGATTTGGTGCCACAGAAAACAGAGTGTGTAACATTGTGCCTGATTTTCCTTGTGGTCTCACCAACCTGTTAAGGGATATTGAAATCATACTGAAGTTATAGCTCAACGTGTAAGTTGTTTGACAGCAACAAATAAAGTTAATTTGGTTAAGTTTTTCAAACAATGAGGAAGTCTGGTGCAAGAGGTCGTGGCCGTGGGCGTTCATTGTCAGCTGGTAATGATGGTAGTGGTAGTGGAGCATCAGGTGGTCGTGGGGATAAAAATATTCCACCTAAGTCTGGAGCTGTGGAGGCTGTTTCGTCGTCTGGCTACACAAGGCCTCGAAAGCTTTCTTTTCTGGGAGTAGGAAAACCGCTGTTAAAGCCGGAGCAGCAACAGCAAGTTTTGGCTTACCTTGCAGACTCAGCCTCTAGCTCTTTTGCCTCCTCTTCTGAAACTGGTAAATGTAAAAACAGCGCGTCGCTTGTGGATGTTCACGGTCAGGGACAAGTCGCTTCCTTGTCCTCCTCAGCAAAAACAACAACAAGAGAGAAGGATGCAGCAGGCGACACAACGGGTTACTCCATGGAGCTCTTTACACATACCGTCCCTGGCTTAGAAAGTGAAACACTTAACAGGCCATGCCCATTACAAGTAGATTTTGACATGGAGTGCACTGATGCACAGCCACAGCCAGAGTACTATGCTGCTCCTTTGACTGAGACCACAACATTGCCCTCTCAGGGTACTGATCCGCAATCAGACCCTGATGAGACTATGTTGCCCCGCCACGAACGCTATACCACCGACCGACACAGTGACACAGACGAAGTTGCACACGAGCTCGAAGAGGAGGTAATAGATGACCCAGTTGTTGACCCCGATTGGCAGCCATTGGGGGAACAGGGTGCAGGCAGCAGTAGTTCAGAAGCGGAGGTGGAGGAGGGGCCGCAGCAGGCATCAACATCGCAACAGGTTCCATCTGCCGGGCCCGTATCTGGCCCAAAACGCGTGTCAAAGCCAAAACCTGTTGGAGGACAGTGTGGCCATCCGGTTAAAGCTCAGTCTGCAATCCCTGAAAAGGGATCCGATGCTAGGAAGAGTGCAGTCTGGCATTTTTTTAAACAACATCCAATTGATCAGCGCAAATTCATCTGTCAAAAATGTTCAACTAGCTTAAGCAGAGGTCAGAATCTGAAAAGTCTCAATACTAGTTGCATGCATAGACACTTAACCACCATGCATTTTCAAGCCTGGACTAACTACCAAACGTCCCTTAAGGTTGTAGCACCCTCAGCCAATGAAGCTAGTCAGCAACGCAACATCCCTTCCGTCACTGTAAGGCCACCATTTTCCGCACCACCGGCAGTATCTGTGCAGGTTTCTTTGACAGCCAAAAGCAGTCAGGGTCAGGGAATCTCCAGTTTTGTAGGAGGAAATATTGCATCTAGGGCACCGGCGGAAACAATACCGTCTCCAACTGTCTCTCAGTCTGCCAGGTCCACCGGCACACCCGCAAGTTCCACGATCTCCATCTCTCCAGTTCAGCTCACACTACATGAGACTCTGGTTAGAAAAAGGAAGTACTTATCCTCGCATCCGCGTACACAGGGTTTTAACGCCCACATAGCTAGACTAATCTCGTTAGAGATGATGCCCTACCGGTTAGTTGAAAGCGAAGCTTTCAAAGCCCTGATGGAGTATGCTGAACCACGATACGAGCTACCCAGTCGACACTTTTTTTCAAGAAAAGCCATCCCAGCCCTGCACCAGCACGTTAAACAGAGCATCGTCCATGCACTCAGGCAATCTGTGAGTACAAAGGTGCACCTGACTACAGATGCATGGACCAGTAGGCATGGCCAGGGATGTTATGTGTCCATCACGGCACACTGGGTGAATGTGGTGGATGCAGGGTCCACAGGGGACATAAATTTCGGGACAGTTGTGCCTAGCCCACGGTCTAGGAAACAGTTGGCTGTAGGCGTTCGCACCCCCTCCTCCTCCTCCTCGTCCTCCTGCAGAAGCGACAGCTCTTCCACAGACCGCAGTCGGCCAACCACTCCATCAGCAGATGACACTGTTGCACACCAGTTGTCCCATTATGGGCCAGCTACTGGCAAGCGTCAGCAGGCTGTATTGGCTATGAAGTGTTTGGGCGACAGCAGACACACCGCGGAAGTTCTGTCCGAGTTCTTGCAACAAGAAACGCAGTCGTGGCTGGGCACAGTAGATCTTGAGGCAGGCAAGGTAGTGAGTGATAACGGAAGGAATTTCATGGCTGCCATCTCCCTTTCCCAACTGAAACACATTCCTTGCCTGGCTCACATCTTAAACCTGGTGGTGCAGTGCTTATTGAAAGTGGTGAAGTGCTTATTATTATTTATCCTGGGTTCTCCGACCTGCTCCTCAAAGTGCGTGGACTTTGCTCACATATCCGACGTTCGCCTGTACACGCCAGCCGTATGCAGACCTATCAGCGGTCTTTGAACCTTCCCCAGCATCGCCTAATCATAGACGTTGCAACAAGGTGGAACTCAACACTGCACATGCTTCAGAGACTGTGCCAACAGAGGCGGGCTGTTATGTTTTTGTGGGAGGATACACATACACGGGCAGGCAGTAGGATGGCAGACATGGAGTTGTCAGGTGTGCAGTGGTCCAAGATACAAGACATGTGTCAAGTCCTTCAGTGTTTTGAGGAATGCACACGGCTGGTTAGTGCAGACAAACGCCATTATAAGCATGAGCATCCCCCTAATGCGTCTGCTGATGCAAAGTTTGACGCACATAAAGGAGCAGGCGTCTGCACCAGAGGAAGAGGAAAGCCTTGATGACAGTCAGCCATTGTCTGGTCAGGGCAGTGTACAGGATGAGGTAGCGGGCGAAGAGGAGGTGGAGGACGAGGAGGATGATGGGGATGAGTATATTTTTAATGCGGAAGCTTTCCCGGGGGCACTGGAAATTGGTTGCGTGGCAAGGCCGGGTTCTGGTTTTTTGAGGGACACAAGTGACGTAGATTTGCCTGAAACTGCCCCTCAACCAATCACAACCGGAGATTTGACAACTGGAACTTTGGCCCACATGGCGGATTATGCCTTACGTATCCTAAAAAGGGACACACGCATTACGAAAATGATGAACGATGACGATTACTGGTTGGCCTGCCTCCTTGATCCACGCTATAAAGGCAAATTGCAAAATATTATGCCACATGAGAACTTGGAACTAATATTAGCAACCAAACAATCAACTCTTGTTGACCGTTTGCTTCAGGCATTCCCAGCACACAGCGCACGTGATCGTTCTCACACGAGCTCCAGGGGGCAGCAGACTAGGAGTGTTAGTGGTGCACACATCAGAAGTGGCGTTGGACAGAGGGGTTTTCTGACCAGGTTGTGGAGTGATTTTGCTATGACCGCAGACAGGACAGGTACTGCTGCATCAATTGAAAGTGACAGGAGACAACATTTGTCCAGTATGGTTACTAACTATTTTTCATCCCTTATCGATGTTCTCCCTCAACCGTCATTCCCATTTGATTACTGGGCATCAAAATTAGACACCTGGCCAGAATTGGCAGAATATGCATTGCAGGAGCTTGCTTGCCCGGCAGCAAGTGTCCTATCAGAAAGAGTATTCAGTGCTGCAGGTTCAATATTAACCGAAAAAAGGACTCGTCTGGCTACCCAAAATGTTGACGATCTAACATTCATTAAAATGAACCACAACTGGATTTCAAAATCTTTTGCCCCACCTTGCCCGGCCGACACCTAGCTTTCCTATGAAAAGCTCTTGCCTGTGAATTACTTTTCTAATGTCTAATTTGCTGCAGCTGATTGTCCAGCATACGACATGTTTACACCTCCCTAAATGGCCAAACTCACCACACGGGGCCGTGGTATCGCGACTTGGCGCAAGCACCCGTGAGACTGCTGTTTGTCTGAAGAGGTGGGTGTGCTCGCTTTTGGTTGACGGCATTGCTACTGGGTCCCTCATAGTACAATAAAGTGTCTCTGGCGGTGGTGGTGCACACCCAACGTCAGACACACTGTTGTAACATGAGGGGCCCTGGGCCTGTACCGCCAGCCACAAGAGAGTTCACCCACCCCCAGGTCAAACATTGCTCTACCACTTCCACAGTTATCTCTCACACTTCCACCAATGTTTAGTCTATGCGCTGACATCCTTCCATACCTGCCACTGACAATACCATTGTGTTGACATGTATGATGGTACTTAACATAGTCAGGGGCAGTGTCCTCTATTTACCACAGTAAATACTTTGTGCTAAATTAGTAGGTCTGAAACAACGCAGAGGATCCCACCCCTGAACCTAATGATTGCACCCTTTAGTGTTTTTGTTTTGTTTTAATGCGAGACATTCACATTTATTTGTTGTTTTGGACTACTAACTGGCAACTAAGTAACTGTAACTCATTACAATCGGCCTCCACTGACCTGACCACTGCTGCCCGTGTACCCCTGGAACCAATTATAAAGTGCCTACAGCCAGCCCATTTTAGTGTGTTAGGCCTTCGAAGCCTGTCTGCGGTCCCTCCTTCCACTAGGCCTCCACTGACCTGACCACTGCTGCCCTTGTACCCCTGGAACCAATTATAAAGTGCCTACAGCCAGCCCATGTTACTGTGTTAGGCCTTCGAAGCCTGTCTGCGGTCCCTCCTTCCACTAGGCCTCCACTGACATGACCACTGCTGCCCGTGTACCCCTGGAACCAATTATAAAGTGCCTACAGCCAGCCCATTTTAGTGTGTTAGGCCTTCGAAGCCTGTCTGCGGTCCCTCCTTCCACTAGGCCTCCACTGACCTGACCACTGCTGCCCGTGTACCCCTGGAACCTATTTTACAGTGCATAGAGCCTATTTTTTTATTTTATTTAATATTATTAAAGCCATGATGGACTACGCTGTACCACGCTATGAGCTACCCAGTTGACAATTCTTTTGTGAGAAAAGCCATCCCACCCCTCCACCAGCATGTTAAAGACCACATTGTCCTTTCATTCTGTCAATCTGTGAGTCCAAAGGTACACCTGACAACAGAACAGACACATGGAGCGGTAGGCATGGCCACGGAAGGTTACGTGTCCTTTGTGGCGCAATGGGTTAATGTATTGGATGCATGGTCCACACAGGGGACAGCCTGGTAAGTCTGTCTGCAGTCCCTAATTCAAGTTGTCCTCAACTGAATAAAGCTGCGCTTCTACCTTCTGGCTCTTATTAACTGCTGTTTTTTTAAAAATTGGCTGTTCCGGCCTACTAACGGTGTCTGCCCCTGCCTGGTGTTGTCCTCAACTGAATAAAGCTGCGCTTCTACCTTCTGGCTCTGATTAACTTTTTTTTTTTTTTAAATTGGCTGTTCCGGCCTACTAACGGTGTCTGCCCCTGCCTGGTGTTGTCCTCAACTGAATAAAGCTGAGCTTCCACCTTCTGGCTCTGATTAACTGCTGTTTTTTTAAAAATTGGCTGTTCCGGCCTACTAACGGTGTCTGCCCCTGCCTGGTGTTGTCCTCAACTGAATAAAGCTGCGCTTCTACCTTCTGGCTCTGATTAACTTTTTTTTTTTTTAAATTGGCTGTTCCGGCCTACTAACGGTGTCTGCCCCTGCCTGGTGTTGTCCTCAACTGAATACAGCTGAGCTTCAACCTTCTGGCTCTCATTAAGTGTTTTTTAAAAAACAAAATGGTGGTTAGGGCCTACTAACGGTTTCTGCCGCTCCCTGGTGTTGTCCTCAACTGTATAAAGCTGAGCTTCACTCTTTAGGCTTTTGGCCTATAGTAGCAGATATTAAACTGTATTTGGCCTACTAGTGTGGTTGGGCCCTTAAAACAGTGTCTGCTGCTCCTGGGTTTGCTACTCCACTGAACAAAGCAATGCCGCCTGTTTAGTCCTGTTACCAATTTTTAACTGCATTTAGCCCACTTTATTCTTTGGGCCCATATCTGTTTCCCCCTCATCCTGCCCATTGCCCAGCCAGTGATAGATGAGTCTGCTGGTACATTGACCCATAATGCAACATTCCCCGTGCACGCTACACTGCAAGATTGTGACCCTGCTGAAAGTCAGGTCCCCCTTCCCGCATAAAATACCACCTTACACGGGGACAAAGAGGAAGGTGCAGATGAACGTGCAGGTTCCTTCATCAGGTGGGGGGAGGAATACTCGTTGGCGACGTCACTGCCACAGGGCCCCTCATAGTACGCAAAAGTGTTGCTACCGGTGGGAGGCGCCCCCGCCGTGCAAACACACCGCTGTACTTTGATCGGTGACTACCCAGATAACGGTGTAGCTACGACACTGAAGTAAGCCCACCACGAAGTCCATCCCGACCATCTCCCAGGGCCTGTCTGCCACTGGCAGGGGGTAAAGTAGCCCAGCAGGCCGTTGCCGAGTAGACCGATTCTTGGCGCAGGAGACACATGCCCGAATATTATCCCCGACGTCACGAGCCATATGCGGCCACCAGTATGTTCTCGCCAGAAGCTCAAATGTCCTCTTGATCCCGAAATGTGTACCCTCCTTGGACAAAGGAGCCCAACAGAGAAACTCCGGTCGCAAATTTGATGGTACAAAAGTCTTGCCCGGGGGAACAGACTCTAGTGAATCCGGAGCCACGGTTCTCAGGCTCTTAGAAGGGACAATAAGCCAAGGCTCCTCCTCCTCTGATGACACTACGGAGCGGGAGAGAGCGTCGGCACGAATGTTCTTCAACCTGGAGAAAAAAGTTAGGGTGAAATGGAAACGGGAGAAGAACAGGGACCATCTGGCCTGGCGAGAATTTTGCCGCTGGGCTGTCTGTTAGTACACAAAATTTTTTTGGTCTGTAAAAACTTTAGGAGGTGTCTCCACTCTGAGAAAGCCAACTTCATGGCTAGCAACTCCCTGTCCACGATGGAATAATTCCTCTCCGCTGGTGAGAAGGTCTTGGAGAAAAAGCAAGGATGCTTCCGACCTTGAGCATCCTTTTGGAAGAGGACTGCTCCAGCACCAACGGATGAGGCATCCACCTCTATTATAAATGGCTTATCTACATCGAGGCGATGTAGGATGGGAGCGCTAGCGAAGTGTGACTTAATAGTGAGTAGGGCCTTGGAGACCTCCTCCGACCACAACTTGGGATTTGCTCCCTTCTTGGTGAGGGCAACCAAGGGAGCTACCAAAGATGAGAAGTGTGGGATGAACTGGCGATAGTAATTAATGAACCCCATAAAGCGCTGCACTGCTTTAAGAGAATGGGGTTCTTGCCAGTCCATTACAGCATGTAGCTTGGCAGGATCCATAGCCAATCCCTGGTCAGAGATGATATAGCCAAGGAAAGGCAAAGACTCCTGCTCAAACACACACTTCAGTTTGCCCGTAAGAGGTCAAAAACTTTGCAAACATCTCTCTGATTGGAGTCAATATCTGGAGAGTAGATGAGAATATCATCCAGATAGACTACGACCGAGGTGGTGAGCATCACCCGGAAGATGTCGTTCACAAAGTCTTGGAAAACGGCTGGGGCATTACAGAGTCTATCAAAGAGCTCAGATATCAAGGGCAAAGGATACTTATTCTTAAGTGATGGCGTTAAGACCCCAGTAGTCTATGCATGGACGTAGTTCTCCCCATATTGACAGCAGCATCAGAGGGGCTAAACGCCCACGATCAATGCTAGCAGGGCGTCACCTCTCATATTGAGTTGACACCCACATTTGATCGTGACGGTGCTTTGTGTGAGCTCATATGATCCCACAGCACTGTACATATATGGCGCATGTTTGGAAGGGGTTAAGAAAGAAGTGTGTAAAGACAGAAGACACAACCTTCAAAGAAATCATGCATTTTGGAAATTAAGAAAAGTAAACACTGAATCAGAAGGCAAACATTTTAATAAAATTCACAATACTAATAACAATACCACACACAATACAATACAACCACTCACCGATTCATCAAACCTACATACTAAAGATGACCTGCTAATAGTTGTTATCACATTTTACTGTCTTTATAAGTATAACAGCAGCACTAGAATGTTGTCTTTATGTTGTTTTTTATCTATTTTGAAACACTACTGCTTTTCACAGAACAAACTTGACATTTCAGTCTGTCTTAAAATATTGTGCACAGGGCAACAAGCTC
This sequence comes from Ranitomeya variabilis, assembly GCF_051348905.1. NCBI lineage: Eukaryota > Metazoa > Chordata > Amphibia > Anura > Dendrobatidae > Ranitomeya > Ranitomeya variabilis. Next base: position 577,292,635 of record NC_135232.1, read on the forward strand.
AGAGTACAAAACCAGCACTAAAACTACATATAAATTATGCAAAAGGAATCAATGAAGAAAGTAATGCAATAAAAGGAACAAATAATGTCATGTCAAATGCATACAGGTTGCTGGGGAGAGGATGTATGCCTACAAAAAAGTGCTGAATGATTGCCCACTGTCCTTAACCCCTTCACCCCCAAGGGTGGTTTGCACGTTAATGACCGGGCCAATTTTTACAATTCTGACCACTGTCCCTTTATGAGGCTATAACTCTGGAACGCTTTGACGGATCTTGGCGATTCTGACAATGTTTTCTCGTGACATATTGTACTTCATGTTAGTGGTAAAATTTATTCGATATAACTTGCGTTTATTTGTGAAAAAAATGGAAATTTGGCGAAAATTATGAAAATTTTGCAATTTTCCAACTTTGAATTTTTATGCCCTTAAATCACAGACATATGTCACGCAAAATACTTAATAAGTAACATTTCCCACATGTCTACTTTACATCAGTACAATTTTGGAACCAAAATTTTTTTTTGTGACGGAGTTATAAGGGTTAAAAGTTGACCAGCAATTTCTCATTTTTACAACACCATTTTTTTTTAGGGACCACATCTCATTTGAAGTCATTTTGAGGGGTCTATATGATAGAAAATACTCAAGTGTGACACCATTCTAAAAACTGCACCCCTCAAGGTGCTCAAAACCACATTCAAGAAGTTTATTAACCCTTCAGGTGTTTCACAGGAATTTTTGGAATGTTTAAATAAAAATGAACATTTAACTTTTTTTCACACAAAATTTATTTCAGCTCCAATTTGTTTTATTTTACCAAGGGTAACAGGAGAAAATGGACCCCCAAAGTTGTTGTATAATTTGTCCTGAGTACGCTGATACCCCATATGTGGGGGTAAACCACTGTTTGGGCGCATGGCAGAGCTCGGAAGGAAAGGAGCGCCATTTGACTTTTCAATGCAAAATTGACTGGAATTGAGATGGGACGCCATGTTGCGTTTGGAGAGCCCCTGATGTGCCTAAACATTGAAACTCCCTACAAGTGACACCATTTTGGAAAGTAGACCCCCTAAGGAACTTATCTAGATGTGTGGTGAGCACTTTGACCCACCAAGTGCTTCACAGAAGTTTATAATGCAGAGCCGTAAAAATAAAAAATCATATTTTTTCACAAAAATGATCTTTTCGACCCCAATTTTTTATTTTCCCAAGGGTAAGAGAAGAAATTGGACCCCAAAAAATGTTGTGCAATTTGTCCTGAGTACGCTGATACCCCATATGTGGGTGTAAACCATTGTTTTGGCGCATGGCAGAGCTTGGAAGGGAAGGAGCGCCATTTGACTTTTCAATGCAAAATTGACTGGAATTGAGATGGGACGCCATGTTGCGTTTGGAGAGCCCCTGATGTGCCTAAACATTGAAACTCCCTACAAGTGACACCATTTTGGAAAGTAGACCCCCTAAGGAACTTATCTAGATGTGTTTTGAGAGCTTTGAACCCCCAAGTGTTTCACTACAGATTATAACGCAGAGCCGTGAAAATAATTTTTTTTTTTTTTCTCAAAAATGATTTTTTAGCCCCCAGCTTTGTATTTTTACAAGGGTAACAGAATAAATTGGACCCCAAAATTTGTTTTCCAATTTGTCCTGAGTACGCTGATACCCCATATGTGGGGGGGAACCACTGTTTGGGCGCATGACAGAGCTCGGAAGGGAAGGAGCGCCATTTGGAATGCAGACTTAAATGGATTGGTCAGCAGCCGTCACGTTGCATTTGCAGAGCCCCTGATGTACCCAAACAGTACAAACCCCCCACAAGTGACCCCATATTGGAAACTAGACCTCCCAAGGAACTTATCTAGATGTGTTTTGAGAACTTTGAACCCCCAAGTGTTTCACTAAAGTTTATAGCGCAAATCCGTGAAAATAAAAATTCTTTTTTTTTTTCACAAAAATGATTTTTTAGCCCCCAGTTTTGTATTTTCACAAGGGTAACAGGATAAATTGGACCCCAAAAGTTGTTGTCCAATTTGTCCTGAGTACGCTGATACCCCATATGTGGGGGGGAACCACTGTTTGGGTGCATGACAGAGCTCGGAAGGGAAGGAGCACCATTTGGAATGCAGCCTTAAATGGATTGGTCTGCAGGCGTCACGTTGCATTTGCAGAGCCCCTGATGTACCCAAACAGTACAAACCCCCCACAAGTGACCCCATATTGGAAACTAGACCTCCCAAGGAACTTATCTAGATGTGTTGTGAGAACTTTGAACCCCCAAGTGTTTCACTACAGTTTATAACGCAGAGCCGTGAAAATAAAACATCTTTTTTTTCCCACAAAAATGATTTTTAGCCCCCCAAATTTTTATTTTCCTAAGGATAACAAGAGAGCTTGGACCCCAGAAGTTGTTGTTCAATTTGTCCCGAGTACGCTGATAACACATATGTTGGGGTAAACCCCTTTTTGGGCGCACGGGAGAGCTCGGAAGGGAAGGAGCACTGTTTTACTTTTTCAACGCAGAATTGGCTGGAATTGAGATTGGACGCCATGTCGCGCTTGGAGAGCCCCTGATGTGCCTGGACAGTGGAAACTCCCCAATTCTACCTGAAACCCTAACCCAAACACACCCCTAACCCTAATCCCAACGGTAACCCTAACCACACCCCTAGCCCTGACACACCCATAATTCTAATCCCAACCCTAATCCAAACGTAAATGTAATCCAAACCCTAACCCTAACTTTAGCCCCAACCTTAACTTTAGCCCCAACCCTAACTTTAGCCCCAACCCTAACTTTACCTCCAACCCTAGCCCTAACCCTAACCCTACCCCTACCCCTAACCCTAAACGTGACTGAAATACGTGGCACTGAAATACGTGGCACTGAAATACGTGGCACTGAAATACGTGGCACTGAAATACGTGGCACTGAAATACGTGGCACTGAAATACGTGGCACTTAAATACGTGGCACTTAAATTCGTGGCACTGAAATACGTGGCACTAAAATACGTGGCACTGAAATACGTGGCACTTAAATACGTGGCATTTAAATACGTGGCACTGAAATATGTGATACGTGGCACTTAAATACGTGGCACTGAAACACGTGGCACTGAAACACGTGGCACTGAAATACGTGATACGTGGCACTGAAATACGTGGCACTGAAATACGTGGCACTGAAATACGTGGCACTGAAATACGTGGCACTTAAATACGTGGCACTTAAATACGTGGCACTTAAATACGTGGCACTGAAATACGTGGCACTTAAATACGTGGCATTTAAATACGTGGCACTGAAATATGTGATACGTGGCACTTAAATACGTGGCACTGAAACACGTGGCACTGAAACACGTGGCACTGAAATACGTGATACGTGGCACTGAAATACGTGGCACTGAAATACGTGGCACTGAAATATGTGGCACTGAAATATGTGATACGTGGCACTTAAATACGTGGCACTGAAATACGTGGCACTGAAATACGTGGCACTGAAATACGTGGCACTGAAATACGTGGCACTGAAATATGTGATACGTGGCACTGAAACACGTGGCACTGAAATACGTGATACATGGCACTGAAATACGTGGCACTGAAATACGTGGCACTGAAATACGTGGCACTGAAATACGTGGCACTGAAACACGTGCAACTGAAATACGTGGTACTAAAATATGTGGCACTGAAATACGTGATACGTGGCACTGAAATACGTGGCACTGAAACACGTGGCACTGAAATATGTGATACGTTGCCCTGAAATACATGGCACTGAAATACGTGGCACTGAAATACGTGGCACTGAAATACGTGGCACTGAAATACGTGGCACTGAAATACGTGGCACTGAAATACGTGGCACTATGACTGTCAGAAAATGTTCATTAAACGGTTAGGGGTGAGGTTAGGGGTAGAGTTAGGGTTAGGGTTTGGATCCCTTTATCACAATGATGGTGGTGGGTGGCTTTTCAGTGTGTTTTCTGTTTTTTTTTCGATAAAAATGCATGCGTTTTTAACGCAAACAAACGCATGTGCTTAAAAACGCAAGAAAATACTGCAGGTTGTATTTCTGAAAATTAACGCATGCAGAAAAAAACCGCATGCGTTTGAAAACGCGACCAAACGTGTACAAAAAAAACGCATGCGTTTTCAATGTTAAATATAGGGAAAAAACGCATGCGTTTTTTTGTGCAAAAAACGCTGCAGACAAAAACGCAAGTGTGAAACCAGCGACGCTTTTTATAGCAAAAAAGTTTTTGCGTCTCCACATTTTGAGAGCTATAATTTTTCCACATTTTGCTCCACAGAGTCATGTGAGGTCTTGTTTTTTGCGGGACGAGTTGACGTTTTTATTGGTAACATTTTCGGACACGTGACCGTTTTTGATCGCTTTTTATTCCGATTTTTGTGAGGCAGAATGACCAAAAACCAGCAATTCCTGAATTTCTTTTGGGAGAGGCGTTTATACCGTTCCGCGTTTGGTAAAATTGATAAAGCAGTTTTATTCTTCGGGTCAGTACGATTACAGCGATATCTCATTTATATCATTTTTTTATGTTTTGGCGCTTTTATACGATAAAAACTATTTTATAGAAAAAATAATTATTTTGGTATCGCTTTATTCTCAGGACTATAACTTTTTTATTTTTTTGCTGATGATGCTGTGTGGCGGCTTGTTTTTTGCAGGACAAGATGACATTTTCAGTGGTACCATGGTTATTTATATATGTCTTTTTGATCGCGTGTTATTCCACTTTTTGTTCGGCGGTATGGTAATAAAGCGTTGTTTTTTGCCTCGTTTTTTTTTTTTTTTTCTTACGGTGTTTACTGAAGGGGTTAACTAGTGCGGCAGTTTTATAGGTTGGGTCGTTACGGACGCGGCGATACTAAATATGTGTACTTTTATTGTTTTTTTTTTTTATTTAGATAAAGAAATGTATTTATGGGAATAATATTTTTTTTTTTTTTTTCATTATTTTGGAATATTTTTTTTAATTTTTTTTTACACATTTGGAAATTTTTTTTTTTAACTTTTTTACTTTGCCCCAGGGGGGGACAATACAGATCGGTGATCTGTCAGTTTGCATAGCACTCTGACAGATCACCGATCTGCGAGAGGTGCAGGCTGCTTCACAGTGCCTGCTCTGAGCAGGCTTCTGTGAAGCCACCTCCCTCCCTGCAGGACCCGGATCCGCGGCCATCTTGGATCCGGGTCTGGAGCAGGCAGGGAGGGAGGTAAGACCCTCGCAGCAACGCGATCACATCGCGTTGCTGCGGGGGGCTCAGGGAAGCCCGCAGGGAGCCCCCTCCCTGCGCGATGCTTCCCTGCACCGCCGGCACATCGCGATCATGTTTGATCGCGGTGTGCCGGGGGTTAATGTGCCGGGAGCGGTCCGTGACCGCTCCTGGCACATAGTGCCGGATGTCAGCTGCGATATGCAGCCGACACCCGGCCGCGATCGGCCGCGCTCCCCCCGTGAGCGCGGCCGATCGGCTATGACGTACTATCCCGTCGGCGGTCATGGGGGCCCACCCCACCTCGACGGGATAGTACGTCGGATGTCAGGAAGGGGTTAAAAGGTGATGATACCTATGGTGATAATTACAATCAGTTCCTTCTATAAAATCTTGCAATGGCTTTAAAATATAACACAATAAGTAGCAATGAAGAAAGTGTTTAAGTAGGAAAGATGGATATGCTTCTTAGACCAGCTAATTTTCCTTACTGCTCAGTTCACAGATCTGGGGGTATGACCTAGAATAATGGCCCAACAGACGGAACTTGATAACATTTCACCTGAGAAGAGCTGACAAGTGTCCATTCAGTTTTTATTATATATAACAGTAAAGGCATAACAATCATTTCCAAACCATGAAATCTTTGAGATCTCTTAGAGCCACAATTACAAAAAATATATAATGTGACTCATTAGAAACACATATATAAGACACTTTATAAGCGTGTCCCGAGGAACACTCCGGTATAAAACATCAGAAAATATAAAAATAAGTATTTTGCTTATAAAAAAGAAAATACTGGAGAGATATCAAATGCAGACATTTTAACATTAAAAACAAAAACACATACAACAAAAAACTGGTACAGTACAAAAATTGGCCACCAGCTACAAAAACTTTCTCCTGCAAGTAGTTAACTGAAAGGTTTTTTTCAGTTGAAAACACAGATATGGCATCCACCGAGTGTTGTCCTGTTGCGTCTTCTTTATATTATTGCCAAGAAGCTGCAACTGAATAAAGCTGTGCTTCAACCTTATGGCTTTCGGCCTATAGTATCAGATATTAAACTGCATTTGGCCTTCAACTTTGGTTCCGGCCTACTAACGGTGTCTGCCCCTCCTGTTATGACCCCAATGGCAGAGGGTCTCAGAAATAATTACTAAGTCTGCAAACACAAAAAACCAGCTCATAGGGCAGTGGTAACTGAGCTGACCATATATCTAATCCTAGCACCACAAATAGCAGCAGCCGGGGAACGTGCCTACGTTGGTTCTAGACGTCTCGCGCCAGCCGGAGAACTAACTAACCCTAGAAGGGAAAAGAAAGACCTTTCTTGCCTCCAGAGAAAAGACCCCAAAAGTTGGATACAAGTCCCCAACAAATAATAACGGTGAGGTAAGAGGAAAAGACAAACGTAAGAATGAGCTAGGTATTTAGCAAAGAGAGGCCCACTAGCTAATAGCAGAATATAGTAAGATGACTTATATGGTCAGCAAAAAACCCTATCAAAATATCCACGCTGGATATTCAAGAACCCCCGAACCGTCTAACGGCCCGGGGGGAGAACACCAGCCCCCTAGAGCTTCCAGCAAAGTCAGGAATCACATTTAGTACAAGCTGGACAAAAATACAAGCCAAGCAAATAACCAAAAAACAAAGAAGCAAGACTTAGCTTAATTTTGCACGAACCAGGACAAGCAGACAGGAGCAAACAGAAAGGATCTGATTACAACGATGCCAGGCACTGGACTAAGGATCCAGGAAGTTTATATAGCAACACCCCTGGACTAACGACCCAGGTGGGTGCCAAACTGAGGAAAGACAATCCCAGAGTCATATCACTAGTAACCACAAGAGGGAGCCAAAAAGTCTAATTCACAACACCCTCCCTGGTGTTGTCCTCAACTGAATAAAGCTGTGCTTCAACCTTCTGTTCCAAATTAAGATTTTTAAAAAAGAAATTGGGTGTTTAGGGCCTACTAACGGTGTCTGCTCCTCCCTGGTGTTGTCCTCAACTGAATAAAGCTGTGCTTCAACCTTCTGGCTCTTATTAACTGCTGTTTTTTAAAAGATTGGTGGTTCCGGCCTACTAACGGTGTCTGCCCCTCCCTGGTGTTGTCCTCAACTGAATAAAGCTGTGCTTCAACCTTCTGTTCCAAATTAAGATTTTTAAAAAAGAAATTGGGTGTTTAGGGCCTACTAACGGTGTCTGCCCCTCCCTGGTGTTGTCCTCAACTGAATAAAGCTGTGCTTCAACCTTCTGTTCCAAATTAAGATTTTTAAAAAAGAAATTGGGTGTTTAGGGCCTACTAACGGTGTCTGCCCCTCCCTGGTGTTGTCCTCAACTGAATAAAGCTGTGCTTCAACCTTCTGTTCCAAATTAAGATTTTTAAAAGAGAAATTGGGTGTTTAGGGCCTACTAACGGTGTCTGCCCCTCCCTGGTGTTGTCCTCAACTGAATAAAGCTGTGCTTCAACCTTCTGTTCCTGATTAAGATTTAAAAAAAAAAAAATGTTTAGGGCCTACTAACGGTGTCTGCCCCTGCCTGGTGTTGTCCTCCACTGAACAAAGCTGAGCTTCTACCTTCTGGCTCTTATTAAGATTAAAAAAAAAAATGTTTAGGGCCTACTAACGGTGTCTGCCCCTGCCTGGTGTTGTCCTCCACTGAACAAAGCTGAGCTTCTACCTTCTGGCTCTTATTAAGATTTAAAAAAAAAAAATGTTTAGGGCCTACTAATGGTGTCTGCCCCTGCCTGGTGTTGTCCTCCACTGAACAAAGCTGAGTTTCCACCTTCTGGCTCTTTTTTTTTTTTTTTTAAATTGCTGGATGGGGCCTAATAGCTCTGTTTGCTCCTCCCTGGTGTTTGTCCTCAACTAAAAAAAACTGAGCTTCAACCTTCTGGCTTTCGGCCTATAGTATCAGATATTAAACTGCATTTGGCCTTCAACTTTGGTTCCGGCCTACTAACGGTGTCTGCCCCTGCGTGGTGTTTGTCCTCAACTGAATAAAGCTGAGCTTCAACCTTCTGGCTTTTGGCCTACAGTAGCAGATATTAAACTGCATTTGGCCTATTAGTGTGTTTGGGCCCTTAAAACAGTGTCTGCTGCTCCTGGGTTTGCTACTCCACTCAACAAAGCAATGCCGCCTGTTTAGTCCTGTTACCAATTTTGAACTGCATTTAGCCTACTTTATTCTTTGGCCCTATATCTGTTTCCTCCTCATCCTGCCCACTGCCCAGCCACTGCTACATGAGTCTGCTGGTACATTGACCTAGACCACTACATTCCCCTTGCACTCTACACAGCCAGAATCTGACCCTGCTGAAAGTCAGGTTCCCCTTCCCGCATGTTATACCACCTTACACAGGGACAAAGAGGAAGGTGCAGATGAAAGTGCAGGTTCCTTCATCAGGTGGGGGGGGCATACTCGTTGGCGACGTCACTGGCACAGGGCCCCTCAGAGTACGCAAAAGTGTCGCTGCTGGTGGGAGGCACCCCCGCCATGCAAACACACATCGCTGTACTTTGAGGGGCCCTGTGCCAGTGCCAATGCGAACGAGTGCTCCACCGCCGTGACGTAGTCCACGTTTCCTGGGCCCACTAAAACCTTGAACCAGCCCTACCCCCCACAACTTTTGCCAAATGACCCCCAATTTCCAGTGCCCAACTATTATTATAAAGTTAATTAAGATTGACAAGCTTCAGAAAACAAGAATGGATGTTTTTGGCATTAAAATGGGCACTGTAGGTGTTTTCCTGGCCTCCACTCACTGCCGACTATGCTTCCCCATTGACTTGCATTGGGTTTCGTGTTTCGGTCGATCCCCGACTTTTAGCGATAATCGGCCGACTGCTCTCGACTCGACTCTGGACTAAGTCGGGTTTCACAAAACCCGACTCGATCTTAAAAAAATGAAAGTCGCTCAACCCTAGTTTATATTCCCAGACTCTTCTGTCTCTCTGAGTTTTGAAGTTACCTTTTAACACAAGTAATTTCATGTCCATAATGTTATGATTTTGGAGACAAAAATGTATTGCCACAGGTAGATCCATTCTTTTTTCTCTTATTGTGTGGCGGTGAGAATTCATTCTTGTTCTCAGTTTCTGCCCTGTCTCCCCTACATATAGACCCCCAGTTGGATACTTAGTACAAATAATTAGGTACACCACATTAGAAGTGATGCAGCTGAATGTACCTGGTATCTTGTAGTCCTGATGTGAATTGGGGATCTTTATCTTGTCTGTAGTCATTATAAATGGACAGTAGTGTTGAGCGATACCTTCCGATACTTGAAAGTATCGGTATCGGATAGTATCGGCCGATACCCGAAAAATATCGGATATCGCCGATACCGATACCCGATACCAATACAAGTGAATGGGACACAAGTATCGGAATGTAAATCAGCCCTTTCTGTCCTTCTATATGGGGTTCTGGAGGGGGGAAGAGTGTGGGCGGTGCGTGGGCGGACACTGAGTGTCTGTGTGTGCGGGCGGGGTCTGTGCGGGCCTGCCAGGGATCTCATTCTATGCGGCCGGCCCTGTATCCGGGCTTCCCAGGCTCTATGCGGCGTGCCGGGGCTTGATACGGCGTGGGGGGTGTCTCTGCGGCATGCTGGGGGGTCTCTGCGGCGTGCTGGGGGGTCTCTGCAGCGTGCTGGGGGGTCTCTGCGGCGTGCTGGGGGGGTCTCTCCGGCGTGCTGGGGGGGTCTCTCCGGCGTGCTGGGGGGGTCTCTGCGGCGTGGGGGGGTCTCTGTGGCGTGGGGGGGTCTCTGCGGCGTGCTGGGGGTCTCAGTGCGGGCATCGTCCGATGGGACTACAAGTCCCATCGGGCTATGCCTGCTACACTGACAGTGATTGACACATTAGCCAATGATGGGACAGTAGTAGTCCCATCATCCGGCTAATGTGTTGAATGAAAAAAAAATAATACTCCATACATACTCCATACATGCTACATACATACATTCTACATACATACATACATGCTACATACATACATGCATACATGCTACATACATACAGTTAGGTCCATATATATTTGGACAGAGACAACATTTTTCTCATTTTGGATATAGACATTACCACAATGAATTTTAAACAAAACAATTCAGATGAAGTTGAAGTTCAGACTTTCAGCTTTCATTTGAGGGTATCCACATTAAAATTGGATGAAGGGTTTAGGAGTTTCAGCTCCTTAACATGTGCCACCCTGTTTTTAAAGGGACCAAAAGTAATTGGACAGATTCAAATAATTTTAAATAAAATGTTCATTTCTAGTACTTGGTTGAAAACCCTTTGTTGGCAATGACTGCCTGAAGTCTTGAACTCATGGACATCACCAGACGCTGTGTTTCCTCCTTTTTGATGCTCTGCCATGCCTTCACTGCTGTGGTTTTCAGTTGCTGTTTGTTTGTGGGCCTTTCTGTCTGAAGTTTAGTCTTTAACAAGTGAAATGCATGCTCAATTGGGTTGAGATCAGGTGACTGACTTGGCCATTCAAGAATATTCCACTTCTTTGCTTTAATAGACTCCTGGGTTGCTTTGGCTTCATGTTTTGGGTCATTGTCCATCTGTAGTATGAAATGACGACCAATCAGTTTTGCTGCATTTGGCTGGATCTGAGCACATAGTATGGCTCTGAATACCTCAGAATTCATTTGGCTGCTTCTGTCCTGTGTCACATCATCAATAAACACTAGTGACCCAGTGCCACTGGCAGCCATGCATGCCCAAGCCATCACATTGCCTCCGCCGTGTTTTACAGATCATGTGGTATGCTTTGGATCATGAGCTGTACCAAGCCTTCGCCATACTTTTCTCTTTCCATCATTCTGGTAGAGGTTGATCTTGGTTTCATCTGTCCAAAGAATGTTCTTCCTGAACTGTGCTGGCTTTTTTAGATGTTTTTTAGCAAAGTCCAGTCTAGCCTTTTTATTCTTGACACTTATGAGTGGCTTGCACCGTGCAGTGAACCCTCTGTATTTACTTTCATGCAGTCTTCTCTTTATGATAGATTTGGATATTGATACGCCGACCTCCGGGAGAGTGCTGTTCACTTGGTTGGCTGTTGTGAAGGGGTTTCTCTTCACCATGGAGATTATTCTGCGATCATCCACCGCTGTTGTCTTCCGTGGGCACCCAGGTCTTTTTGCATTGATGAGTTCACCAGTGCTTTCTTTCCTTCTCAGGATGTACCAAACTGTACATTTTGCCACTCCTAGTATTGTAGCAATTTCTCGGATGGGTTTTTTCTCTGTTTTCACAGCTTAAGAATGGCTTGTTTCACCTTCATGGAGAGCACTTTTGATCGCATGTTTACTTCATAGGAAAACCTTCCAAATGCAAGCACCACACCTCAAATCAACTCCAGGCCTTTTATCTGCTTAGTTGAGAATGACATAATGAAGGGATTGCCCACACCTGTCCATGAAATAGCCTTGGAGTCAATTGTCCAATTACTTTTGGTCCCTTTAAAAAACAGGGTGGCACAGGTTAAGGAGCTGAAACTCCTAAACTCTTCATCCAATTTTAATATGGATACCCTCAATCTAAAGCTAAAAGTCTGAACTTCAACTGCATCTGAATTGTTTTGTTTAAAATTAAATTGTGGTAATGTCTATAACAAATGAGAAAAATGTTGTCTCTGTCCAAATATATATGGACCTAACTGTACATGCTACATACTACATACATGCTACATACATACATTCTACTTACATATGTACATGCTACATACATGCTACATACATACATTCTACATACATACATACATGCTATATACTACATATATACATGCTACATACATACATACCTGCTACATACATACATACATGCTACCTGCTACATACATACATTCTACATACATACATACATGCTACATACTACATACATACATGCTACATACATGCTACATACATAATGCTACGTACATACATACATTCTACATACATACATACATGCTATATACTACATACATACATGCTACATACATACATACATACATGCTACCTGCTACATACATACATGCTACATACATACATTCTACATACATACATACATACATGCTATATACTACATACATACATGCTACATACATGCTACATACATGCATACATACATGCTACCTGCTACATACATACATGCTACATACATACATACATGCTACATACATACATGCTACATACTACATACATGCTATATACATACTACATACAGGCTACATACATACTACATACATGCTACATCCATACATACTACATACATACATACTACATACATGCTACATACATACTACATGCATACATACTACATACATGCATACATCCATACATACATGCTACATACATACTACATGCATACATACTGCATACATACATACATATAGACATACAGTACATATAACATAGAGTTCATACTCACCATTACTTGTCACTTTGTTCCCCGAAGCCAGTGTCATCTGTAAAAAATGTGAAAAAAACAAACAACCAATATACTCCCTGTCCGCAGAAATCCACGAGTGTCCCACGACGATCTCCCGTGGAGAGCAGCAGCATCAAATAATGTGACTGCTCTCCAGGGGCTCCAGGAACACAATGACGGGAGGAAGGTATCCTTCCACCACTGTATTCCTCCGCCGCTGTAAAAAAAAGTCCCTAGTCTCACTTTATGGCATTGCTGTATGAGACATTTTCCCATGCAGCAATTGGCATAAAGTGACACTTTGAACTCAAGTAACCTCAGTGATACACTGCAGGAGCTATTGTCTCCTGTCAGTGTGTCACTGAGGGTCCTATAGAGCAGTGACATCACCCGATGTCACTGTTCTATAGAGGAGATCGTCGTGGGACACTTGTTATTAATTGGACTACGGCGGACAGGTAGTATGCGGTTTATTATTTTACATTTTTTGCAGGCACTGAAGTATGGTAAGTATGATGAAATGAAGAATATTAAAATACTTTTTCCTAATGTGTGTGTGTTTTATTAACCCTTTTCTTACTATTGGATTAAAAACGGATAGGCGTCTTATTGACGCCTCTCCGTTATTAACCCGGCTTAATGTCACCTTACGATAGCAAGGTGACATTAACCCCTTATTACCCCATATCCCACCGCTACACGGGAGTGGGAAGAGAGGGGCTAAGTGCCTGAATTGGCGCATCTTACAGATGCGCCATTTCTGGGGCGGCTGCGGACTGGTATTTGTAGCCGGGGGGGGCAATATCCATGGCCCCTCTCTAGGCTATGAATATCAGCCCGCAGCTGTCTGCGTAGCCTTTCTGGCTATAATATATAGGGGGACCCCACATCATTTTTTTTGGGGGGGTCCCCCTATTTTAATTGCCAGTAAAGGCTACGCAGACTGCTGTGGGCTGATATTCATAGCAGGCTATGTTGTGTATCCGCTTTTTGGGCTCCCCTGGTGGTTGCTGGTGGTACTGGTGACTTGTTTGCACTTTGCTTCTTCTGTTCACCTGCTTCCATCAGTGTTTGGGAGTTTCCTATTTAGCCTTGCTCTCCAGTCATTTCCTTGCCGGTCATCATTGTAACCAGAGCCTTCGGTTGCATGTTCCTGCTACAAGTCTGCTGATCAGCTAAGTGGACTTTGTCCTTTTGTTTTGTACCTTTTGTCCAGTTTGCAGTTTTTGTAATTCTCTGTAGCTGGAAGCTCTTGCGGGCTGAAATTGCCACTCCTGTGTCATGAGTTGACACAGGAGTCTTAAAGTAATTTCAGGATGGTTTTTGAAAGGGTTTTCAGTTGACCGTGAAGTCCTCTTTTGTATCCTTCTGCTATCTAGTAAGTGGACCTCTCTTTGCTAAATCTACTTTCATACTGTGTATGTCTTTTCCTTTTAATTCACCGTTATTACATGTGGGGGGCTGCTATCATCTTTTGGGGTATTTCCCTAGAGGTAAGTCAGGTCTGTTTCTTCCTCTACCAGGCGTAGTTAGTCCTCCGGCTGGCGCGTGGCATATAGGAAGCCGTAGGTATGCTCCCTGGCTACTGTTTTTTGTGTGGTAGATTTAGCTCACGGTCAACTCGAGTTTCCATCACCCGAGAGCTCGTTCGTTACTTATATGTTTCTTACGTTCCCTTGCCATTGGGAACCATGACAATATGACCGGCCATGTGTTAAACTTATTGGCAGAAGAAAGGAGAGAAAAAAGAAGTCTGTAATTTTTTTTTTTTTCCCTTTTTCCTCTATGCTTGCTCCATAGTTGGATCTGTTGTATTTCAACTTTTATTACAGCCTTTGCCTTTCTCTCCTTATAATCCTTGAATGGCTCTGAGCTCACCTGTTTAAAGATGGATCCTCAGAGTTTGGCTGCAGGTTTAAATAATCTTGCTACGAAGGTTCAAAATTTACAAGATTTTGTTATACATGCTCCTATTTCTGAACCTAAAATCCCTACACCAGAGGTGTTTTCCGGAGATAGATCTCGGTTTTTGAATTTCAAATATAATTGTAAATTATTCCTTTCTCTCAGACCTCACTCCTCAGGAGATCCTGTCCAGCAGGTTAAGATTGTAATCTCTTTGCTGCGCGGTGACCCTCAAAATTGGGCATTTTCATTGGCACCAGGGGATCCTGCGTTGCTCAATGTGGATGCGTTTTTCCTGGCGTTAGGGTTGCTTTATGAGGAACCTAATTTGGAGATTCAAGCTGAAAAAGCTTTGATAGCCCTATCTCAAGGGCAAGATGAAGCGGAGATATACTGCCAAAAATTTCGTAGGTGGTCTGTGCTTACTCAGTGGAATGAGTGCGCCTTAGCGGCAAATTTCAGAGAGGGCCTTTCTGATGCCGTTAAAGATGTTATGGTCGGGTTCCCTGCGCCTACAGGTCTGAATGAGTCCATGACAATGGCAATTCAGATTGATCGGCGTTTGCGGGAGCGCAATCCCGTGCACCATTTGGCGGTATCTTCTGAAGAGACGCCAGAGAAAATGCAATGTGACAGAGTTATGTCCAGAAGCGAGCGGCAGAATTATAGGCATAAAAATGGGTTATGCTTCTATTGTGGTGATTCTGCTCATGTTATATCGGCATGCTCTAAGCGTACTAGGAAGGTTGACAAGTCCATTTCAATTGGCACTTTACAGTCCAAATTTATTTTGTCTGTAACCTTGATTTGTTCATTATCAGTTATTACCGTGGATGCATATGTGGACTCTGGCGCCGCTCTGAGTCTTATGGACTGGTCCTTTGCCAGGCGCTGTGGGTTTGATTTAGAGCCTCTGGAAGTCCCTATACCTCTGAAGGGTATTGATTCTACACCTTTGGCTTGTAATAAACCACAGTTCTGGACGCAAGTGACTATGCGTATGACTCCAGACCATCAGGAGGTGATTCGCTTCCTTGTGTTGTACAATTTACATGATGTTTTGCTGCTTGGATTACCATGGTTACAGTCTCATAACCCAGTCCTTGACTGGAAGGCTATGTCTGTGTTAAGCTGGGGATGTCGGGAGGCTCATGGGGACACTCCTATGGTGTCCATTTCGTCATCTATTCCATCTGAGATTCCGGCATTTTTGTCTGATTATCGTGATATTTTTGAAGAGCCTAAGATTGGTTCACTCCCTCCTCACAGGGATTGTGATTGCGCCATAGATCTGATTCCTGGCAGTAAATTTCCAAAGGGTCGTTTGTTTAACCTATCTGTACCTGAACATGCTGCTATGCGCGAGTATATTAAGGAGTCCCTGGAAAAGGGACATATTCGTCCTTCTTCATCACCTTTAGGAGCCGGTTTTTTCTTTGTCTCTAAAAAGGATGGCTCTCTGAGGCCTTGTATTGATTATCGTCTCCTGAATAAAATTACAGTCAAATATCAGTATCCGTTGCCTTTGCTGACTGATTTGTTTGCTCGCATAAGGGGGGCTAAGTGGTTCTCTAAGATTGATCTTCGTGGGGCGTATAATTTGGTGCGAATTAAGCAGGGGGATGAGTGGAAGACCGCATTTAATACGCCTGAGGGCCATTTTGAGTATTTGGTAATGCCTTTCGGCCTTTCTAATGCACCTTCTGTCTTTCAGTCCTTAATGCATGATATTTTCCGTGAATATTTGGATAAATTTATGATTGTGTATTTGGATGATATTTTGATTTTTTCTGATGACTGGGAGTCTCATGTTCAACAGGTCAGGAGGGTTTTTCAGGTTTTGCGGGAGAATTCTTTGTGTGTAAAGGGTTCAAAGTGTGTTTTTGGGGTTCAAAAAATTTCATTTTTGGGGTATATTTTTTCCCCTTCTTCTATTGAGATGGACCCTGTCAAGGTTCGGGCTATTTACGACTGGACGCAGCCTACTTCTCTGAAGAGTCTCCAGAAATTCTTGGGCTTTGCTAATTTTTATCGTCGATTTATAGCTGGTTTTTCTGGCGTTGCTAAACCTCTGACGGATTTGACTAAAAAGGGTGCTGATGTTGCCAATTGGTCCCCTGCTGCCGTGGAGGCCTTTCGGGAGCTTAAGCGCCGCTTTTTGTCTGCCCCTGTGTTGCGCCAGCCTGATGTTTCTCTTCCCTTTCAGGTTGAGGTCGATGCTTCCGAGATCGGAGCGGGGGCGGTTTTGTCGCAGAAAAGTTCCGACTGCTCAGTGATGAGACCTTGTGCGTTCTTTTCGCGAAAATTTTCGGCCGCCGAGCGAAACTATGATGTTGGTAATCGGGAGAATTTGGCCATGAAGTGGGCATTTGAGGAGTGGCGTCATTGGCTTGAGGGTGCCAGACATCAGGTGGTAGTTTTGACTGATCACAAGAATTTAATTTATTTGGAGTCTGCCAGGCGCCTGATTCCTAGACAGGCACGTTGGTCGTTGTTCTTTTCCCGGTTTAATTTTGTGGTCTCGTACTTACCGGGTTCTAGGAATGTGAAAGCAGATGCTCTTTCTAGGAGTTTTGAGCCTGACTCTCCTGGGAATTCTGAACCTGCTGGTGTCCTTAAGGATGGAGTGGTTTTGTCTGCTGTCTCTCCAGATTTGCGACGTGCTTTGCAAGAATTTCAGGCGGATAGACCTGATCGTTGTCCGTCTGGTAGACTGTTTGTTCCTGACGAGTGGACCACTAGAGTCATCTCGGAAGTTCATTCTTCTACTCTGGCAGGTCATCCGGGAATTTTTGGCACCAGAGATTTGGTGGCTAGATCCTTCTGTGGCCTTCCCTGTCTCGAGATGTGCGTGTTTTTGTGCAGTCTTGCGATGTGTGTGCTCGGGCCAAGCCTTGTTGTTCTAGGGCTAGTGGGTTGTTGTTGCCCTTGCCTATTCGGAAGAGGCCTTGGACGCACATCTCTATGGACTTTATCTCGGATCTCCCTGTTTCTCAGAAGATGTCTGTCATCTGGGTGGTGTGTGACCGTTTTTCTAAAATGGTTCATTTGGTGCCATTGCCTAAGTTGCCTTCCTCATCTGAGTTGGTCCCTCTGTTTTTTCAAAATGTGGTTCGCTTGCATGGTATTCCGGAAAACATCGTTTCTGACAGGGGTACCCAGTTCGTGTCTAGATTTTGGCGGGCAGTCTGTGCCAGGTTGGGCATTGATTTGTCCTTTTCGTCTGCATTCCATCCTCAGACCAATGGCCAGACGGAGCGAACTAATCAAACTTTGGAGACTTATTTGAGGTGTTTTGTGTCTGCGGATCAGGATGATTGGGTTGCCTTTCTGCCGTTGGCGGAGTTTGCTCTTAATAATCGGGCTAGTTCTGCCACTTTGGTTTCTCCTTTCTTTTGCAATTCAGGGTTTCATCCGCGTTTTTCATCTGGTCAGGTTGAATCTTCGGATTGTCCTGGAGTGGATGCGGTGGTGGATCGGTTGCATCGGATTTGGGGACAAGTGGTGGATAATTTGGAATTGTCCCAGGAGAGGACTCAGCAGTTTGCTAACCGTCGTCGTCGTGTTGGTCCCCACCTTCGCGTTGGGGACTTGGTGTGGTTGTCTTCCCGTTTTGTCCCTATGAGGGTTTCTTCTCCCAAATTTAAGCCTCGGTTCATCGGTCCTTATAGGATTTTGGAGATTCTTAACCCTGTTTCCTTTCGTTTGGACCTCCCGGCATCTTTCGCTATCCATAATGTGTTCCATCGGTCGTTGTTGCGGAGATATGAGGTACCGGTGGTTCCTTCTACTGAACCTCCTGCTCCTGTGCTGGTGGAGGGTGAATTGGAGTACTTCGTAGAGAAGATCTTGGACTCCCGTATTTCCAGACGGAGACTTCAATATCTGGTTAAATGGAAAGGCTATGGTCAGGAAGATAATTCTTGGGTAACTGCCTCTGATGTTCATGCCTCGGATTTGGTTCGTGCCTTTCATAGGGCTCATCCAGATCGCCCTGGCGGTTCTTGTGAGGGTTCGGTGCCCCCTCCTTAAGGGGAGGGTACTGTTGTGTATCCGCTTTTTGGGCTCCCCTGGTGGTTGCTGGTGGTACTGGTGACTTGTTTGCACTTTGCTTCTTCTGTTCACCTGCTTCCATCAGTGTTTGGGAGTTTCCTATTTAGCCTTGCTCTCCAGTCATTTCCTTGCCGGTCATCATTGTAACCAGAGCCTTCGGTTGCATGTTCCTGCTACTAGTCTGCTGATCAGCTAAGTGGACTTTGTCCTTTTGTTTTGTACCTTTTGTCCAGTTTGCAGTTTTTGTAATTCTCTGTAGCTGGAAGCTCTTGCGGGCTGAAATTGCCACTCCTGTGTCATGAGTTGACACAGGAGTCTTAAAGTAATTTCAGGATGGTTTTTGAAAGGGTTTTCAGTTGACCGTGAAGTCCTCTTTTGTATCCTTCTGCTATCTAGTAAGTGGACCTCTCTTTGCTAAATCTACTTTCATACTGTGTATGTCTTTTCCTCTTAATTCACCGTTATTACATGTGGGGGGCTGCTATCATCTTTTGGGGTATTTCCCTAGAGGTAAGCCAGGTCTGTTTCTTCCTCTACCAGGCGTAGTTAGTCCTCCGGCTGGCGCGTGGCATATAGGAAGCCGTAGGTATGCTCCCTGGCTACTGTTAGTTGTGTGGTTGATTTAGCTCACGGTCAACTCGAGTTTCCATCACCCGAGAGCTCGTTCGTTACTTATATGTTTCTTACGTTCCCTTGCCATTGGGAACCATGACAAGGCTACAAATATTGGCCCCCGGCCGTCGGCTTTCCCCCTCTGGCGCAGAAAATTGCGCGGGAGCCCACGCCGTTTTTTTCTGTTTTTTTTTTATTTAAATTCAACGCTCATAAAGGCCTCTTTCACCCTTGCATTGGTACGGGTCCGTAGCTATGCGTCGGGCCGACGTACCGACGCACGTTGTGAAATTTGTGCACGACTTGGGCAGCGGATGCAGTTTTTCAACGCATCCGCTGCCCATTCTGAAGTGCGGGGAGGAGGGGGCAGAGTTTCTGCTGCGCATGCGCGGTAGAAAATGGCGGACGCAACGGACAAAAAACGTTCACTTGAATGTTTTTTGTGCCGACGGTCCGCCAAAGTACGATGGATCCGTTGCAGGACGGACGCAACGTATGGCCATTCGTCGCGATCCGTCGCTAATACAAGTCTATGGGAAAAAACGCATCCTGCGAGCACATTTGCAGGATCCGTTTTTTTCCGCCAGATCCGTTTTTTTCCGTTGGATCCGTTTTTTTCCGCCAGATCTGTTTTTTTCCACCAGATCCGTTTTTTTTCCGCCGGATCCGTTTTTTCCTGCTGGATCCGTTTTTTTCCGCCAGATCTGTTTTTTCTCATAGAGTTATATTAGCGCCGGATTGCGCCTGATGGCCACACGTTTCATCCGTTTTTTGCAATATCTGTCAAAAAAGCTGTTTCCGCCGGACGGAAAACACATAGGAAAGGTTTTTGCCTGGTTTTTTCATGCATGTTTCCATTCAAATCATGCACATTTTCCATTTATTTATTTTCCAAAAACCTCATCAAAACCTGCATCAAAACTGCACCAAAAACTGCATGAAAAACCGCACCAAAAACCTGCAGCAAAAAAAGCACCAAAAACTGCATCAAAAACTGCATCAAAAACCGCATCAAAAAGCTACATCAAAAACAGCACCAAAAACTGCATCAAAAACCGCACCAAAAACCTGCAGCAAAAAAAGCACCAAAAACCGCATCAAAAAGCTACATCAAGAACAGCACCAAAAACTGCATCAAAAACCGCACCAAAAACCTGCAGCAAAAAAAGCACCAAAAACTGCATCAAAACCAGCATCAAAAACCGCATCAAAAAGCTACATCAAAAACAGCACCAAAGACTGCATCAAAAACCGCACGAAAAACCTGTAGCAAAAAAAGCACCAAAAACTGCATCAAAAACCGCATCAAAAAGCTACATCAAAAACAGCACCAAAAACTGCATCAAAAACCGCACCAAAAACCTGCACCAAAAACTGCATCAAAAACCGCACCAAAAAGCTACAGCAAAAACAGCACCATAAACTGCATCAAAAACTGCATCAAAAAGCTACATCAAAAACAGCACCAAAAACTACATCAAAAACCGCACCAAAAACCTGCAGCAAAAAAAGCACCAAAAACTGCATCAAAAACAGCATAAAAAATGCATCAAAAAGCTACATCAAAAACAGCATCAAAAATAGCACCAAAAAACTGCATCAAAAACCGCACCAAAAAGCTACAGCAAAAACAGCACCATAACCTGCATCAAAAACTGCACCAAAAACCGGCAGGAAAAAAAGCACCAAAAACTGCATCAAAAACCGCAACAAAAACCTGCAGCAAAAAAAGCACCAAAAACTGCATCAAAAACAGCATTAAAAAAGCATCAAAAAGCTACATCAAAAACAGCATCAAAAACCGCACCAAAATCCTGCAGCAAAAAAAGCACCAAAAACTGCATCAAAAACAGCATCAAAACCGCATCAAAAAGCTACAGCAAAAACAGCAAAAAAAACTGCATCAAAAACCGCACCAAAAACCAGCAACAAAAGCTGCACCAAAAACTGCATCAAAAACCGCACCAAAAACCTACATCAAAAACAGCACCAAAAACTGCATCAAAAAGCTACATCAAAAACAGCACCAAAAACTGCATCAAAAACCGAACCAAAAACCTGCAGCAAAAAAAGCACCAAAAACTGTATCAAAAACAGCATCAAAAACCGCATCAAAAAGCTACATCAAAAACAGCACCAAAAACTGCATCAAAAACCGCACCAAAAACCTGCAGCAAAATAGCACCAAAAACTGCATCAAAAACAGCATCAAAAAATGCATCAAAAAGCTACATCAAAAACAGCACCAAAAACTGCATCAAAAACCGCACCAAAAACCTGCAGCAAAAAAGCACCAAAAACTGCATCAAAAACAGCATCAAAAAATGCATCAAAAAGCTACATCAAAAACAGCACCAAAAACTGCATCAAAAACTGCACCAAAAACCTGCACCAAAAACGGCATAAAAAACTGCATAAAAAAGCTACATCAAAAACAGCACCAAAAACTGCGTCAAAAACCGCACCAAAAACCTGCACCAAAAACTGCATCAAAAACAGCATCAAAAACCGCATCAAAAACTGCACCAATTTTTTATGCAGGTTTTGATGCAGTTTTTGGTGCGGTTTTTGATGCTGTTTTTGATGCTGTTTTTGATGCAGTTTTTCGTGCAGGTTTTTGGTGCAGTTTTTGATGCAGTTTTTGGTGCAGTTTGTGGTGCAGGTTTTTGGTGCGGTTTTTGACGCAGTTTTTGGTGCTGTTTTTGGTGCAGGTTTTTGGTGCGTTTTTTGATGCTGTTTTTGATGCAATTTTTGGTGCTTTTTTTGCTTCAGGTTTTTGGTGCAGTTTTTGATGCAGTTTTTGGTGCTGTTTTTGATGTAGCTTTTTGATGCGGTTTTTGATGCAGTTTTTGGTGCTTTTTTTGCTGAAGGTTGTTGGTGCGGTTTTTGATGCAGTTTTTGGTGCTGTTTTTGGTGCTTTTTTTGCAGCAGGTTGTTGGTGCGGTTTTTGATGCAGTTTTTGGTGCTGTTTTTTATGTAGCTTTTTGATGCTGTTTTTGATGCAGTTTTTGATGCAGTTTTTGGTGCTTTTTTTGCTGCAGTTTTTGATGCTGTTTTTGATGTAGCTTTTTGATGCGGTTTTTGATGCTGTTTTTGATGCAGTTTTTGGTGCTTTTTTGATGCAGGTTTTTGGTGTGGTTTTTGATGCAGTTTTTTGTGCTGTTTTTGATGTAGCTTTTTGATGCGGTTTTTGATGCTGTTTTTGATGCAGTTTTTGGTGCTTTTTTGCTGCAGGTTTTTGGTGCAGTTTTTGATGCAGTTTCTGGTGCTGTTTTTGATGTAGCTTTTTGATTCGGTTTTTGATGCTGTTTTTGATGCAGTTTTTGGTGCTTTTTTGCTGCAGGTTTTTGATGCAGTTTTTCATGCAGTTTTTGGTGCAGTTTTGATGCAGGTTTTGATGAGGTTTTTGGAAAATAAATAAACGGAAAATGTGCATGATTTGAATGGAAACATGCATGAAAAAACCAGACAAAAACCGTTCCTATGTGTTTTCCGTCCGGCGGAAACAGCTTTTTTGATGGATCCTGCAAAAAACGGATGAATCGTGTGGCCATCAGGCCCAATCCGGCGCTAATACAACTCTATGAGAAAAACACGGATCCGGCGGAAAAAAAACGGATCCGGTGGAAAAAAACAGATCTGGCGGAAAAAAACGGATCCAACGGAAAAAACGGATCTGGTGGAAAAAAACGGATCCTGCAAATGTGCTCGCAGGATGCGTTTTTTTCCCATAGACTTGTATTAGCGACGGATCGCGACAAATGGCCACACGTCACGTCCGTCCTGCAACGGATCCGTCATGCTTTGGCGGACCGTCGGCACAAAAAAAATTCAAGTGAATGTTTTTTTGTCCGTCGCATCCGCCATTTTCTAACGCGCATGCGCAGCAGAAACTCTGCCCCCTCCTCCCCGCACTTCAGAAAGGGCAGCGGATGCGTTGAAAAACTGCATCCGCTGCCCACGTCGGGCACAAATTTCACAACGTGCGTCGGTACGTCGGCCCGACGCATAGCGACGGACCCGTACCGATGCAAGGGTGAAAGAGGCCTTTATGAGCATTGAATTTAAAAAAAAAAAACGGCATGGGCTCCCGCGCAATTTTCTGCGCCAGAGGGGGAAAGCCGACGGCCGGGGGCCAATATTTGTAGCCTGCTATGAATATCAGCCTGCAGCTGTCTGCGTAGCCTTTACTGGCTATTAAAATAGGGTAACCCCCCAAAAAAAATGACGTGGGGTCCCCCTATATTTTATAGCCAGAAAGGCTACACAGACAGCTGGGGCTGATATTCATAGCCTAGAGAGGGGCCATGGATATTGGCCCCCCCGGCTACAAATACCAGTCCGCAGCTGCCCCAGAAATGGCGCATCTGTAAGATGCGCCAATTCAGGCACTTAGCCCCTCTCTTCCCACTCCCGTGTAGCGGTGGGATATGGGGTAATAAGGGGTTAATGTACCCTTGCTATCGTAAGGTGACCTTAAGCCGGGTTAATAACGGAGAGGCGTCAATAAGACGCCTATCCGTTATTAATCCAATAGTAAGAAAAGGGTTAATGAAACACACACACATTAGGAAAAAGTATTTTAATATTCTTCATTTCACCATACTTACCATACTTCAGAGCCTGCAAAAAACGTAAAATAATAAACCGCATACTACCTGTCCGCCGTAGTCCAATTAATAACGAGTGCCCCACGACGATCTCCCCTATAAAACAGTGACATCGGGTGATGTCACTGCTCTATAGGACCCTCAGTGACACACTGACAGGAGACAATGGCTCCTGCAGTGCATCACTGAGGTTACCTGAGTTCAAAGTGTCACTTTATGGCAATTGCTGCATGGGAAAATGTCTCATACAGCAATGCCATAAAGTGAGACTAGGGACTTTTTTTTACAGCGGCGGAGGAATACAGTGGCGGAAGGATACCTTCCTCCCGTCATTGTGTTCCTGGAGCCCCTGGAGAGCAGTCGCATTATCTGATGCTGCTGCTCTCCACGGGAGATCGTCGTGGGACACTCGTGGATTTCTGCGGACAGGGAGTATATTGGTTGTTTGTTTTTTTCACATTTTTTACAGATGACACTGGCTTTGGGGAACAAAGTGACAAGTAATGGTGAGTATGTAATCTATGTTTAATGTACTGTATGTCTATATGTATGTATTGTATGTATGTATGTATGTATGTATGTATGTATGCAGTATGTATGCATGTAGTATGTATGTAGCATGCATGTAGCATGTATGTAGCATGTAGTATGTATGTATCATGTATGTATGGATGTATGTATGCAGTATGTATGTAGCATGTATGCATGTATGTATGCAGTATGTATGTAGCATGTATGCATGTAGTATGTAGCATGTATATAGCATGTATGTATGTAGTATGTATCATGTATGTATGTAGCATGTATATATGTAGTATGTAGCATGTATGTAGTATGTATGTATGTAGCATGTATGTATGTAGTATGTATGTGGTATGTATGTATGTGGTATGTATGTATGTAGCATGTATGTATGCAGCATGTATGTAGCATGTATGAAGCATCTATGTATGTATATAGTATGTATGTAGCACGTATGTAGTATGTATGTAGCATGTATGTATGTAGAATGTATGTAGTATGTAGCATGTATGTATGTATGTATGCAGCATCTATGTATGCAGCATGTATGTATGCAGCATGTATGTATGCAGCATGTATATATGCAGCATGTATGTATGTAGTATGTATGTAGCATGTATGTATGTATGTATGTAGCATGTATGTATGTAGCATGTATGGAGTATGTATGTAGCATGTATGTATGTATGGAGTATGTATGTAGCATGTATGTATGTATGTAGCATGTATGGAGTATGTATGTAGCATGTATGTATGTATGTATGTATGGAGTATGTATGTAGCATGTATGTATGTATGTATGTAGTATGTATGTATGTAGCATGTATGTATGTATGTATGGAGTATGTATGTAGCATGTATGTATGTATGTAGCATGTATGTATGTATGGAGTATGTATGTAGCATGTATGTATGTATGTATGTAGCATGTATGTAGCATGTATGTATGTATGTATGGAGTATGTATGTAGCATGTATGTATGTATGTAGCATGTATGTATGTATGGAGTATGTATGTAGCATGTATGTATGTATGTATGTAGCATGTATGGAGTATTTCTTTTTTTTTACATTCAACACATTAGCCGGATGATGGGACTACTACTGTCCCATCATTGGCTAATGTGTCAATCACTGTCAGTGTAGCAGGCATCGTCCGATGGGACTTGTAGTCCCATCGGACGATGCCTGCACAGACACAAAGACCCCCGGCAGTCCGCACAGACCCCCCGGCAGGTCGTACAGACCCCGGAGAGGCCGCACAGACCCCCCGGCAGGTCGTACAGACCCCGGAGAGGCTGCACAGACCCCCCGGCAGGTCGTACAGACCCCGGAGAGGCCGCACAGACCCCCCCGGCAGGTCGTACAGACCCCGGAGAGGCCGCACAGACCCCCCGGCAGGTCGTACAGACCCCAGAGAGGCCACACAGACCCCCTGGCAGGCCGTACAGACCTCGGAGAGGTTGCACAGACCCCCCCGGCAGGTCGTACAGACCCAGGAGAGGCCACATAGACCCCCCGTCAGGTCGTACAGACCCCGGAGAGGCCGCACAGACCCCCCGGCAGGTCGTACAGACCCCGGAGAGGCCACACAGACCCCCCGGCAGGTCGTACAGACCCCGGAGAGGCCGCACAGACCCCCAGGCAGGCACGCACCCTCGTACAGACCCCGCCCGCACAGAGACATGCAGTCTCCGCCCACGCACCGCCCACTTTCCATTATAGTGATTTTTGCACTGTGGGGACTTCCGGTTCCGATTTCTGATATCGCAGAAATATCGGAACTCGGTATCGGAATTCTGATACCGCAAGTATTGACCGATACCCGATACTTGCGGTATCGGAATGCTCAACACTAATGGACAGGTTTTACATGTTTTCTGATTGCAAGGAAAGGTTCCTGCAGCTGTTGGAGAGGACAGGGAGCTCTTGACAATGATGCTTCTTAGATTCGGGGGCTGCCTAAAACACAGTAGTGGGGGGTCTGGAAAAATTGATTGTAATCAGGCATCTTTTTGTAGTAAAGGTTGTAATTTCCGTGCAGCTCCCCTTAGCACCTCCAGATTTGGAACATAGGTAACTACTAGAGGTACCTGGTTATTTTCTTCTTTAGCTTTGTAATGTAGCAGGTGATTCCTTGATATTCTGGTGGCTCTTGTAATCTAGTTTTCAATTGTTCTTGGATGGTAGCCCTGATTCAAAAAGGTCTTTCTGAGGCGACCAAGGTGTTCATCCCTATCCATTGGGTTGGATCATATACGATTGTATCTGATGGCCTGGCTGTAGACAATGGAGTTTTTTATGTGTTTTGGATGGAAACTGTCCCATTTAAGGTATGTTGGACGGTCGATTGGCTTCTGATACAGGGATGTCTCTATTTTATTGTTCTGCAGCTTAATGATGGTGTCCAAAAAGTTAATTTCAGTACAGGAGTAGTTGAGTGTCAAGTTGATGGTAGGATGAAATTGATTAAACTACTTATGGACACACGCTACTACAAAAAATTGGAGTCGGATCCTACACAGGACTATTACAAGGAATTAAACAAGTTGGTATCTTGTCTGCCCGACTAATCCATAAGAGCCAATGACCTGATACCAGAAAGTCCAAGAACAGGGACATTCTACATGCTTCCCAAAATCCACAAATCTGGAAATCCAGGAAGACCAATTATTTCATGTGTGGGCACCCTTACTGAGCAGGCATCTGGATGGGTAGAGGGTATTCTTAAACCCCTGGTAAAGGATACACCCAGCTTCATTCAGGACACAACTGACCTATTGAATAAACTATCAGCAATAGGTCCTCTACCAGAAGGAACCATCCTGGCCACCATGGATATGGAATCTTTGTACTCCAATATCCCACACCAGGATGGATTAATTGCCTGCAAATTCTTCCTGGAAAACACAGGGACTGATGCAAATTCTGTGGCGAAACTTATAAAATTCATCCTCACCCACAATTACTTTGAATTTGACAAGAAGATCTATCTACAGGAGACTGGCACAGCGATGGGAAGTAAAATAGCCCCACAGTATGCAAATCTTTTCATGGCCAAGCTTAAAAGTGACTTTTTGTCCTCATGTCCGATCAGGCCTCTGGCGTACTACCGCTACATTGATGACATTTTAATCATCTGGATGGAGTCTGAACCACAGCTAAAGACGTTCCATGAACAGTTTAATCAATTTCATCCTACCATCAACTTGACACTCAACTACTCCTGTACTGAAATTAACTTTTTGGACACCATCATTAAGCTGCAGAACAATAAAATAGAGACATCCCTGTATCAGAAGCCAATCGACCGTCCAACATACCTTAAATGGGACAGTTTCCATCCAAAACACATAAAAAACTCCATTGTCTACAGCCAAGCCGTCAGATACAATCGTATATGTTCCAACCCAATGGATAGGGATGAACACCTTGGTCACCTCAGAAAGACCTTTTTGAATCAGGGCTACCATCCAAGAAAGATTGAAAACCAGATTACAAGAGCCACCAGAATATCAAGAAATCACCTGCTACATTACAAAGCTCAAGAAGAAAATAACCAGGTACCTCTAGTAGTTACCTATAATCCAAATCTGGAGGTGCTAAGGGGAGCTGCATGGATTTATGTATTTTTACATCAACTAAGAAACTTGCCCCTCAGACTATGAGGGGGTCATCACAACAGACCCAGACCCCAATCAGAGGACAATAAAACATTCCTTATCTAAGAAGTGGTCCAATATTGATGGACATAACTGTTTATCACTCATGGTAATTCTGCTTCATGTCACCTGTCTTATCCATGGTTTTTTTTTTCTTTTTTTCTGTGCTATGTTGTGCATAAATATGTGATTCTTCAGAATTTGTATTAGTCTATGCCTGATGAAGAGACCTGTGTAGTCTCGAAAGCTTGCAATTTGTTATCATCTTTTCAGTTAGCCATTAAAAGGTATCAACCACTGAGGACTCTCAATTCTAAATATTTTTCAGAACACTTTAGAAATTCATGTAACAGAGCAGGAACATGGGCATCAAGCAATTTGTTTAATTTATAGTATATGTGTCAATCATGTGGTCCCCATCTTCACCTACCTCTTAATTCTAGGCCGGTTTTCCAGTATCTCCAGCATCTTCTGGCTTTTATTTATGCAACTGAGAAAATAAATACCAATAATGATTTATTGCCCAATATATCTCTGGGCTTCCATCTTTATGACTCTTGTGAGTGTGAGAGTCTTGCAATAAAGAGCACATTAAGCATCCTGTCAGAGGGTCAAGACCTCATTCCTAACTACTCTTGTGAGAAGACATCAAGAATCACAGCATTCATTGGCCATTTATTATCTTCATCCACATATACAATAGCTCAAGTAACTCAGCTGTATAATTACCCCCTGGTAAGTACACTATAAGGACAAAAAAAACGTTGGGACCCTTACACCTATAGGAGCTTTTATGGTCATCAATTCTACATACATAGGGATTGATATGCAGTTGGTCCAACTTTGCAGCTAT
This sequence comes from Ranitomeya variabilis, assembly GCF_051348905.1. NCBI lineage: Eukaryota > Metazoa > Chordata > Amphibia > Anura > Dendrobatidae > Ranitomeya > Ranitomeya variabilis. The sequence continues at coordinate 577,321,530 of NC_135232.1, forward strand.
AAACAGCTTCAACTCTTGTAGGAAGGATTTCTACAAGATTTAGAAGATGTCTGTGGGTATTTTTGTTGATTCACCCAGAAGAGCATTTGTGTGGTTTTGACTCACAATGTCCATCTAGTTCATCCCAAAGGTGTTGGATGAGGTTGAGGTCAGAGCTCAGTGTAGATGGTCAAGATCTTCCACACCAAATAGAATCAACCATTTCTTTGCAGACTTGGTTTTGTGCACTCTCTACATTTAGTAGTGAAACACTAACCTTCTTACTTGCCTGTTAATTAGGACGCAAACTAATAGCTGCAGAGAAGAAAAGTGGAGACGCAAATGTCCCCACATACATAGAAAAAGTATTGGCACATTAGGCTGACCATACACATTGGATGGTGGTCTGCCAAACGATCTTTCATCTGACAGCCATTTTTGCTGACCCTCCAATACACAAGTGCACTCACTTGGCCAAGCGTTCTTGTGCTTTCTATGAAAAAGCTGTCATCTGACATGTTGGCAGGTGGGCTATCTCAAGGAGTGCGATCGCCAATCTGAAATCAGACATGCGTGATTGACACCTCTCTGGATCATCAGTTTGCCAGTGCCCACATTAGACTGTCGACCAAACCCATTGATATCCGGTCTGTTAGGTATGACGAGATCCAGGATAGGGCCAAGTCTGTGATGCCAAGAGATGAGAGGGTCTGTAATAATAGGGAATGGTCCACATGTGTCAAAGGCAGAGGACAGATCCAGGAGGAGGAGGACAGAGTAGTGTGGCTTGATCTTTGCGGTTAATAGGTCATTGGTGACCTTAGTTAGGGTAGTTTCAGTGGAGTGGTGTGACCGGAAGCCAGATTGTAAGTGGTCGAAGAGGGAGCAAGAAGAGGGGTGGGAGGACAGTTCAAGATAGACGTGTTGTTCCAGTAGTTTTGAGGCATAGGGGAGAAGTAATATAGGGCGATAGCTAGATACAGAGAATGGGTCAAGAGAGGGCTTTTTGAGGATAGGTGTGATTGAGGCATGTTTAAAGCTTGAGGGGAAAACACCAGTTGTTAGTGATAGGTTAAATAGATGGGTTAGGGTTGGGATGAAGACTGTGGCGAGGTTTGGGATGAAGTGGGATGGGATCGGGTCAAGTGCACAGGTGGTGAGGTGCGATCTTGAGAGTAGAGAGTCGATCTTCTGTAATGGTGGAGAAGTTGGTATTGGAGGTGGAGGGCTGGACAGTTGGGAGAAAGGGCTCTGGGGGTTGTCGACAAAACTGTCTGATGTTATCAATCTTCTGCTTGAAAAATGAGGCAAAGTCTTCAGCTGAGTTAAGTGGGGAGGGAGGAGGTGCTGGGGGACAGAGGAGAGAATTGAAGGTGTTGAATAACTGTTTAGGGTTGTGAGACAGGGAGGATATGAGAGATGGAAGTAGGTTTGTTTAGCTGTGGTGAGTGTGGCCTAGAAAGTAGTGAGGAACTGTTTGAATGCAATGAAGTTCTCATTGGAGTGGGATCTTTTCCATCTCCTCTCAGCAGCTCAGAAAGCTTGCCTCAGTTCTGTGGTCAGGCTGATGTGCCAGGGCTCTCTGTTGATTTTGTGAGCTTTGGTATGTGTGAGAGGGGCAACAGAATCCAAAGCTACAGCTATTGTGGTGCTATATAGAGCAGCAGTGGCATCCGCATTGTGTAGGGAACTTATTTCTGTAAGAGGGAGAAGGGATTCAGAGAGTGAGTGTAGATCGAGGTGTTTAAGATTTCTGCGAGGGTGTGCAAGTTTGTGGGTTGGGAATTGTAGACAAGGAGTGGAGAGGGAAGAGAATGTGAGTAGGCTGTGATCAGAAAGAGGAAGAGGTGAGTTAGAGAGTTTAGATAGGGAGCAGATGTGGGTGAAGATGAGGTCCAGTGTGTGGCCATCTTTGTGGGTGGCTGTACAAGACCATTGAGTGAGGCCAACGGAGGAAGTTAAAGATAGAAGCTTAGTGGCAGCTGAGAGAGAAGTGTCAATGGGGATGTTGAAGCCACCCAAGATGATAGTGGGGATATCAGCGGAGAGGAAATGAAGTAGCCAGGTGGTGAAGAGGTCAAAGAAGGTGGTGGCTGACCCTGGGGGGCGGTAAATGACAACCAGTTGGAGGTTGGAGGGGAGTAGATGGGCACAAAGTGCACCTCAAATGAAGGGAGGGTAACAGAGGGTGGTAAATGAATTGGGGTGAAGGAGCAGTTATCTGACAGGAGAAATCCAACTCTTCCATCATGCTTGCTGCTGGGGTGGGGTGTGTGGGAAAAGTGGAATGCACCATACGAAAGTGCAGTAGTAGAGGCTGTGTCAGAAGGAGTGAGCCAGGTTTCAATGATGGCAAGGAAAGAAAGAAAGTTTGGTAGTAAAAAAAAAGATCATGGATGTAGAAAAGCTTGTTGCAGACAGAGCGAGTGTTCCACAGAGCTTTTGTTAGTGGGACTGGGGAAGCGGGGGCTGGGCGAATGGGTATAAGGTTAGAGAGTTTACGGAAATTTGTGATAGAGCGTGGATGGGAGGTAGAAATGACTGTGTGGATGTGATGAGGAGGACCAGGATTTGGAGAGATATCACCAGCAGTGAGAAGGAGCAGAGAAAGTGTTAGCAGGTGGGAGCTGGAGAGGGCATGAGGTGGCTGTCTGTGTTTGGAGACAGAGGATTGTAGGTTGAGGAACAGTTCAGAGGAGGAGGAGAGATGGATGTGGAGGATTGAAGAAGAGATGAACAGTTCCTTACTAGGTGTAGTAATTAGGGGAGTTAGCAGAAACTGAAGGATTATAGGGAGGAGAGTGAAAACAAACAGAAACATTGTTTACAGTGACTGTATCCAGTTACCTTCAGTTCCCTTCTGGTTCAATTCTGGTTTTAATTCTGATCTTCCCACTTGTATGATACACTTATAGGATACACACTGCAGACTGAAGTCTAGGCAGACTTGTGCTATGCAACACATGTGCTGCAAAGTGCATTCAGGTGTGAAGCAGAGAGGAGTGGTCTCTGTTCATCTTGGTCAGAGAATTGAGAGTGGACCAGATGCATATAATCAAGCAAAAGTAAACAAGGTCATCAATAACAGTGGGGTAATGTAGGGGTTAGTTGAAAGACATAACATGTGAATACTAGGAGCAGAGGTAAGAGTCTGTGAGGAAAGTTGGGTGACGTACCAGGTGGGGATTATATGCACTTCATATATACAGACAAAGCAGGAGAGCTGAGTGGATGAGCATACCAGGTGGGGATTATATGCACTTCATATATACAGACAAAGCAGGAGAGCTGAGTGGATGAGCATACCAGGTGGGGATTATATGCACTTCATATAGACAGATAAAGCAGGAGAGCTGGGTGGGTGAGCATACCAGGGGGATTATATGCGCTTCTTATAGACAGACAAAGCAGGAGAGCTGGGTGGGTGAGCATACCAGGTGGGGATTATATGCTCTTCATATAGACAGAGCAAGAGAGCAGGGTGAATGAGCATACTGGGGGGGGGAACTACATGCACTACATATAGACAGACAGAGCAGGAGAGCTGGGTGGATGAGCATACCAGGGGGGATTATATGTACTTCATATAGACAGACAAAGCAGGAGAGCTGGGTGGATGAGCATACCAGGGGGGATTATATGTACTTCATATAGACAGACAAAGCAGGAGAGCTGGGTGGATGAGCATACCAGGGGGGATTATATGTACTTCATATAGACAGACAAAGCAGGAGAGCTGGGTGGATGAGCATACCAGGGGGGATTATATGTACTTCATATAGACAGACAAAGCAGGAGAGCTGGGTGGATGAGCATACCAGGGGGGATTATATGTACTTCATATAGACAGACAAAGCAGGAGAGCTGGGTGGATGAGCATACCAGGGGGGATTATATGTACTTCATATAGACAGACAAAGCAGGAGAGCTGGGTGGATGAGCATACCAGGGGGGATTATATGTACTTCATATAGACAGACAAAGCAGGAGAGCTGGGTGGGTGAGCATACCAGATGGGGATTATATGCGCTTCATATAGGCAGAGCAAGAGAGCTGGGTGGATGAGCATACTGGGGGGGACTATATGCACTACATATAGACAGACAGAGCAGGAGAGCTGGGTGGATGAGCATACAAGGTGGAGATTACAGTATATGTACTTCATATAGACAGACAAAGCAGGAGAGCTGGGTGGATGAGCATACCAGGGGGGATTATATGTACTTCATATAGACAGACAAAGCAGGAGAGCTGGGTGGATGAGCATACCAGGGGGGATTATATGTACTTCATATAGACAGACAAAGCAGGAGAGCTGGGTGGATGAGCATACCAGGGGGGATTATATGTACTTCATATAGACAGACAAAGCAGGAGAGCTGGGTGGATGAGCATACCAGGGGGGATTATATGTACTTCATATAGACAGACAAAGCAGGAGAGCTGGGTGGATGAGCATACCAGGGGGGATTATATGTACTTCATATAGACAGACAAAGCAGGAGAGCTGGGTGGGTGAGCATACCAGATGGGGATTATATGCGCTTCATATAGGCAGAGCAAGAGAGCTGGGTGGATGAGCATACTGGGGGGGACTATATGCACTACATATAGACAGACAGAGCAGGAGAGCTGGGTGGATGAGCATACAAGGTGGAGATTACAGTATATGTACTTCATATAGACAGACAAAGCAGGAGAGCTGGGTGGATGAGCATACCAGGGGGATTATATGCACTTCATATAGACAAAGCAGGAGAGCAGGTGGATGAGCAAACCTGTAGGAAGAAAAGACATGCTGGTTTGAGTGCGATTGTGGCAGATAGCAGGGCACAGTCTGTATACATCCTTCTGGATTTAATTCTGATCTTCACACTTGTATGACACACTTATAGGATACACACTGCAGACTAAAGTCTTGGAATGTATATACATGTGTGTCATATTCTCCTGTATTAGACCTCGTTCACATGTTATTTGGTCAGTATTTTTACCTCAGTATTTGTAATCAAAAACTTGGAGTAAAACAATCAAAGGAAAAGGTTATTAGGAACATGTCACCACTTCCGTATTTTTCTCGATCTCGTGGTTTTGGCTTATAAATACTGAGGTAAAATACTGACCAAATACTAAACGTGTGAATGTGGCCTTATACACAGCCTTCACCTGCAGCGCCTCACTCTTCTCTATATAAAGCCTCATACTGCAGCAGCACCTCACTTCTCTCATTTTCCCCCTCACATCTCTATCCATGAGGCTCCTCCCTTTCCCTTGATGTCGTGCCTCACAGGAACAATTCCATTATAGACATGACGGAGCTAGATGTGGCCTGTTCCTGCCGTGCACTGATAGGGCTATGTGGAGTGGGCGTGACTCAATATACACACGTATACATACACTCAGCTTTATATATATATATATATATATATATATATATATAGATAGATGATGGTGTTGATTCCCCCTGTCCATCTCCATGGACACAATATGTGAACCTGTAAAGAGAGCAAGGGGGATAGTGCCATCTAGTGAGGAGGAAAGGAATTACATGTGTATTTGTTAATGCTGTCAAAATAGAGAATGTTAAACATACACTGCTCAAAAAAATAAAGGAAACACTAAAATCCCACATTCTAGATATCACTGAATGAAGTATTCCAGTTGTAAATCTTTATTCATTACATAGTGGAATGTGTTGAGAACAATAAAACCTAAAAATGATCAACGTAAATCTCAACTAATATCCCACGGAGAAACCAAAAAAAAAAAAAAATTATACGGAAGCAGATGTCATAGGTAAACAAACAAAAAACACTTTATTAAGTACTGTTTAAAACAAATTGTTTTAAACAGTACTTAACCCCTTAGTGACAGAGCCAATTTGGTACTTAATGACCGAGCCAATTTTTACAATTCTGACCAGTGTCACTTTATGAGGTTATAACTCTGGAACGCTTTAACGGATCCTGCTGATTCTGAGACTGTTTTTTCGTGACATGTTGTACTTCATGCTAGTGGTAACATTTCTTCGATATTACTTGCGATTATTTATGAAAAAAGTGGAAATATGGTGAAAATTTTTAAAATTTTGCAATTTTCAAATTTTGTATTTTTATGCCCTTAAATCAGAGAGATATGTCACACAAAATAGTTAATAAATAACATTTCCGACATGTCTACTTTACATCAGCACAATTTTGGAAACAAAATTTTTTTTTGTTAGGGAGTTATAAGGGTTAAAATTTGACCAGCAATTTCTCATTTTTACAACACCATTTTTTTTAGGGACCACATCACATTTGAAGTCATTTTGAGGGGTCTATATGATAGAAAATAACCAAGTGTGACACCATTCTAAAAACTGCACCCCTCAAGGTACTTAAAACCACATTCAAGAAGTTTATTAACCCTTTACGTGCTTCACAGGAACTCAAACAATGTGGAAGGAAAAAATGAACATTTAACTTTTTTTGCAAACACTTTAATTCAGAACCATATTTTTTTATTTTCACAAGTGTAAAAACAGAAATTTAACCATACATTTTGTTGTGCAATTTCTCCTGAATACGCTGATACCCCATATGTGGGGGTAAACCACTGTTTGGGCGCACCGCAGAGCTTGGAAGAGAAGGAGTGCCGTTTGACTTTTTCAATGCAGAATTGGCTGGAATTGAGATCGGATGCCATGTCACGTTTGGAGAGCCCCTGATGTGCCTAAACAGTGGAAACCCCCCACAAGTGACACCATTTTGGAAACTAAACCCCTTAAGGAACTTAACTAGATGTGTGGTGAGCACTTTGAGCCCCCAAGTGCTTCACAGAAGTTTATAACGTAGAGCCGTGAAAATAAAAAATCGCATTTGTTTACACAAAAATGATATTTTCGCTCACAAATTCTTATTTTTACAAGGGTAACAGGAGAAATTAGACCACAAAAGTTGTGCAATTTCTCCTGAGTACGTCGATACCCCATATGTGGGGGTAAACCACTGTTTGGGCGCACCGCAGAGCTTGGAAGAGAAGGAGTGCCGTTTTACTTTTTCAATGTAGAATTGGCTGGAATTGAGATCGGATGCCATGTCGCGTTTGGAGAGCCCCTGATGTGCCTAAACAGTGGAATCCCCACACAAGTGACACCATTTTGGAAACTAGACCCCATAAGGAACTTAACTAGATGTGTGGTGAGCACTTTGATCCCCCAGGTGCTTCACGGAAGTTTATAACGTAGAGCCGTGAAAATAAAAAATAAAAATTTTTCTACAAAAATGATCTTTTTGCCCCAAAATTTTTATTTTCCCAAGGGTAACAGGAGAAATTAGACCACAAAAGTTGTTGTGCAATTTCTCCTGAGTACGTTGATACCCCATATGTGGGGGTAAACCACTGTTTGGGCTCACTGCAGAGCTTGGAAGAGAAGGAGTGCCGTTTTACTTTTTCAATGTAGAATTAGCTGGAATTGAGATCGGATGCCATGTCGCGTTTGGAGAGCCACTGATGTGCCTAAACAGTTTAAACCCCCCACAAATGACACCATTTTGGAAACTAGACCCCTTAAGGAACTTATCTAGATGTGTGGTGAGCACTTTAAACCCCCAGGTGCTTCCCGGAAGTTTATAACGTAGAGCCGTGAAAATAAAAAAGTCGCATTTTTTCTACAAAAATGATATTTTGCCCCAAAAGTTTTATTTTCACAAGGATAACAGGAGAAATTAGACAACAAATGTTGTTGAGCAATCTCTCCTGAGTACGTCGATACCCCATATGTGGGGGTAAACCACTGTTTGGGCGTACTGCAGAGCTTGGAAGAGAAGGAGTGCCGTTTTACTTTTTCAATGTAGAATTGGCTGGAATTGAGATCGGATGCCATGTCGCGTTTGGAGAGCCCCTGATGTGCCTAAACAGTGGAAACCCCCCACAAGTGACACCATTTTGGAAACTAGACCCCTTAAGAAACTTATCTAGATGTGTGGTGAGCACTTTAAACCCCCAGGTGCTTCACGGAAGTTTATAACGTAGAGCCGTGAAAATAAAAAATTCTTTTTTTTCACTCAAAAATGATTTTTTAGCCTGCAATTTTTTATTTTATCAAGGGTAACAGGAGACATTGGACCACAAAATCTGTTGACCAGTTTGTCCTGAGTATGCTGATACCCCATATGTGGGGGGAGGGCACTGTTTGGGCACCCATCAGGGCTCGGAAGGGAAGGAGCGCCGCTTGGAATGCAGACTTTGATGGGATGGTCTGCAGGTGTCATGTTGCAATTGCAGAGATCCTGATGTACCTAAACAGTAGAAACCCCCCACAAGTGACTCCATTTTGGAAACTAGACCCCCCAAAGAGCTTATCTAGATGTGTGGTGAGCACTAGGAACCCCCAACTACTTCACAGAAGTTTATAATGTAGAGCCATGAAAATAAAAAAAATCATATTTTTTCCACAAAAATGATCTTTTCACCCCCAAATTTTTACTTTCACAAGGGTAACAGGAGAAATTGGACCCCAAAATTTATTGTGCAATTTATGCTGAGTAGGCTGATACCCTATATGTGGGGGATAAACCACTGTTTGGGTGCATGGCAGAGCTTGGAAGGGAAGGAGCGCCGTTTTGGAATGCAGACTTTGATAGAATGGTCTGCAGGCATTATTTTGCGTTTGCAGAGCCCCCGATGTACCTAAACAGTAGAAACCCCCCACAAGTGACCTCATTTTGGAAACTAGACCCCCCAAGGAACTTATCTAGATGTGTGGTGAGAACTTTGAATGTCCAGGTGCTTCACAGAAGTTTATAATGCAGAGTCGTGAAAATAAAAATAAAAAATTTCCACAAAAAAAGATTTTTTAGCCCCCAAGTTTTTATTTTCACAAGGGTATCAGGAGAAATTGGACCCCAAAAGTTGTTGTCCAATTTATCCTGAGTACGCTGATGCCCCATATGTGGGGGTAAACCACTGTTTGGGCGCACGGCAGAGCTCAGAAGGTAGGGAGCACCATTTTACTTTTTGAGCACAAAATTGGCTGTGGCGTTTAGAGACCCCCTGATGTACCTAAACAGTGGAAACCCCCCAATTCTAACTCCAACCCTAACCCCAACACACCCCTAACCCTAATCCCAACCCGATCCATAATCCTAATCACAACCCTAACCCCCAAAACACCCCTAACCCTAAAGCTAACCATAACCCTAATCAAAACCCTAAACCCAACACCCCCCTAATCCTAATCTCAACCCTAACCTCAAAACCTAACCCTAATCCCAATACACCCCTATCCTTAATCCCAACCCTAGCCTTAACCCTAATCCCAAACCTAACCATAATCCCAAATGTAACCCTAATGCCAACCCTAATCCAAATCCTAATCCCAACTCTAACCCTAACTTTAGCCCCAACCCTAGCCCTAACCCTAACTTTAGCCCAAACCCTAACTTTAGCCCTAAACCTAGCCCCAACCCTAACCCTAACTTTAGCCCCAACCCTAGCCCTTACCCTAGCGCTAACCCTAATCCTAGCTCTAACCCTAACCCAAGCCCTAACCCTAACCCTAAGGCTATGTGCACATGTTGCGGATTTTACTGCGGATCCGCAGCGTTTCCGCAGCTGTGGGTCCGTAGCAGTTTCCCATGAGTTTACAGTACAATGTAAACCTATGGGAAACATAAAACGCTGTGCCCATGCTGTGGAAAAAAACACACGGAAACGCAGCGGTTTATATTCCGCAGCATGTCAATTCTTTCTGCTGATTCCGCAGCGGTTTTACACCCTAACACTACCCCTACCCCTAACCCTCCCCCTAACCCTAACCCTAACCCTACCCCTAACCCTATTTCTAAAATAGAAATTCATAATTTTTTTTTATTTTATTATTTTTTTCTTACTAAGGGGGTGATAAAGGGGGGGGGTTATTTACTATTTTTTTTATTTTGATCACTGTGATAGGATCTCACAGTGACCAAAATAAAAAAAGAGGAAGAATTTTCTTCTGCCGGCCGGCAGATCATGGTGGGCGTACTGCCCATGCGCCCGCCATTTTCTTACCGGAGCAAGAAGCCGGCGGCCAGCAGAAGAAGCAGGAGGACCCAGGGACACCGGTAAGTATAACAGGGTCCCCGAATCCCCCTATTTCTCTGTCCTCTGATGTGCGATCACATCAGAGGACAGAGAATGACATCGCTTTTTTTTTTTTTTTTTTGCGGTCGCCGGTAAACAGTTAATTACCGGCGATCGCAAAACGGGTCGGTAAAAACCGACCCCGATCATGTTCTTTGGGGTCTCGGCTACCCCCGGCAGCTGAGACCCCAAAGAACATCCGAGTGCCGGGCGGCGGGCGCACTACGCATGCGCCCGCCATTATTTCCCCGGAAAAAGATGGCGGCGCCCATCGGGAGCCACGAGGAGCACCGGGGGAGGTAGGTGAGCATTGGGGGGCTATCGGGGGCTATCGGGGACCACATTTCTCTGTCCTCTGATGTGCGATCACATCGGAGGACAGAGAAATTAAATGGCAAATTGCGTTTTTTTTTTGTTGCGACCGCCGGTAAACGGTTAATTACCGGCGATCGCAACTCGGGGGTCGGTAAAAACCCCCCGAATAATGTTCTCTGGGGTCTCGGCTACCCTCGGCAACCGAGACCCCAGAGAAAATCCGACTCTGGGGGGCGCTATTCACTTTTTCCACAGCGCCGTTAATTAACGGCGCTGTGGTTTAAGTACCCTTAGCAGCCGCTGTTAAAAGGCGTATCGGCGGTCGTTAAGGGGTTAATAAAGTGTTTGCTGTTTGTTTACCTATGACATCTGCTTCCGTATAATTTTTTTTTCGTTTTTTCATGATTTTCTGGAAGAGTCATTCTAATAGGCCAGGTTTAAACTATATGTTTCTGTAATATCCTACGGAGGTCTGGAGTTGGAATGATGCTCAAAATCAAAATGGAAAATGAAGTTACAGGCTGATCCAAATACAGTGGAGATGCCACAAGACAAGGAAATGATGCTCAGTAGTGTGTGTGGCCTCCACATGCCTGTATGACCTCCCTACAATGCCTGGGCATGCTCCTGATGAGGTGGCGGATGGTCTCCTGAGGAATCTCCTCCCAGACCTGGACTAAAGCTTTCGCCAACTCCTGGATGGTCTGTGGTGCAACGTGACGCTGGTGGATGGTGCGAGACATGATGTACCAGATGTGTTCAAACAGATTCAGGTCTGGGGAATGGGCAGGCCAGTCCATGGCTTCAATGCCTTCATCTTGCAGGAACTGCTGACACACTCCAGCCACATGAGGTCTGGCATTGTCCTGCATTAGCAGGAATCCAGGGCCAGCATATGGTTTCACAAGCGGTCTGAGGATCTCATCTAGGTACTGTGGTGATACGCTACCTGAGTGTGTTGGGGGACACTCGCTTGGCATAGGATTCAAGCACTCAGGCACAGTACCTCACACAAATCTGGTCAAATCCGGTTTATTAAACGTCATAAACCACATGACATACAGTCTATTTCATTATGTCCATGAACTTATCACGACCACCAGTCTGTTCATGCAGCAGATAAACTTCTCTGCCACATATTACAATCCCCTTGTCCGGAGTTACCTTTCAGGAGTTCCACTCCTCACGCTGACTTCACGTCAGTCCCAGGTCCTCAAAACAGACCGTCCAGGTCTATGGTCTCTAGGTGCTTCCAGGACGACTCCACTCCCAGGAGCCTCCAACACTGACCGTCCAGGTCTACGGTCTCTAGGTGCTTCCAGGACGACTCCACTCCCAGGAGCCTCCAACACTGACCATCCAGGACCTACAGCACACAGGCCACTCAGAGCCAAAATATGGTTTCTGTGTGCTGTTCAGGATGTCTGTCCCCACTTGGAACTGTCCAACACACAGGCCACTCTGCAGTGTCCAGCCAGGACACATGGAAGTCTGTCCACACTTGCAGACTCCCTAACACTCACCCCATGTGCTACACACACCTCCTTTACATAGGTGTAACCACACCCAGGTACCTGTCAGATGGCCAGTCAGGTGAGTGTGACAGGTCCTTAAACACAAAACCATCTTAGGTGTTCAGACACGCCTCTTTGGGTGGGTTTGTAGGTGACTGGACCCACCCATCTCTCCAATTACCTGGAAGCCTTCCCAATGTAAACAAATCCCTCAGCAGTAGATCTGCTTGAGCAAAACATACCCAGGCTTCCATTACAGGACCACCCACCTCTGCTATACATACCGGCCATTCACGACACTGCCAGTCACTGTTTCATCACAACTATGCCTCCAAGTGCATCTTGAAGTGCACACAAAGTGCCCCCTGGCTCTAAAATTGGTCACTGCACCACAGTACCTAATGGCAGTCAGGCTACCTCTGGCAAGCACATGGAGGGCTGTGCAGCCCTCCAAAGAAATACCAGCCCACACCATTACTGACCCACTGCCACACCGGTCATGCTGAAGGATGTTGTAGGCAGCAGATTGCTTTCCACAGCATCTCCAGACTCTGTCACGTCTGTCAAATGTGCTCAGTGTGAACCTGCTTTCATCTGTGAAGAGCACAGGGCGCCAGTGGCGAAATTGCCAATCCTGGTGTTCTGGGGCAAGTGCCAAGCATCATGCACGGTGTTGGGCTGTGAGCACAACCCCATTTTTGGACGTCGTTCACTAAGACCATCCTCATGGAGTCGGTTTCTAACCGTTTGTGCAGACACATGCACATTTGTGGCCTGCTGAAGGTCATTTTGCAGGGCTCTGGCAGTGCTCCTCCTGTTTCTCCTTATACAAAGGCTGAAGTAGCAGTCCTGCTGCTGGGTTGTTGCCCTCCTACGGCCCCCACCACGTCTCCTGGTGTACTGGCCTGTCTCCTGGTAGCGTCTCCAGCCTCTGGACACTACGCTGACAGATACAGCAAACCTTCTTGCCACAGCTTGAATTAATGTGCCATCCAGGATGAGCTGCACTACCTGAGCCTCTTGTGTGGGTTGCAGCGTCCATCTCATGCTATCATGAGTGTGAAAGCACAGCCAACATTCAAAATTGACCAAAACATCAGCCAGAAAGCATTGGTACTGAGATGTGGTCTGTGGCCCCACCTGCAGAACCTCTCCTTTAGGCCGGCGTCACACTGGCGAGTTTTACGGACGTAAGAGCGCAGAAACTACGTCCGTAAAACTCGCATTACATACGGCACAATTATTCTCAATGGGGCTGCTCCTATTAGCCGTATATTACGGTTCAGTATTATACGGCTTTCTACGGCCGTACAAAATCGCAGCATGCTGCGTTTGTCAGCGTACTGCGGAAAAAAATCGCCAATGAAAGTCTATGGGGGCGAGAAAAATACGGATTCCACACGGACCAGCAGTGTGACCTGCGAGAAATACGCAGCGGTGTTAGTGAAAAGTCGGTAATTCAATTGCCGGCTTTTCATTTCTCCTGCACAAACCCGACAGGATATGAGACATGGTTTACATACAGTAAACCATCTCATATCCCCCTTTTTTTTGCATATTCCACACTACTAATGTTAGTAGTGTGTATGTGCAAAATTTCAGCGCTGTAGCTGCTAAAATAAAGGGTTAAATGGCGAAAAAAATTGGCGTGGGCTCCCGCGCAATTTTCTCCGCCAGAATGGTAAAGCCAGTGACTGAGGGCAGATATTAATAGCCAGGAGAGGGTCCATGGTTATTGGCCCCCCCGTGGCTAAAACATCTGCCCCCAGCCACCCCAGAAAAGGCACATCTGGAAGATGCGCCTATTCTGGCACTTGGCCACTCTCTTCCCACTCCCTGTAGCGGTGGGATATGGGGTAATGAAGGGTTAATGCCACCTTGCTATTGGAAGGTGACATTAAGCCAGATTAATGATGGAGAGGCGTCAATTATGACACCTATCCATTATTAATCCAATTGTAGGAAAGGGTTAAAAAACACACACACACATGATTGAAAAGTATTTTAATGAAATAAACACAGCGGTTGTTGTAATAATTTATTGTTCTCTCAAATCCATTTGCAGTCCCTCGCTTGGCAACATAATAAACGCACAAGATACATACCTTCTGATGTACTGTCAGGTCCAACGATGTAATCCATCTGAAGGGGTTAACTAATATTACAAGCAGGAGCCCTGCTATAATGCAGCTGTGCTCCGTGCCTGTAATTCCCCTGCGAATGAATGAAATGTAGGTCATTGACCTACATTTCATTCATTCGCGGTGAGGCGCCCTCTGGTGGATGTTCTCATGAACTGCAGCCTGGGAACTTTTTCCCACGCTCCAGGTCATATGAGGACATCCACCAGGGGGCGCATCACCGCGAATGAATGAAATGTAGGTCAATGACCTACATTTCATTCATTCGCAGGGGAATTACAAGCACGGAGCACAGCTGCATTATAGCAGGGCTCCTGCCTGTAATATTAGTTAACCCCTTCAGATGGATTACATCGTTGGACCTGACAGTACATCAGAAGGTATGTATCTTGTGCGTTTATTATGTTGCCAAGCGAGGGACTGCAAATGGATTTGAGAGAACAATAAATTATTACAACAACCGCTGTGTTTATTTCATTAAAATACTTTTCAATCATGTGTGTGTGTGTTTTTTAACCCTTTCCTACAATTGGATTAATAATGGATAGGTGTCATAATTGACGCCTCTCCATCATTAATCTGGCTTAATGTCACCTTCCAATAGCAAGGTGGCATTAACCCTTCATTACCCCATATCCCACCGCTACAGGGAGTGGGAAGAGAGTGGCCAAGTGCCAGAATAGGCGCATCTTCCAGTTGTGCCTTTTCTGGGGTGGCTGGGGGCAGATGTTTTTAGCCACGGGGGGGGCCAATAACCATGGACCCTCTCCTGGCTATTAATATCTGCCCTCAGTCACTGGCTTTACCGCTCTGGCGGAGAAAATTGCGCGGGAGCCCACGCCAATTTTTTCCGCCATTTAACCCTTTATTTTAGCAGCTACAGCGCTGAAATTTTGCACATACACACTACTAACATTAGTAGTGTGGAATATGCAAAAAAAAAGGGGATATGAGATGGTTTACTATATGTAAACCATGTCTCATATCCTGTCGGGTTTGTGCAGGAGAAATGAAAAGCCGGCAATTGAATTACCGGCTGTTCACAGATATCGCGCTGAATGAAATCTAAATACAGAATATATATATATGTGTCTCAATGACATATATATATATATATATATATATATACTGTATATATGTTTTACCGAACATTTGAGCACATAAATCCATTAGATGTCGGTTTTGCAAGCCTGCGCGAAAATCTCGCAGTACGGATGCCATACGGATTACATACGGAGGATGCCATGCGCAAAATACGCTGACACACCCTGACTACGGATCACTATTTTGGGAACATTTCACCGTATTTCGGCCGTATTACGGCCGTAAAATACGGACCGTATTGTCTTACGCCGAGTGTGACGCCGGCCTTATTGAGTGTGTCTTGATAATTGCCAATAATTTCCATCTGTTGTCTATTCCATTTGCACAACAGCATGTGAAATTGATTCTCAAACATTGTTGCTTTCTAAGGCTGGTTTCACATTTGCGGTTGTGTCCGCAGTGTTTCTACCGCATATATCTGCATGCGTTTTGTATTCCTATCTTTAACATTAAAAACACATGCGTTTTTGTTTGTTCGCGTTTTGCCGCGTTTGACGACGCATGCGTCGTTTTGTCGTTTGCGGCTTGTCGCGGAAATGCAACATGTAGTAATTTTTAGAGACGTCAAATTGCCGCCTGGAAATGCATGTGGTCGATTGCGCAAGGTTTGCGGCAAAAAAACGCATTGCTGTCTATATGAACGCATGCGTTCATAAGCACATGCGTTCGTGAACGCATGCGTTCCACAACAGAAAAAATGTGTAGACACTGCGTCGTCAAATGCGGCAAAATGTGAACAAACAAAAACGCATGCATCCCTAATGATAAATATAGGAATACAAAACACATGCGGATATTAAAACGCAAACGCAGGAAAAAAACGCATGTAAATGCGTACAAACGCAGCGTTTTTTTAACCGCATGCGCTACCGCATGCGTCTAAAAAACGCCGCGTTTGTGCACTTTTACATGCGTTTTTTCAACCACTTGTGGATGCGTTTTATACACTGCGGATTTAAGCGCAAATGTGAAAGTAGCCTAAGTGGACAGTTTGATTTCACAGAAGTTTGATTTACTTGGAGTTATATTCTCTTGTTTAAGTGTTCCCTTTATTTTTTTGAGCAGTGTGCAGTATATGTAACTGGCTATAATGCCAAAAAAATGTGATTCAATAAAAAAAATATAATTTGTATATATTATAAAGTGCAATACATAGTACAAGCAAACATGGCAAACAATTTTAAGGTCCTATGTAAGTCAGAAAAAGTGTTGCATACCCCGTAGCTAGAATAATAACTCACCATAATCATACATATGCAACCATACACCTCATTCTATATAAAGTAACGGTGTATGGTTGCATATGTATGATTATAGTGAGACCACTTACACCCTCACTGAAAGGGCCTATAGTGGTTTTTACTTATATGGTGCCTGTACACATATATGTATATAGAATTGCAAATGTGAGACTATGCTGTTATTTTTACATCTGGGTGTTTGGGGTTTACATAGGAGTATATTTAATCATTTTTATTATTGAACATATATAGTGCTAGGTGTCAAGTTCCTTCCGCTGCACAGGGGGAATCTGAAACCATCTCCGCTGCGGTTTCCCATTCTCCTCCTGCCGCAGTGGGGCCTGCTCAGCAGCGTCTGGCTCAAGCTGATACTGTGCGGCTGGTTACTGCTGTCCTTCCAGGATCAGCCATTGTAACCAGTACTGATCAGCGGCGAGCAGGTGCTCCTGGGACTAAGTCCTGCTTTTCTTCTTCTGAGCATGCCCAAGGGACAACCTCTCATTGGAGGTCGGAGGTCACATGCCCAGGTCCTGTAGCAGCTCCTATTGGACCATGAGGTCGAACCGATGTGTGAGCAAGCGTCCCTCCGCCATAACTCAGCAGCAGGTTCCATCTCTACACGGTGGACCCCGGGCTGCGAATGCACCTTATACCATCCATATAATTATTTGGTGCGTTCCACCAGCCCTAACATTATACTAGCGCCAGGGTCTGGCTAGTAATGGTGGACGAACAGCAACTGCAGCAGTACATCCAGCAGCTGGAGGGCAGGTTGGCGGCTCTCGAGCACACAACCTCAGCAGTGGATGTTACCGCAGTTGCTGTTCAGGCTGCTAGCATGGCTGCAGCTAGTTTGTCCACTGCCACCCCTGCTCCATTTTTTCGTCTCCCGTTGCCAGACAAGTTTGCTGTTGATAGTAAGCTGTGTAGGGGATTATTGAGCCAGTGTGCTATACATCTTGAGCTCCTGGCTGCACGTTTTCCCATGGAGTGGGCTAAGGTGGGATTTATTATATCCCTCCTGTCGGACAGGGCGTTGGAGTGGGCTACACAGCTGTGGGAGTGCAACGATCTTGTGGTGCAGAGTGCTCCGCGGTTCTTGAGCACTCTGAAGCAGGTCTTTTTGGGACCTTAAGCCACCCATGATACGGCGCTCCAACTGCTGGCATTTACACAGGATTCATCCATGGTCAGCCATTTTTCTGTCCCTGTATTCTGGATGGGACTAGCTGACCATGTGAAGGATGCCTTGGCCACTAGAGAGATTCCTGCCACACTGGAGGAGCTAATAGCAATATCTACCCACATCGACTTTCATTTTAACCCCTTCCCGACATCGGACGTACTATCCCGTCCGATGTCGGGTCCCCTGCTTTGATGTGCGCTCCGGCGGTGAGCGCACATCAAAGTCGCGACATGTCAGCTGTTTTTTACAGCTGACATGTGCGCGCAATAGCGGCGGGTGAAATCGCGATCACCCGCCGCTATTAACTAGTTAAATGCCGCTGTCAAACGCAGACAGCGGCATTTAACTACCGCATCCGGCCGGGCGGCCGGAAATGAGCGCATCGCCGACCCCCGTCACATGATCGGGGGTCGGCGATGCTTGTATATTGTAACCATAGAGGTCCTTGAGACCTCTATGGTTACTGATCGCCGGTGGCTGTGAGCGCCACCCTGTGGTCGGCGCTCACAGCACACCTGCATTTTAGCTACATAACAGCGATCTGATGATCGCTGTTATGTAGCAGAGCCGATCGGGCTGTGCCTGCTTCTAGCCTCCCATGGAGGCTATAGAAGCATGGTAAAAGTTAAAAAAAAAAGTTAAAAAAAATGTGAAGAAAAAAATAAAAAAAATATAAAAGTTTAAATCACCCCCCTTTCGCCCCAAGCAAAATAAATCAATAAAAAAATAATCAAACCTACACATATTTGGTATCGCCGCATTCAGAATCGCCCGATCTATCAATAAAAAAAAGCATTAACCTGATCGCAAAACGGCGTAACGAGAAAAAAAATCGAAACGCCAGAATTACGGTTTTTTGGTCGCCGCGATTTGCATTAAAATGCAATAACGGGCGATCAAAAGATCACATTTGCACCGAATTGGTATAATTAAAAACGCCGTCTTGGCACACAAAAAATAAGCCCTCAACCGACCCCAGATCATGAAAAATGGAGATGCTACGAGTATCGGAAAATGGCGCAATTTTATTTATTTATTTTTTTGCAAAGTTTGGAATTTTTTTTCACCACTTAGGTGAAAAATAACCTAGACATGTGAGGTGTCTATGAACCCATACTGACCTGGAGAATCATAATGGCAGGTCAGTTTTAGCATTTAGTGAACCTAGCAAAAAAAACAAACAAAAAACAAGTGTGGGATTGCACTTTTTTTGCAATTTCACCGCACTTGGAATTTTTTTCCCGTTTTCTAGTACATGCCATGGTAAAACCAATGGTGTCATTCAAAAGTACAACTCATCCCGCAAAAAATAAGCCCTCACATGGCCAAATTGACGGAAAAATAAAAAAGTTATGGCTCTGGGAAGGAGGGGAGTGAAAAACGAAAACGGAAAAACGAAAAATCCCACGGTCATGAAGGGGTTAATGAGCAAAGGTTGGAGTGAGCCCAGTGTAGGCAGAGGCTTCGGCTGGCTCCCACCTTCACCAAACCTTCGGAATCTCTGGTCCAGGCATCTGAGCCACATTAGAACATGGAGGTGACACGAGTGGGGTCTAAGTCCCAGACAGCTCGTGCACACAAGGTCTGTCCTGTCAGCCAGCAGTCGGGACATTATGCCAGAAAATGTCCCCAGCGTTCAGGAAAACATCAGCCTCTAGTGGTTTTAGGAGGAGGTACACTAGACACGGCGACGTTTTCCTCCAAATTGTCCTTCAGGGGGACAATTACCATAGGCCCATCCACTCATACGGTAGAGCTTTGCGAAGATTCTGGGGCGGAGGGCAACTTCATGTCTTCTGCCTTCGCCCAACGGCACGCAATACCCCTGGTGATGCTCGCCAAACCAGTGACCATATGAGTGGTGAATCGGTTGACACTGCCCTCACAGATCACACACCAGACCATCCCATTTACTCTTTCTATGTCACCATCCCATCAGGTGATTATCTCCTTACTTGTCATTCCTGAGGGAATTGATGAGGTCCTGTTACAGATACCTTGGCTATGGTACCACTCCCCTCATATTGAGTGGTCCACAGGGAGAATTTTGGCATGGAGTGAATTCTGTGAGGGTAGATATCAGAGGGAGTGCGTTCAGGTTGCTACTACTGAGGTACCCGCAGATCTTTCCTCTCTCACCAAACGCTATTGGCCCTATGCGGACGTGTACTCCAAGAGGGCTGCTGAGACTCTTACTCCTCACCGCCCCAATGACTGTCCTATTGACCTCTTGTCTGGTGCTGAGCCTTCCTGGGGTCAAGTCTACCCGTTACCTCTCCTGGAGACAGAGGCGATGTCTCTTTACATCCAGGAGAATCTGGCAAGAGGATTCATTAGGAAGTCAGTGTCACCCGCAGGGGCTGGGTTCTTCTTCGTGCAGAAGAACGGAAAATTACGCCCCTGCATAGACTACAGGGGTCTTGACGCCATAACTGTTAAGAATAAGTACCCTCTGCCACTTATATCTGAGCTCTAAATAGGTTGTGGGGGCAAGGGTATTTTCTAAGCTTGATCTGCGGGGTGCATACAACCTGATTCGCATACGTGAGAGGGACGAATGGAAGACGGCATTTAACACCAGGGATGGGCACTATGAATACCTGGTGATGCCCTTCGGGCTCTGTAATTATCCTGCCGTTTTCCAAGACTTTGTGAACGATATCTTCCGGGATATGCTCATCACCTCGGTCGTAGTTTATCTGGA
Source organism: Ranitomeya variabilis (assembly GCF_051348905.1). Classification (NCBI taxonomy): domain Eukaryota; kingdom Metazoa; phylum Chordata; class Amphibia; order Anura; family Dendrobatidae; genus Ranitomeya; species Ranitomeya variabilis. The sequence continues at coordinate 577,341,821 of NC_135232.1, forward strand.
TAATATTCTCATCTACTCTCCAGATATAGATTCCCACCGAAGAGATGTTTGCAAAGTCTTTGACCTCTTATGGGCAAACTCCCTCTATGCCAAGTTGGAAAAGTGTGTGTTTGAGCAGGAGTCATTGCCTTTCCTGGGCTATATCATCTCCGCCCGGGGGTTGGCCATGGATACTGCCAAGCTACAGGCTGTGATGGACTGGAAGGAACCCCATTCTCTCAAAGAAGTGCAGCGCTTTATGGGGTTCATAAACTATTATCGCCAGTTGATTCCTCACTTCTCAACCTTGGTAGCTTCCCTGGTTGCCCTCACCAAGAAGGGAGCTAATCCCAAATTGTGGTCGGAGGAGGTCTCCAAGGCCTTCCTCTCTATCAAGTCACACTTCGCTAGCGCTCCTATTTTACATCACCCCGAAGTTGATAAACCATTTATCATGGAGGTGGATGCCTCTTCTGCCGGTGCTGGAGCAGTCCTCTTCCAGAAGGATGCTCAAGGTCGGAAGCATCCTTGCTTCTTCTTTTCCAAGACCTTCTCACCGGCAGAGAGGAATTATTCCATCAGGAACAGGGAGTTGCTAGCCATGAAGTTGGCCTTTTCAGAGTGGAGACACCTCCTGGAGGGGGCTCGCTATCCCTTCCAAGTATTCACCAACCACAAAAATGTGTTATATTTACAAACCGCCCAGCGGCTTAACTTTTGCCAGGCCAGATGGTCCCTGTTCTCCCGGTTCCATTTCACCCTCCATTTTCTCTCTGGGGAGAAGAACATTCATTCTGACACTCTCTCCCGCTCCGCAGTGTCATCAAAGGAGGAGAAGGAGCCTCGGCTTATTGTCCCTTCCGAGAGCCTAAGAGCTGTGGCCCCGTTTTTGCTAGAGTCTGTGCATCCAGGCAAGACTTGTGTTCCACCTAATTTGCAACCGGAGGTTCTCTCTTGGGCCCACTCCTCCAGGGTGGGTGGACATTTTGGGACTAAGAGGACATCTGAGCTCCTGGCGAGGACGTACTGGTGGCCGCATATGGCCCGTGACGTTGAAGACTATATTCGGGCGTGTGTCTCCTGCGCCAAGAATAAGTCCCCTCGACAACAGCCTGCTGGGTTACTTTACCCACTGCCGATGGCGTACAGACCCTGGGAAATGGTCAGGATGGACTTTGTGGTGAGTTTACCCAACTCCCATGGCTGCACCATTGTCTGGGTAGTCAGCGACCATTTTTCCAAAATGGTGCACTTGGTGCCGTTTCCACGGCTACCTTCTGTACGGGCCCTGGCGGCATTGTTTATTAAGCACAGTTTATTATGCCAGACAAATTTGTCAGTGACCGGGGTCCCCAGTTTGTGTCTCAGTTCTGGGGAGAGCTTTGTCATCTACTCAGCATCGAGCTGAATCTCTCTTCAGCATACCATCCTGAGACGAATGGGTTGGTATAGAGGGCCAACCAGACCCTGTTCACATACCTACGACATTTTGTTTCAGCCAGGCAGGATGACTGGGCATCCTTGCTACCGTGGGTGGAGTTTGCGTTGGACAATGCCGTAGCTGACTCCACTGGGCAGACACCATTCCTCCTTAATTATGGCCAGCATCCGAGGGTTCCTGTGCCCATGCCCGTGTCTTCCACCGACTCCAGGGTGGCAGACTGGGCTGTGGAGAGAATGGAGTCCTCCGCCGATGCACATCGGTGCCCCACTCCGACCTTTGCTCCTGGCGACTTGGTGTGGCTCTCTGTCTGTAATATCAGGCTGAGAGTTGAGTCCACCAAGTTTGCACCTCGCTACTTGGGTCAATTCAAAGTCCTGGAACAGGTTAACCCTGTGGTCTATCGTCCACCCATAATTGCAATATGAACGCCATCATGGGGTGTAAGGCGGTACGTGGCAAAAGATTCTATTTGGTGGATTGGAAGGGTCATGGCCCAGAGGACAGGTCCTGGGAGCCTGCTGAGCACATTCGGGCTCCGCAGCTCATTGCCACCTTCGAGCGTAGCGAGGCCCATGGAGGGGGGCAATGTTAGGTGTCAAGTTCCCAACGCTGCACAGGAGAAATCTTGAGCCATCTCCGCTGCGGTCTCCCATTCTCCTCAAGCCGCAGTGGAGCCTGCTCAGCAGAGACGTCAGTCCCAGCGTCTGGCTCAAGCTGATATTGTGCAGCTGGTTACTGCTGTTCTTCCAGGATCAGCCATCGTAACCAGTACTGATCAGCGGCGAGCAGGCGCTCCTGGGACTAAGTCTTGCTATACTTCTTCTGAGCATGCTGAAGGGACAACCTCTCATTGGAGGTCAGGGGTCACATGGCCAGGTCCTGTAGCAGCTCTTATTGTACCACTAGGAAGGTCCTGGAGAACTTCCGCTATAAAAGGTTTGCATGGCCGCACGGCCATGCACTAGTATAAACTTGCTAATGTGTGGGTGTGGATGTATGCCCGTCGATGGATGAAAGCTCTGAATCATTCCCATCCCTAGTGTTGTTTACTATTCACGAAAGGTGGAAGCTACCTAGCGCCTCACAGTGCTATCCTGCACTTCTAGCACACGATACGGCGTCTGTTAGCAGTGACCACGAGTGCGGCGCTGTGCGCTAATAGAGCGCTTTCCTGGCCCAAGTTTGGGTGGTTAGTCCGACAGAGCTGCTCTGCATGCACTCTTGTGCAGTAAATTCCTAATTCTGTTCTGACAAACGGTCAGTGTAGGGTGGGAAATCCCGCTTCTACTCTGCATCTGACTCAGGGCGTCCTCAGGCGCGGGCTCAAAAGCCACCGAGGGTCAGAGCGAGCCCAATCACCAGTCTAGTGGGGGTGATTCATAGGGATCCCACCAGCTTCTTTCAGCTGCACCCTGTGACTGCTTACAGGGCACAGCGTTTATTTGGCCACTGTGTGAAGCAACAAAGTTTGCTTCCATTCACACTGGGTGAGGTCTAACCCACGTGTGAGCAAGCGTCCCTCCGCCATTACTCAGCAGCAGGTTCCATCTCTGCACGGTGGACCCTGGGCTGCGAACGCACCTTATACCATCCTTATAATTATTTGGTGCATTCCGCCAGCCCTAACATTTAGTTATTATTCTAGTTACAGGGTATGTAGCACTTTTATTTGTCTAATATAGGACCTTAACATTGTCCTAAAATTCTTGCACTATGTATTGCACTTGTGTGGCACCCCAGGGTCCTGGTCGTCACAGTAGCATTGCTTTCCTCACGGGGAGAGTAATGTTATGCTTGTAGGCAAGAAGGGATAACTGTAACCAGGTAAACACAAGCATGCAACACATTCACACTCCAGGCCACCAGGGGGAGCTTTTGATCCTATTTACTAGGTGACTCCCATATATAAGGTAGTTTTGGAGGGAAAGCTGAGAACAGTGCTTTCCAGAAAACAGACTGGATCAGTCTGAGGCAGAAGAGGGTTTACGGAGCTGTGTAGCGACAGTGCTGCAGCTCCTGGAAAGAGATATACTGTACAGAAAGCCAAATTGATTGCGTGCAGGAGAGCAAAGCACAGGAGAGGATACTAGGGGGAGACCAGCCCCGAGCAGGCTGCCTCCTTCTGAGGTGCAGAGACGGGTAGCCGGAACACCGAGGTGTAAGTAACTCTACGACTTACATCAGAGACCGGCAGGACAGCTGAACTTCACATTACCTGTCCGCCTTAATACCCAGGAGACACGGTGACACCTTTAGAGTCCGGGGCATGCTAGAGTCCCTATAAACAGACTCAAGTCACCAGTCATACGGGTAATGTCCTATCCTATATGGGGGACAGAGAGAGAGAGAACATCTGTGAGGACCTTATCCGACGCCATAGGCAGTAAGGGACAACAACACCACGGTGCTAGGGGAAGGCTTTGATTTCCACCTGGATAAGGGGACTCCTAACTTGCCTCCAAGCCGGCCGGACCTTGCCTGCCCTGTGATCTGGTGCTCTGGACTGTGGCTGCCTGAAGTCTTCAGTAAACAAGGTAAAGAGACTGCAAACCTGCGTCCTCGTTCTTTACTGCGCCATTCACCATCTTCCATCTACACACCAGGAGCCCAGGGGATATACTTCACCTGTGGGGAGTTATCTCATCTAGCTGCCATATCATCACCATAGAGGACCCCTTAAAGCAACGTCGGTCCCAACTGACCGAACACCACAGATGGCGTCACGAACATAAACTTTATTCCCTATAAAGACCTTTCCCTTTTACATGGGCGCCCTGAGCCACGGACCGGTTTGCCATTGTGACATGCCCTTGTGAACAGCAGGACCCGGTACTGAGTACCCCATGGCCCAGGCGAGGCAACTCACTTACAAAATACATTTTTTTATTGAATCATTGTTTTGGATTTGGCATTATAGCCAGCTACATATATTTTTAATGGTCTCTGTTTTAACAGCATTAACAAATACTCGTGTAATTAGAGATAGGCGGACAACTGAATGTTCTGGTAATGCAGGTTTGTCCGAACAGTTACAAAAAGTTCGGGTTCTGGAATCAACTGATGGGAGCAGTAGTCCCATCAGCTGACACCCGTGACCAGATTAACTGCACATTACACATGTGATCAGGCTGCAGCGCAAGTGCTGGCGTCTGCCTGCTGCAGGTGATTTCTTTTTCAGTATATAAATAACTAGATGGTGGCCCGATTCTAACGCATCGGGTATTCTAGAATATGTATAGTAGTATATAGCACAGCCCACAAAGTATATAACACAGCCCACGTAGTATATAACACAGACCACGTAGTATATAACACAGCCCTCGTTGTATATAACACAGCCACATAGTATATTGCCCAGCCACGTAGTATGTAACACAGCCATAGGCAGTAAGGGACTACAACACCACGGTGCTAGGGGAAGGCTTTGATTTCCACCTGGATAAGGGGACTTCTAACTGGCCTCCAAGCCGGCCGGACCCTGCCTGCCCTGTGATCTGGTGCCCTGGACTGTGGCTGCCTGAAGTCTTCAGTAAACAAGGTAAAGAGACTGCAAACCTGCGTCCTCGTTCTTTAATGCACCATTCACCATCTTCCATCTACACTCCGGGAGCCCTGGGGATATACTTCACTTATGGGAAGTTATACCTTCTAGCTGCCATAACATCACCCCAGAGGACCCCTTAAAGCAGCGTTGGTCCCCACTGACCGAACACCACAGATGGCATCACGAACATAAACTTTATTCCCTTTAAAGACCTTTCCTTTTACATGGGCGCCCTTGGCCATGGACCGGGTCACCACCGTCACATCCCCCTGTGAACAGCAGGACCCGGTACCAAGTACCACACAGCCCAGGTGGGGTAACTCATCTTGGCGTTACAAACAAGATGGACTGATCCAGCAAATCGGGTCATGTGCGCCTAAAAGACTGTGCTAGAGTCCCTATAAACAGACTCAAGTCACCAGTCATATGGGTTATGTCCTATCCTATATGGGGGACAGAGAGAGAGAGAACATCTGTGAGGACCTTATCCGAAGCCATAGGCAGTAAGGGACTACACCACCACGGCGCTAGAGGAAGGCTTTGATTTCCACCTGGATAAGGGGACTCCTAACTTGCCTCCAAGCCGGCCGGACCCTGCCTGCCCTGTGATCTGGTGCCCTGGACTGTGGCTGCCTGAAGTCTTCAGTAAACAAGGTAAAGAGAGCTGGCGTCTGCCTGCTGCAGGTGATTTCTTTTTCAGTATATAAATAACTAGATGGTGACCCGATTCTAACACATCGGGTATTCTAGAATATGTATAGTAGTATATAGCACAGCCCACGAAGTATATAACACAGCCCACGTAGTATATAACACAGACCACGTAGTATATAACACAGCCCTCGTAGTATATAACACAGCCACGTAGTATATTGCCTAGCCACATAGTATGTAACACAGCCACGTAGTATATTGCCCAGCCATGTAGTATATTGCACAGCCACGTAGCATATAACACAGCCCACGTAGTATATTGCACAGCCACATAGTGTATAGCGCAGCCCATGTAGTATATAACACAGCCACGTAGTATATAGCACAGCGATGTAGTATATTTCACAGCCACGTAGTATATAACACAGGCCATGCAGTATATAACACAGGCCACGCAGTATATAACACAGCCCATGCAGTATATAACACAGCCACGTAGTACTATATTGCACAGCCACGTAGTATATAGCATAGCACAGTTACGTAGTATATTGCCCAGTCACGTAGTATATTGCCCAGCCATGTAGTATATAACACAGCCCACATAGTATATAGCACAGAGACGTAGTATATAGCACAGCAACATAGTATATAGCACAGCCCACGTAGTATATAACACTGCCCATGCAGTATATAGCACAGAGACATAGCATATAACACAGGCCATGCAGTATATAACACAGCCCATGCAGTATAGAACACAGCCCACGTAGTATCTAACAGAGCCCACATAGTATATAGCAATGTGGGCACCATATCCCTGTTAAAAAAAAATTAAAATAAAAAATGTGTTATACTAACCTTCTGGCAGCCCCTGGATCCAGCCCAGGCGTTTAGCGATGCTTCTCGTGACGCTCCGGTCCTAAGAATGCATTGCGGCAATAACACGTGATGATGTAGCGGTCTCGCGAGACCCCTACATCATCATCTCGCGAGACCGCTATGTGATCCCGAGTCATTGCCACAATGCATTCTTGGGACCGGAGCGTCGCAAGGAGCGGGATTTTTAATTTTTTTTTATTTTTTTATTATTTTTAACATTAGATCTTTTTACTATTGATGCTGCATAGGCAGCATCAATAGTAAAAAGTTGGTCGCACAGGGTTAATAGCAGCGTTAACAGACTACGTTACACCGCATTTAACGGACTGCTAAACCGCTATGGGGGCCAGCCGGGACCAGTCAGCGACGCGGGATTTCCATGACAGACAAACAGACAGACAGAAGTGACCCTTAGACGATTATATAGATAGATATTCATTATGTAAACTAGGAGGCAGATCAGTGAGGGATCAGTGTCCTGTCAGCAGTTTGCATTATGAATATCTAATCAGAGCACCACATGAAAACCAGCACAGGCCGCCCCAGAGCACGAGCATATCATTAACTGAAAATAAAGATTACATAACAACCACAAGATGGATTTCATCAAACAAGGTATCATTGTAATTAGTATAACGGCACCGAGCTGACACTGTTTGTAGGTTACTGTCAGGGGCGTAACTACCGCGGTCGCAGCTGCGAGGGGGCCCAGACTACTTAGGGGCCCCATGGACAGGAGTGAAGGAGAATGAAATGACCCATGATTGATGATAATCCACCATTTGTGAGTGACCCGCAGCAGGGAGCAGTCACCGCTCTCTAATTATACTCACCTACTCCCGGCACGGTCCCTGGACGTCCCTGCTTCTTCCAGCGCTGCAGATTCTTCCTGCACTGAGCGGTCACATGGTCCCGCTCATTACAGAAATGAATATGCGGCTCCACCTCCCATAGGGGGTGGAGCCGCATATTCATTTCTGTATTGAACGGTAACTGTGACCGCTCAATACAGGAAGAATCTGCAGCGCTGGAAGAAGCAGGGACGTCCAGGGACCGTGCCGGGAGTAGGTGAGTATACAGCGCTGCGCAGCGCTGCGCGATATTTACCGCTCCTCGTTCCGGTGCGGCTCTGTCATCAGCGTCCTCTGGCAGTGACGCTCAGGTCAGAGGGTGCGGTGACGTAGTCAGTGCGCACCCTCTGCTGAACGTCAGTGCCGAAGACGGAGCCGCACGAGGAGCAGCCAGGTAAATATTGAAAGTGCCGGGGGTCCTGAGCGAAGAGAGAGAGGTGACGTGAGTATGTGATTTATTTTTTTTATGGCAGCAAAAGCATAAGGGGCAAGTGACTGTACGGAGCATTTTATGGGGCCATAACGCTTGTGCAGCGCCAGCACTATAAGGGGCAGTGGCTGTGCGGAGCATCTTATGGGGCCATAACAATTATGCAGCACTATAAGGGGCAGTGACTGTGCGGAGCATCTTATGGGGTCATAACAATTGTGCAGCACTATAAGGGGCAGTGTCTGTGCAGAGCATCTTATGGGGCCATAACACTTGTGCAGCACTATAAGGGGCAGTGGCTGTGCGGAGCATCTTATGGGGCCATAACAATTGTGCAGCATTATAAGGGGCAGTGGCTATACGGAGCATTTTATGGGGCCATAACACTTGTGCAGCGCCAGCACTATAAGGGGCAGTGGCTGTGCGGAGCATCTTATGGGGCCATAACAATTGTGCAGCACTATATGGGGCAAGTGACTGTACGGAGCATCTTATGGGGCCATAACACTTGTGCAGCACTATAAGGGGCAAGTGGCTGTGCGGAGCATCTTATGGGGCCATAATGAGCGGTGCAGAGCATTATATATGGCACAGCTTTCTATGGAGCATCTATGGGGCCATAATGACCGGTGCAGAGCATAATACATGGCACAGCTTTCTATGGAGCATCTATGGGGCAATAATGAACGGTGCAGAGCATTATATATGGCACAGCTTTCTATGGAGTATCTATGGGGCCATAATGAACGGTGCAGAGCATTATATATGGCACAGCTTTCTATGGAGCATCTATGGGGCAATAATGAACGGTGCAGAGCATTATATATGGGGCAATAATCAATGGTATGGAGCATTATATATGGCACAGCTTTATATGGAGCATCTATGGGGCAATAATCAACGGTATGGAGCACTATGAGGGGGGCTGCGTTGTATTCTATGGGGGTTACCTTGAGTTGTATGGCAGGGCTGCGGGGGGGGCCCCATTTGGAAGTTCGCATCGGGGCCCATAACTTTGTAGTTACGCCACTGGTTACTGTGCACAATCCTGTTGACAGGTTCCCTTTATTGTTCATTGGGGCCTGGGTTACAGATTCAGCATTGTGGAACAGGACCTCAAGTTACTCCTCAACTTGCCATTGTTGACAACTTTACCAGGATCATAACTGACTAACACTATGTATTATTAGTAGTGTTGAGCATTCCGATGCTGCAAGTATCGGGTATCGGCCGATACTTGCTGTATCGGAATTCCGATACCGGGATTCCGATACTCTTGTGGTATCGGGTATCGGGTATCGCAACAACATTAATGTTAAAATGTGTAAAAGAGAGAATTAAAATAAAAAATATCGCTATACTCACCTGTCCGACGCAGCCGGGACTTCAGCGAGGGAACCGGCAGCGTTGTTTGTTTAAAATTCGCGCTATTACTTGGTTACGTGAATTCCCGGCTTGTGATTGGTCAGGTCGGCCATGTTGCCGGGACGCGGACCAATCACAGCAAGCCGTGACGAAATTACGTCACGGCTTGCTGTGATTGGTCCGCGTCCCGGCAATATGGCCGCCCTGACCAATCACAAGCCGTGACGTCACGGGAGGCTGGACACGCGCCCATTTTAAAATGAGCGCGTCCAGCCTCCCGGCTTGTGATTGGTTGACCGCGGCGCAACCAATCACAAGCCGTGACGTCACGGGAGGCTGGACACGCGCCCATTTTAAAATGAGCGCGTCCAGCCTCCCGGCTTGTGATTGGTTGACCGCGGCGCAACCAATCACAAGCCGTGACGTCACGGGAGGCTGGACACGCGCCCATTTTAAAATGAGCGCGTGTCCAGCCTCCCGTGACGTCACGGCTTGTGATTGGTCAGGGCGGCCATATTGCCGGGACGCGGACCAATCACAGCAAGCCGTGACGTAATTTCGTCACGGCTTGCTGTGATTGGTCCGCGTCCCGGCAACATGGCCGACCTGACCAATCACAAGCCGGGAATTCACGTAACCAAGTAATAGCGCAAATTTTAAACAAACAACGCTGCCGGTTCCCTCGCTGAAGTCCCGGCTGCGTCGGAGAGGTGAGTATAGCGATATTTTTTATTTTAATTCTTTCTTTTACACATTTATATGGTTCCCAGGGCCTGAAGGAGAGTTTCCTCTCCTTCAGACCCTGGGAACCATCAGGAATACCGTCCGATACTTGAGTCCCATTGACTTGTATTGGTATCGGGTATCAGTATCGGATTGGATCCGATATTTTGCCGGTATCGGCCGATACTTTCCGATACCGATACTTTCAAGTATCGGACGGTATCGCTCAACACTAATTATTAGCTATGGTATTTATTTATAGATCAGCTATGGTGCAACAGATCCAGTATTTAATGATAGGATACAATTTCCATCAGTTTATCGAACTATTCCGAATGAGTATCATCAGTTCCAGGTGATCCTAAAACTTCTGCTGTACTTTAACTGGACATGGATTGGAATCATATCCACTGAAGATGACAGCAACATAAAAGCTGCTAATGAACTAAAGCAACTATTGGGATACAATGGAATATGTGTGGAATTTCTTGTTGTTATGTCCATGTTCAAAGATGTTAACAAACCCTTTAAAGTGTTAAAGAAGTCAACATCAACTGTTATAATTCTTTATACGACCTCTGAAGCTTTCATTGCAATGCTACAAAAAATGAACATAAAAGAGCTGCCCAGTAAAGTGTGGATATCCTCCATCAGCCTGAACATACTTCTGGATCTCGGATTCAAAAAGATTCTATCTGCTTTCAATGGTTCCTTAGTGATAACAGTTCATAAAGAGGACATTGATGGTCTGCAGGACTTTTTATTCAATTCCACACTGCCAGATAATCCTTTTGTTGAATTTTTTTGCATGATTCACTTTGGGTCTTGGCATGATTTTAAAAAAGAAAATAACTTATGTGCTGAATTTTTAAAAAGTGAAGGCACGTCGACATATATCTTTACTCATACAATTTACAATGCAGTTTTTTTTCTGGCTAAGGCTTTACATGAAATGTATACAGCAAAACTACTAGTCAAACAATCTCCTAGCAAAGGAATCAAAAAGGTAAGATTCTCCCTTCCCATGTGATAATTTATTTCTTTTGTTTCTCATGGATGGAGAGGAAAGAAGAAACACACAGATGTGTAATTTCCAACAAGCTCCAGGGTTTGCCTGAGTGTTCACTCCTTTTATACCCCTCATAAATATAGGCATTGTGTACTTCAACTTAGGCGGCTCATACATAATAGCAAATAGCAGAATTTATAGTTGCACAATAAGTAAAACACCCTCCCAGTAAAAACAAATCTTGCTCACAACCCTCAACAATTCTTTCTTTTAACCCCTTTCCAATATTGGGCGTAATAGTATGCCAATGCCGGACTCCTCCTGTTTGGTCCAAGTTCCGGCACTGAGCCCGCACATTTCCAGGCACGTGTCAGCTGATATATACAGCTGACATGTGCCTGAAACAGCCGTGGGTGGAATCACGATCCACCTGCATCTGTTAATTAGTTAAATGGCACTGTCAATCTCTGACAGTTGCATTTAATTTGCTCTTAACAGAAGCGATTCGTAAATCCTGCCAAATGCAGGTAGGTACAAGTACTGCTGGTATTCAGGCAGGTGCTGGAAGATAAACTAGAACATGGGACATGGGAACAAGCAGGCATGCAGGCAAGCAAAGTATAACATGAAGTTCAGGCAAATTTCATCAAGTGGAGATGCCTTAAATAATAAGTGTCTCCCAAGCATTGGCTGGGGACACCATAGGACAGCACACTCTATTCCTTTATGGCAGTGTGCCCTAAGCACAGTGCCTGGGGATCTGCAAGCCATGTGCAGACCCCAGACAGCAATAGGAGAAGAAAGTGGAAGACGAGGGCCGCTGAGGTGAGTGAGTTGGCGTCCCTGACGGGGGAAGAAGAAAGCATTCAGGGATACCTCATATTGTGCAAACAAATTAGAGACTTTTCATTGCTTTATGACAAATTTCTGACATAATAAAGTATATTGGTGTGCACTCAGTCCAGAGGAGAGAGGTCCTAGTGTAATGGACTGTAAAAAGTTCCAAATAGTATAAATTTAGAATACACCGCACACGCTATAGATTTTGTATGCAAATAATTAAATTTTATCCCTGAGACATAAACAGGGGAGCAAAAACAAATGTACAGAAAAGCAACCGAAAGTTATATGACGTTTCGACTCTCCCGAGTCTTACTCATAAAGTCGCTAAAAGACAAAAAATAGAAATACATATAAATAACTACATAGATGTGTATTTACATAATGCACTCAAAAGAATAAAGTGAAAACAACAAAACATATCCACATATTGATTGTAGTGTGGTTGTGAAATAACCATAGATTATAACAAGCATCAACCAATCACCAACGGGCTTGGAAGGCCAAGAGATCAAAAAGCCAGGTGCATAGAGTCTAGAAGGTAACAATTGCCACTATGGAGCAAAAATTGAAGAGAGCAATTTAGGAAGTAGAGGGTAGGAGGGTAGACGTGCCAGTGGTAATTGCATCTTTACAAGCAGTGTGATGGTTAATCTGAGATGAAATTTGTTGGTGTAAAGTGGAGTTACGTCACGTGATGACCGATGTGTACCAGTGGTGCTCCAGCGCCTTGCTGCTGGTGGCGTGCTGAATAGTGAGAAACGCTGGGCCTAAATAACGGCGGTAACCGCCGGGCCAGAAGTGCGTCACCTGACCCAGAAGTGCCTCTGGTGGTGCTTGTTATAATCTATGGTTATTTCACAACCACACTACAATCAATATGTGGATATGTTTTGTTGTTTTCACTTGGTTCTTTTGAGTGCATTATGTAAATACACATTTAGGGTACGTTCACACAGGACTTTTTTGCTGCTTTTTTTTGCTGCTTTTTTTTATGCTAATTTTCAGCTGCTTTTTACAGTACCAGTAAAGCCTATGAGATTTCAGAAATCTCATGCACACACGTTGGTTTTTTGTTTGATCAGTTTTTTCTGCTTTGCTGCTTTTTTTGGACATAGGGCATGTCACTTCTTTCAGCGTTTTTGCTGCGTTTTTGCAGCGTTTTTTCACCCATTGACTTGAATGGGTGATGAAAAAAACGCTGCAAAAACGCTGAAAAAACGCATGTAGCATTATTTGCTGCTTTTTTTGTGCAGAAAATCATGGCCAGCAGGAAGGGATCTCACAGCCAAGAGCTTAGGGGTGTGGTTAGTGAGGTGTGAAGAGCCATTGTGAGCCATTGTGAGGTGTGAAGAGCCATTGTGAGGTGTCCTGATTGTGATCTATTGTGAGGGAGTTCCTGGTAGTGAGGTGTGAAGAGCCATTGTGAGCCATTGTCAGGTGTGGAGAGCCATTGTGAGGTGTCCTGATTGTGATCTATTGTGAGGGAGTTCCTGGTAGTGAGGTGTGAAGAGCCATTGTGAGCCATTGTCAGGTGTGAAGAGCCATTGTGAGGTGTCCTTTTCTAACAAATTAAATGACCAGGTAGTAGGTAAATACCTGCGTGCTTGAGTACTAACTGAGTGTCTTTGGTGTAGTCATCAAACATGTTTGATTCACCATATACCACAAAAAAAGCATGAAAAAAAACGCACCAAAAACGCACAAAAAACGCACCCAAAAAACGCACCAAAAACGCACCTATAAACAGCTGAAAATTAGCATAAAAAAAAGCAGCAAAAAAAAAGCAGCAAAAAAGTCCTGTGTGAACGTACCCTTATGTTGTTATTTATATGTATTTCTATTTTTTGTCTTTTAGCGACTTTATGAGTAAGACTCGGGAGAGTCGAAATGTCATATAACTTTCGGTTGCTTTCTGAACACTTGTTTTGCTCCCCTGTTTATGTCTTGAGAATAAAATGTAATTATTTGCATAGAAAATCAATAGAGTGTGCGGTGTGTTCTAAATTTATACATTTCTGACAAACACTTTGGTGAATTGGGGCCTTAATATTTCAGGCCATCAATGTCTGTTAGGTAGAAGAACTCGGGCACCCCATACTGTATATGTCAAGAGCAAGGTACTTCTTGTATGCAGTTGGCCAGGGTCCTATAAATTGGAGTCTATGGGAGTTGCAGAAGCAGTTAAGCAGGCAGTACAATGTCAGAATATCATGTAGATGAGCTATGATGAATTTAGTTTAACAGTTAAATACAAATTAATGCTAAAACCCTTCTCTTTTTGCTAGCTGAATATTTATTTGAAATATGTTCGTCTACAAACAACGGAAGAAGACCTATTTTTCACCCCACAGGGTGATGTAGTGAATAGTTTTGGTATTCTAAACTGGGTCCTTTATCCTAACGGTACAGAAGTAAAAAGGCACGTCGGTACTTTCTTGCCATTGCAACAATTTGCAATTAATAAAACTGCTATTATGTGGAATCCAAATTTTACAGAGGTAAGAACAGAGTATTCGAGGAGACAGGTATCCATGTTATAGACCACCTTTTACCTCATTACTAAAATAGCTTTCTCCTTAGTGGACAGAGGCGCATATGGGGGGGCAGCTGGTGCATGTAGCGGGGGCAGAGGGACGCAGTTGGACCGCCTAATGCTGCGGTCCGAATTGTCATGTCCAGCAGCTGTATTCTTCCGCCCCCCGGACTGGGAGTTAGCCGTTCTCTGAGCTGGCTGTCAAGCTGACAAATGTCTCACAGAATGTGCAGCGTGCTGACTCTCAGAGTCTAGTGATCATTTGTACTTGCATTTTTCAGACGCAAGTACAATTGAAGCTCTGCGGTCAGAGTGATGCCAGCAATGTGATCAGGTCTTGTGATCACGCTGCTGACATCATTCGCAGGCACCCAGAAGCGTGAAGAGGAACGGTGGTAAGTACTCAACTCTGGAGACACGGAACATTAAATGTGCCGGGGAGATTTTCTGTGTGGGGGTATATACTTTGTGTGTGGGGCATAAACTCTGCATGTTGGGGGTGTATACTCTGTATGGGTGGTATATACTCTGTGTGGGGAGGTATTTACTGTGTGGGGTGTATATACTCTCTGTGGGGGGTATTTGCTGTATGGGAGTATTTACTATGTGGGGAAGAGTTAGTGTAATGGGGCTGGAGGAGATTTACTGTGGGGGGTTATTTCCTGTCATGGTGTATTTCCTGTGTGGGAGGTATTTGCTGAGTGAAGGAGATTTAATGTAATGGGACTGGGGGAGATTTACTATGTGTGGGGGGTATTGCCTGTGGGGGGGTTATTTATTGTGTGGGAGAGTTTTAGTGTAACGGTTCTGGGAGACATTTATTGTGTGTGGAGGGGAGATTTAGTGTAATGGGGTTGGAGAAGATTTACTGTGTGTGGGAGATTTACTGTGTGGGGGAGATTTACTATGTGTGGAGGGGAAATTTAGTGTAATGGGGCTGGGGAGATTTACTGTGTGTGGGGGGTAATTTCCTGTGTGGGGGGTATTTACAATGTATGGTAGATTTAGTGTAACGGGGCTGGGGAAAATTTACTGTGTGTGGAGGGGAGATTTAGTGTAACGGCTGGGAGAGATTTACTGTCGGGTGGTATTTCCTGTGTGGGGAAGATTTAGTGTAATGTGGCTGGGGGAAATTTACTGTGTGGGGGAGATTTACTGTCTGTGGAGGGGAAATTTAGTGTAATAGAGCTTTGAGAGATTTACTGTGTGGGTGGTATTAACTGTGTGGGTGAGATTTGGTGTAAAGAGGCTGGGGGAGATGTAGTATAATGGGGAAGATTTGAGGACAAAAGTTTGGGGAGCAAGGAGTCACAGTAGGCACAGACACAGTATGGTGAGTGAGGGCATGGGTCTGGACACAGTATGAGGAGCAAGGGTGATGGAATGAGTTCAGACATAGTATGCAGAGTTGGGGGAATGTGTGAAGAGGCAGTATGGGAAGTGATAGAGTAAATGCACCAAGATGGAGGGGGAAACATGTGAGGAGAACATTGAGGGGAATAGTGCAAGAAAACAGTATGGGGAGAAAAAGTGTGAGTAAGCACAGAATAAAGACTGAGTAGCGTTTGTGTGGGGAGACATTGTAAGAATACACCTAGGAATTGATAGTAAGCCAAGGAGGCCAAGTGTGGTGAGGGGGCACAGTATAGAGACTGGGCCCTCTAGGGGGGACACAGTGTGAAGAGGGAGCCCAGTATGGAAAGGAGGGGAAGTGTGTAGAGTATGTGCCATATGAAAAACAGTGTGGCTGCAATATTTTGTGCAATATATATAGGGGCCATTATTTATTCAGGGCCACAGAAAAAAGCAGATATTTTGTTTCAGGAGCATTATAATTACATTACATTGTGTGGGGATGTGCTGCAGAAGACAAGAGAAGATGTAAGTCTGCAGAGACAAGCCGTGGATGAAATAACTCATCATGGTGTCTGGACAAAATGAAGAAGAAAAGAAAGAGAACTACTCCAGAAACAATATCATCCATCGGGTACCTGGAAGGAAATGTTTTTTGTGATACTGATTAATTCTCATATATACAGTTAGGTCCATATATATTTGGACAAAGACAACATTTTTCTAATTTTTGTTATAGACATTACCACAATTAATTTTAAACAAAACAATTCAGATGCAGTTGAAGTTCAGACTTTCAGCTTTCATTTAAGGGTATCCACATTAAAATTGGATGAAGGGTTTAGGAGTTTCAGCACCTTAACATGTGCCACCCTGTTTTTAAAGGGACTAAAAATAATTGAACAGATTCAATAATTTTAAATAAAATGTTCATTTCTAGTACTTGGTTGAAAACCCTTTGTTGGAAATGACTGCCTGAAGTCTTGAACTCATGGACATCACCAGACTCTGTGTTTCCTCCTTTTTGATGCTCTGCCAGGCCTTCACTGCGGTGGGTTTCATTTGCTGTTTATTTGTGGGTCTTTCTGTCTGAAGTTTAGTCTTTAACAAGTGAAATGCATGCTCAATTGGGTTGAGATCAGGTGACTGACTTGGCCATTCAAAAATATTCCACTTCTTTGCTTTAATAAACTCCTGGGTTGCTTTGGCTTTATGTTTTGGGTCATTGTCCATCTGTAGTATGAAACGATGACCAATCGGTTTGGCTGCATTTGGCTGGATCTGAGCACACAGTATGTCTCTGAATACCTCAGAATTCATTCGGCTGCTTCTGTCCTGTGTCACATCATCAATAAACACTAGTGACCCAGTGCCACTGGCAGCCATGCATGCCCAAGCCAACACACTGCCTCCACCGTGTTTTACAGATGATGTGGTATGCTTTGGATCATGAGCTGTACATGCCTTCGCCATACTTTTCTCTTTCCATCATTCTGGTAGAGGTTGATCTTGGTTTCATCTGTCCAAAGAATGTTCTTCCAGAACTGTGCTGGCTTTTTTAGATGTTTTTTAGCAAAGTCCAGTCTAGCCTTTTTATTCTTGATGCTTATGAGTGGCTTGCACCGTGCAGTGAACCCTCTGTATTTACTTTCATGCAGTCTTCTCTTTATGGTAGATTTGGATATTGATACGCCAACTTCTTGGAGAGTGTTGTTCACTTGGTTGGCTGTTATGAAGGGGTTTCTCTTCACCATGGAGATTATTCTGCGATCATCCACCACTGTTGTCTTCCGTGGGCGCCCAGGTCTTTTTGCATTGATTAGTTCACCAGTGCTTTCTTTCTTTCTCAGGATGTACCAAACTGTAGATTTTGCCACTCCTAATATTGTAGCAATTTCTCGGATGGGTTTTTTCTGTTTTCGCAGCTTAAGGATGGCTTGTTTCACCTGCAAGGAGAGCTCCTTTGACCGCATGTTTACTTCACAGCAAAACCTTCCAAATGCAAGCACCACACCTCAAATCAACTCCAGGCCTTTTATCTGCTTAATTGAGAATGACATAACGAAGGGATTGCCCACACCTGTCCATGAAATAGCCTTGGAGTCAATTGTCCAATTACTTTTGGTCCCTTTAAAAACAGGGTGGCACATGTTAAGGAGCTGAAATTCCTAAACCCTTCATCCGATTTTAATGTGGATACCCTCAAATGAAAGCTGAAAGTCTGAACTTCAACTGCATCTGTATTGTTTTGTTTAAAATTCATTGTGG
The DNA here is from genome assembly GCF_051348905.1 of Ranitomeya variabilis. Lineage (NCBI taxonomy): Eukaryota > Metazoa > Chordata > Amphibia > Anura > Dendrobatidae > Ranitomeya > Ranitomeya variabilis. The sequence continues at coordinate 577,359,699 of NC_135232.1, forward strand.
TTATGTCTATAACCAAAATTCGAAAATGTTGTCTCTGTCCAAATATATATGGACCTAACTGTACATTACCAAAAAAGGTCCAATAGTGGAATAGCCACCTCCAATCAATACAATAAACACATATGTACCTGGTATATTACTGGTGAAACACAGAGGCTTGGGCAGATATGAATAAAATATATATTTTTATTGTCAACTTCATAAAAGTATACATAAAACAAGACAAGGAAGTTTCATAAAGATATAACTGATGGTAACAGAAATGCAAGAATTAAGAGACACTATGGGTATGACATCAAAACAGGTTCAAAAATATACCCCAGCACGCCCCCATTTGAGGAAGCCAGTATGGCGAAACGGCGCTGTCAGGGTTACTGATGGTCTCACTGATGTAAGTAATAGAATTCATATGCTGGGGTATATTTTGACCTTTTCATTCAAGATTGTATATTGTATTCCATCCCTATGTGAGCTGCTGCTAGTTTACAAGTGGTATTTATATTTGTACAGCACTATGCACTTTATTTATATACCGTACTAGGTTGTATGCAGCAGTCTATACATAGGAGCATATTTGAGGTTCATATTCTGATTAGTTCAGGCTACCTCCTTTTTTGGCCCTAAAATGATTTACTGCACGATGCACTTTACTTAATGGGTTAAAAAGGGGTTTTGAGGCGTTGAAATATTTACATTTATATATTTTTTTGAACCTGTTTTGGTGTCATACCCATAGTGTCTCTTAATTCTTGCATTTCTGTTACCATCTGTTATATCTTTATGAAACTTCCTTGTCTTGTTTTATGTATAATTTTATGAAGTTGACAATAAAAATATATATTTTATTCATATCTGCCCAAGCCTCTGTGTTTCACCAGTAATATACCTGGTAGATATGTGATTAATTCTCATGTTTACATTTTTGTTACGAACATTAAAGGAGTTGTGCAAGTTGGTGATGAGTCTGCAATCACTCTATGTGACTACAGACTTCTGAATTCTCACACTGCACATTGTCAGGATGCTCTTGTGCAGGTGATTTGCATATGTGTATGCACGTGCTGACTAAGCATGCATAGCCTCACTTAATGAAAATAGCTGAGCAAGGCCAAACAAGTCTAGTTGGAATGTGCCCAGAAGTATACAAATCACATACTGTAGTTGAGCTAGGAAAAATCTTAACAGTGTGCAATGCATGCGTTGTGAGAATTCAGAAACCTGAATGTACTCTTTATTTACAAAATAAAGCCTTGTAGCCAATCCTAACAGCATGTATTCTCCTCACTGTCAGTATTCAGCTCTGCAGGTACCGGCAGTCATCACATGGTCACTTCACTCATGCGATTTTCATACTTACGGTCACATGACAATGAGCTATTATTCCTGCTTCTTTCAGTTTTTCACTGAACATTGAGAGAATTAGGAGGACCAGCCATTCGACACATGACTAAGCGCGCAAATCACTTATGTACTTGGGAGTGGGGGTGTCACCAAACTGAATTCTTGTCCCGGGTGCCAGAAAACATAGATACATCTCTGTTAGTGGATATGAACATAATGGAGGACATTGCCTTTAGAAACCAAAGAGAAGAGCTGCTAACAAACCATGAATTGAATGGACCCACCGGTTACAAGCATTTCTACATTTTTCCTCTAGTGTTCTTTATTTCAATCTGCAACTTCATCTGTTTGTCAGAAGTTAGACAACCCCTTTTACAATAATTCATAGATTTATTTTACTACAGTATATATTAAAGTTGAGCTAAAAAGATCTGAAGACCCTCGTCCTGCAGCCACATTAGTTGTCCAAGGCTGCTGGACTAGCACATTGCAAGTCTCCTACTACCTTCGTCATTCCTAGTGCAGCTTCTGCTTAGCAGGCCCCACAACATCATTACATTGTGGTGTAACATATACTGTACATAATGTTGTGAGGGACCATAAGTTGAACCAGAGTTGATACAGGTAGAAGGAGGTTCACACTCTTCCAGTTTGATAGCCTTGGACTAGCAATGAAGCTGATGGCCAGGGTTCTGGGAATCATTTTGCTCAACTCTATTATATATTAAGGTATATGTATTATATATTAAAATATATTAATATATCTTAATAAACATAATAATGTATGTTAGATTTAGTTTCACTACCATGCTGCCATGGGATGAGTTATCAGACTTCCACATACACAGGATGTTTTTCATTTTATATGGAAAAAATATATATGTGGAAGCTTTACATCGCAACAATTTTATATTTCTATAAGGTTGTCAAATTATATTGATTTTGTTAATTAATTTTATAACTTTATTTTTTTAAGATTCCACAGTCCATGTGCAGTGAGATATGTACTCATGGAAAAAGAAAATCCCTCCAAATGGGAATGATGCCCTGCTGCTTTGACTGTGTACCATGCTCCGATGGGGAAATAGCAAATGTATCAGGTGCCGTCTAAACAAAGTTATGTTACTGACAAACAGATAGATAGAATCCAATTCACTTGGTATTTCACCCCAAAAAAATCCACTTCACTAAAAGCAGATTTTTTTGCAATTCGTTTCACTTGAATCTTGCAAAATAACGGCCTACTGCATACCATTTTTTCTGATTCTTTTAAGGCCAAGAAGGGATTCAAACATGTAAAAAAAAACTATTACTCACCTTGCCCCTCATTTGTCTTGGCTCCCTAACTGGTTCTCCTCTGACTCATTTTTTTGCCTGGCTCTGGTCTTCTCTTCCATCTTTAATCTACAGCCTCAAGTTGCAGGGCAAAGAACATCATGATGTTGTGTCAGGCTTAGTGAGCACCAGAGGCATCAAATGATGCAGAAAACTGAAGATGAAAAAGAAGAGTGGAGCCAAAGGGAGGAAGGTGACCAGTAGTGGGACCAGCAATGACATTGGGATGCCAGGACAGCTGGAGGGTGAGATGAGTAATGGATATAATATTTTTTTTTATTTTTACCCCTCTGCTTATTGAACTCTTTGGTTACAGTTGAATCACCTAGGAACAATATAAAACTATAAAAGATTTTTTTTTAAATAAAATTAATATATATTAATAGTAGTGATTGCCCTAGGTGTTAAAGCAAGAAAGAAAAGTGGAAACCACTCATGACCAGAAACAAACCCAAACACCAGTATTATGGATGCACCAGGGAGACCAAACTGGATTATAAAATAATATCTTTATTAACCTATAGTAGCAATACAGAAAAAAATAATTTTTTAAATAATATTTTAAAAATTATTTTTTTCTGTATTGCTACTATTTTCAGGTTCAACACTTGAATAGACATTTACCTCCGGAAGGATTAATTTTATTCTCCCAGAGAGACCAGAAAAGGGGAAAGCCTCTTCCCCAAACAGTGCCATAAGGAAGGGTCTTCATCAAACCCACCACATGTTTAATCTCCCCACACAAGGTGCAAAAGGTAACCTCCGCTGTCAGATATTCTCAGAGGTCCCCATGTATACAGACAACCCTGACTTTCTGACCATTGGGGTTGTTCCCAGCAACCAGTGACCCATGGACAAGTGTAATTAGGCTCCCTAAGTCCAAGAAAGTCTCCGTCTGATATCTGTTGATGTGTACCTGGCACAGTTGATCTTCACCTTGTGCAGTGTCTGCATTTGCAGTTCAAACAGTCTGGTGATACATTGACACTTGCTGAGTAAACTTGCAGTCCATGGGTTCAACAGTCAGGAGGCAGTTGACAGCCACATGTCCTGGCCCTTGGCACCGCCAGCCCCTGATAACAGCTGTACCGCTAGTCCACTAGACCTGTTTAGCAGTAACTGGTCTCCTGCCACCCTCACTCTGGGGTACTCCCTCAGTGCAGGGTCAATCCTGACTGACCCCAGCAAAGGGTCATGATCCTTTCCCAGGCTCTTGGGCTTGTAGTAGGGCAGAATCCCATATGAAGTCCTGGGTGGTGGCATACCAGGCTAACCATCTGGTCTTAGGTGCCCGGGTCTCTTTCCCCACCTAATGCTGTATATCGACTGGCAGAGTTCTCACAAGCCGGTTGACCACCACCCTCTCTACCATCTAAGAAGGTTTCAAGGTCTCCGGCTAGATCCATCTTTTGACTAGCTGCATTATGCCATATGCCTGAGACCTGGAGGGTTGGACCTCCACAAAGGACCTTTGATGCACATGTTATGCCTTTTTACATATATGTTAATTCCCAGTCGGGCAAGGATCCCACCCTCCAGTTTCCCATAGTTCTGGGCATCCTCCCAACAGAGGTCAAAATAGGCCTTCTGGGCATGTCCCATTAGGAATGGGGCCGCTACTTTAGCACACTGGGAAGTTGGCAGGCTCTCCCGCTCTGTTGTGCATTCGAAAACAGTGACGAAGGCTTCCACGTCATCCACCAGTCTCATCTTCCTCAATGCTGAGCAGACGTTGTAAAGGACCTCAACTGCACTGCCATGTCACTCATGGGTGCATCAGTTGCATTGCCTTTTCTGACCTGTGATCAGTCTCATACAGACTTGTACTCCACAGAACTTCCTACTCTGCTGCTAGCAATCAACAAACTGACACACCCAAACCATTACTGCAGGTTTAAATGAAAACCATGGCCATGTTCCCCTTGTGAGATCCAGACAGGAGAGTGAGGTCCACCCCACTACCGATGCTATAAACCTCTCCAAAAATAAAAGTCCATATCAGATTTTCCTAAATCTGACCTGGTCAAATAAATTAACCAAGTCCACTAATTAATTTTATTTTGCACCAGTAAAATTTGTTCTGATGAAGGTCCGGATGTGGACCGAAAACGTTCAAAATCTTGTCTTTATCGATGCACATCAATAAATATCTTTTTTCACACCAAAGTTTCTCTAGAGTGCCAAGTTTTTTCTGATTTTGGACTATTTTGGGCTGGATACCCTACTTGAGCACCTATCTTATACATTACTACGAGTGCCGTGTTGCCCCTTCTCTATATTTGTATGATTGATATTTTTTGTTACTACTGTTCATATTACCTTTTTTAGTCTGGTTAGTGTATTACAGTACACTACTACTTCCCTCCTACCTTGGTGTGTGAAGGGAACAGGCTGAGGGCAGATTCAAAAGCTAAGGCAAGATACGTGACCCTGGTGTCTTCACTATCAGAAGTAATCCGGGGAGCAGGGCGAGCTAGGGTGCCACTAATGATAGGGAGAGGGAAGGAATCCCTGGTCCAGGGACACCTGACAATAGAGTCGTCACAGCCAAATTTGGTTTTTATTTCAAACCAACAAAATTTCACACAAATCAAGTTGTACAGTATATATGACAATAATCAATTTTTGAACAACCAAAATTGTACACCAGTAGCAGGCCAATTTTTATTTTTTGTTTCAGAACATCAAAATTTCACACAAAACAGGTTATACGGTATGTATGACAATAGTCAATTTTTGGAACAAAAATATTTTGTGAACTGTACCAGGCCAAGTGGTTTTTCAAAATTTTAAATCACCATAATTTTAGACAAAATACATTAATGATGTTAATATGTAAATACGTTTATGTTAATGTTAAATACGTTAATCTCAATGTTAAGACGTAAATACGTTAATGTGTGATGACTGGTTGAATTGAGAAAAAAAATGTGAAGCTTTTTTGGAGTTTTACAATACAGTAACACAAAGCATGTAATACTCTATGGATGACAAATTAAATCCAGAAAAAAAATCGTATGCAAATATTTTGAAAGTGTAGTTGATGTACTCCTACACTCAAAAGAGGCTTTGCATAAAGTAAAAAGCCAGGAAAAAATTATAAAGAAAGCAATAAAGTCACGCATACATTTAACGCAAAGCACGTAATACTCAATAGATGCCTAGTTGAATCCAGAAGTTTTTGAATACTTTTTCGGAGAGTTACATACCACCAAAATTTAACAGACAGCATGTAATACTCTATGGATAACTAAGTGAATCCAGAAAAAATTTTGAATGCTTTTCTGGAGTGCTATAAACCACCGAAATGTACCACAAAGCACATAATACTTTCTGGTTTACTAATAGAATTCATGAAAAATTTAGTACTTTTTTGGAAACATTATATACCACCAACATTTATTAGAAAGCAAGTAATACTTTAAGGATGACTAATTGAATCCATAAAAAAATTTGAAATCTTTTTTGGATTGTTATATACCACTGAAATGTACCACAAAGCACATAACACTCTATGGATGACAATATAGTACGTTTTTCCACCCAAAAGAAAAAAAAATGTGGTAACGAGCAACAGATATTTATTTAGCAACGGAAGGTAAAACCCTAATCCCTGCCAAGACACTGAATTCTCTCACTCTCCCTGCTCTTGCAACTGTCCTTCTCAAGACTAAATGCATCATGTATCTGATACAAACAGCAAAGCACAAGATTAGCCCTTATAATGGCTGTTAGTATGATGGTTCAGCTTCAGCAGTAGTGTAAACACTACAGGACTCTGGTTAGTTAAACTGTGCACACACAGGCCTAGACAAGCACTCTCTCCCTCCGATCAGAACTGTCCCTGAGCTGTGCAATGGTGTCAGTATGCCGAGTGTAGCGGAGCCTGTCTGACGAGGTAATGCGACCAGCCAATAACAGTAATACCACAGCCAAGATGGCTACGGAATTATAGTGACTAGCAAGCAATGCCTGCATGTTTATGTGCTATATAAGAGGCACCAAACATGCAGGGCGATTATTCGAGCTTCAAATCCGAGCACCAGTTAATGCTCGCCGAGTGCAGAGCACATCCGAACACCAAGATACTCGAGTGATATCTGAGTATCACTGAGCACGTTCGCTCATCCCTAGTAGAGACTTCAGAGCATAATATTCTGCTTTCACCCACAATTTGATGCATGTTAGATAAATACTACGTGAGTCAAATTTTCTGGCCAAATGAATTATTCTCTAATAGATAGGTGCTGTAGAAAGCTAGAAAATAATATATAAAGCAGGTTCTATTGCATTTAAAGAAATATAATTAATGATGGTTTTTTTTTATCGCAGGAATGGAAAACTGTATAAAGTGTCCGGAAACATTCTGGTCAAACACAAACAAGACTATATGTATAGTAAAGACCATAGAATATCTTTCTTATGATGACAATCTTGGTTTAGCCTTGGCCGCCATAGCCATAATCTTTGCTGTAGCCTCAACTTTAGTAATGATCATCTATGCCAAGCACAGGAACACTGCAATAGTAAGAGCGAACAACCAGCACCTTAGCTACGTTCTCCTGATAGCTCTTACCCTGTCCTTTGTCTGCTCACTGTTATTCATTGGTCATCCCACAGACATTACCTGCCTCTTGAGGCATTCATTATTTCTCTTTGTATTTTCAGTCGCCATATCCTCTGTGTTGGGAAAAACCATTACAGTCATCTTTGCCTTTAATGCGGCCAAACCAGGACACATGTTTATAAAGTGGAAAGGTTCAAGGGTCTCGATAGGCTTGACTACTGTATGCTGTTTAGTAGAATTTCTCATCTGTGTTACCTGGACAATATGTGCCCCCCCTATTGTAGAATTTGATAGTAAGACATCACATGATAAGCTGATACTGCAGTGTTTGGATGTATCTATGTTCTACTTTTCTCTTGCAATTTCCTATGTTGGTTTTCTGGCTTTATTAAGTTTCTTTGTTGCCTACTCAGCTCGGAAACTTCCAGACAACTTCAATGAGGCTCAACATATCACATTCAGCATGGTCATATTTTGCAGTGTTTGGTTGTCCTTTATACCCACTTACCTGAGCACTAAGGGCAAGTACACAGTAGCAGTAGAAGTTTTTGCCATTTTAATCTCAACAGCAGGATTATTGGTGTGTATTTTTACCCCAAAATGTTATGTCATCCTTCTAAAGCCAGAGCTCAATGATAAAAAACACATAAAAATTACTAAAAAAAATTATAAAAAGTACTAAGTGTAATCTCAACTTTGAAAAGAGAAAGTAACTGTACTACTACTATTACTACTACAATTATAATACTGTCAGTCATGTAAGCACTACTATATTAACTTAGTTTATTTTTTCCTTAACCCCTTTACCCCGGAGTGTGTTTTTACCTTCATGACCGCACCAAATTTTTCAATTCTGGCCAGGGTCACTTTATGAGGTAATAACTCCTGAATACTTCAACATATCCCAGTGATTCTGACAATTTTTTTCGTGACAGATTGCACTTCATGTTAAAATTTTGGTCTATGTGATTTGAATTTATTTATGAAAATACTGGAAATTTGTAAAAAAATTTGAAAATTTTAGAATTTTCAAACTTTGAATTTTTGATGCCCTTAAACCAGAGAGTTATATCACACAAAATAGCTAAGAATTACATTTACCACAAGTCTCCTTTACATAAGCATCATTTTTAAACCTTCACATTTTTATTAGGAAGTTTGAAGAATTTAAGGGAATCGCTCAGAGTATGTAACTTTTGCTTATGTATTTTACCTCATTGTTTTGATGTAAGCCCCTGAAAATGTATTATTTCGCTCAGTCTAGTCAAACATATGTTAATGTCAAATGAATGTTCACCCTTCCCCAGCCCAAAATTTCGCCCTCCCCTCTCCCAGTGTCAGTGATTCAGTCATACGGCCGTGTACACGAGGATCGTGTCGCAATCCTTGGGCTGGCCGTTTGCTCTCCTCACATGAGAGTGACAGCTGCATACAGTAGAAACATATGCGGTCACACTCATGTACGGAGAGCAGATGGCCAGCCCAAGGGTTGTGATGGGATCCTCTAGCAATTAGTATGGCAGTCTGACTGCATCCAATCAGTGACACTGGTGCAGAGGGGAGGGCAGGATTATAGGTGGGGAAGGTGTCAATATTACTTTTGCATTTACATGCTTACCAAGCAGAGCTCAGAAGAAAAAGAGCGCCATTTGGCTTTTAGGGAGCAGAGATTCCTGGAATAGTTTGTGGGCACCGTTTGCAGTGCCCTTAAGATTCCAAAACAGTAGATATAACCACAAAAAGTGACCTCCTTTTGCAAATTATACTCAGGGAAATAATCTAGGGGTGTAGCAACTATTTGGACTGCAGTGTCCAGAAATTAGTGCGCAATTGATATTGCAGAGTGAAAATTGCAAATATTCAGTTTTGGTACCCAATACATGGCTTCAGCATCTGGAGACATATGATTGTTAATGCCTGTATGACCTATGACATCTTGGTATGTCATAGGTCGCCTCCTCCTCTTTGACATGGGCTCCAGCACTGAGCCCCCATGTTTTCAGGCACATGACAGCTGATTTCATCTGAGCTGATCCACCCACAGCTGTTAACTTGTTAAATGCCTCTGTCAATCTCTCATAGTGGCATTTAACATGTGCACTGGAAGCACATCATAAGCCCTGCCTATCGGCGCCCCTGTCACATGATGGCGGAGCGCCAGTTGCTTGTTATTGCAGATCTGCTATGAGCACCGCCCCCTGGCAGGCATTCAAAGAAGATGATCATTTCTGCTACACAGAGCAGGGTTGAAGCCCTGCTCTGTGTAGCACAAGCGATCAGAAGATCGCAGCGTCAAGTCTCCTAAGGATATTATTGAAGCAAATGAAAAGTATGAAAAGTTTAAAAAAAAGTATATTTTAAAAAATATTTTAAAAATTAAAAAAATATAAAAGTTCAAATTACCCCCGTTTTGCCCCATTCAAAATAAAATAAAATACAAATATTTCATATCGCTGTGTTAAAAAACGCCCACCCTATCAAAATATACAAATAATTAATCCGATCGATAAATGGCATAGCAAGAAAAAAAATCAAACACCAAAATAAGGTTTTTTTGGTCGCCGCATCATTGTAATAAAATGTAATTAGAGGCGATCAAGAGATTGTAACTACTCCAATATGGTATCAATAAATATATCAGCTTGGTACGCAAATAAACCTTTAAGAAGACCCAGATCCCAAAAAATGGAGGTTCTACAGGTTTTTTATTTTTTTTACAATCTTTGGATTTTTTTTCACCACTTAAATAAAAGAGGAACCTATACATGTTTGGTATCTGTGAACTCGTAATTAACTGGAGAACTGTAGTGGCGGGTCAGTTTTAGCATTTAGTGAACATTGTAAAAAAAAAAAAAAAAATGTGGAATTGCACTTTTTTTGCAATTTCACCGCACTTGAAAACTCTTTTACCAGCACACGATATGGTAAAACCAATGATGTTGATAAAAGTTATGGCTCTGGTAAGAAGGGGAGCTAAAAATGAAAATGCAAAATCAGAGAATTCCAAAATGGTGAAGGGGTTAAAAGGGTTGTTCAAGGCCCTAAAATTGATGACTTGTGTCAAAATAAGACTATTGGACAGTGTTGGGTGCATAGACTCGGAAGATATGTGCCCATCTGTGTGCACTTTCAGGATGGACCCCAAAGCACCCGTCCACCATAGGTATCCACTGTATATAAGCATATATGGTACACATCTCTTAGTGGTGTACCCCTGTTTAGGAAAGTACTATCTGCAGCACTTTCCTATATAGTTACATAAGTGCATGTCAGCCAGACAGAGACATAGTCTGAAAGAACTCATTTAGAGTGCGTCTGGTGAACGATCTGACATTGTGACGCTACAGTATTTGTATAGTATAGTTTCCAGACGTATACTTTAGGCTACTTGCATGGACACAGTGTGGGCCTAGCCTAAGCGATGTACGGGTTATATAATATAGGCTAAGTACACGGACGCAGTGTGGACCTAGACTAATTGATGTATGGGCTACAAACAGCAACATTGTTCATTGTCTGGTGGCCGCTGCCTGAATACTGCAGAACATTCACATCAATGGTAGATAAAGCTCAGTACTCGTCCGTTAAACAATGTGTGGGGCTGCTGTGCTTTTCTTGTTCACCACTTAGATACGGCCACTGATGAATCAGTTTTCAGCTGATACATGTGTGTGCTGGTGTTTGACCCCCAACGATCTCATATTGAAGAACTATCCAGTGGATAGATAATCAATGATTAGACCCGGAGAACCCCTTTAAGTGCATTCTCCTCTTTGCAATAATGCCATACTTGTTGACTAGTAATGAGCGAATATGCTCAGATAACATCTTATCCGAACATGCTCATGTGTTAGGCTTCTTTCACACTAGCGTCGGGCTCGGCCCGTCGCAGTGCGTCGGGCCGAGGTTACCGACGCTAGCAGTGAATGCGCCGCGCAACGGGGGCAGCGGATGCATTTTTCCAACGCATCCGCTGCCGCATTGTGAGGTGCTGGGAAGTGCGGGGAGGTGGGGGCGGAGTTCTGGCCGCGCATGCGCGGTCGGAAAAAGCGAACCATCGGCAGCAAAAAACGTTACATCTAATGTTTTTTGCTCCCGGAGGACCGCCACAACACGGCGCAACCGTCTCATGACGGTGGCAACGTGTGTCAATGCGTCGCAAAGCGTCGCTAATGTTAGTCTATGGGGCAAAAATGCAGACAACTTTGCAGGATGCGTTTTTTCCCCTAAATGACGCATTGCGATGTATTGAAAAAAATGCCAGTGTGAAAGTAGCCTTATCCGAGTATCTCGGGAGTGCTCATTTATTATGTTCTCGTTCTGGCGGCTGTATGATTTGCGTCTGTTAGACAGACATAACACATGCCGACATTGCCTGTTTGTTAGGCAATCCCCATGTGTTGAGGCTGTCTAACAGACGCAAATCTTGCTGTTGGAGGAACTCGAACATAATATACAAGCACTCCTGTTATGGTTTCCAATGGCAAGGAAACATCAGAAGCATAGAATAAACGGACAAGCTCTCGGGTGATGGAAACTAGAGCTGACCGCGATGCTAAACCTACACACCACACTAGAAGTAGCCAGGGGGCATTCCTGCGTTGTCTCTAGATGCCGCGCGCCAGCCGGAGAACTAACTACCCCTGGTAGAAGAAAACACAGTCCTGGCTTGCCTCCAGAGAATGTCCCCACAGGAGATAGCAGCCCCCCACATATAATAACGGTGAGAGCAGATGAAAAGACACACGTAGTATGAAAGCAGATTTAGCACAGAGAGGCCCGCTAACTAAATAGCAGAAAGATACAACAGAGGACTTCGCGGTCAGCTGCAAAACCCTTCAAAACACCATCCTGAAATTACCTTAACTCATGTGACAACTCATGCCACTGGAGTGGTAATTTCAGCCCAACAAGAGCTTCCAGCTGCAGAGATTCACATAAGTGCAAACTGGACAAAACATACAAAAATAGACTTAAGGACTAAAGTGTCCAACTTAGCTGAGCAGAAAACTGGGAGCAGGAACATGCAACAGAATCACTCTGGATACATTGATGGCCAGCATTAGAATGACTGAGGAGCAAGGTTAAATAGGATACTCCCACATCCTGATAGGAACAGGTGAACTGAGAAGGCAAAGCTTGCAGGACACCAGTACCACAAGAGACCACCGGGGGAGCCCACGAACCGAATCACAACACACTCCCAAGATACACACAAGCATGTTCAGGTAAGACATTATCTGAGCATGTTCGCACTTCACTAATTTGGACCCTAAGGGCTCATTTCCACATGCGAGGCACACGACCGTGTCTCGCATGTGGAAACCAAGCTGTGGAGCCGGCACTCCAGAGCGGAGCGTGCGGCCGCATAGGAACACATGGAGCTGCACGCTCCGCTCCAAAGTGCCGGCGCCAGAGCTTGGTTTCCACATGCGAGATACGGACGTGTTTCTCGCATGTGGAAATGAGCCCTAAGTGTGGTTTAGGCACGCTGAGGGGCTCAGAACAGGGGACAATTTGACTTTCCAAGTGTTGATGATTTTTCCTCTGAACGAGCTGTGTGGGGTCTTGTTTTTTTTGCAGAATGAGTTGATGTTTTTATTCTTATAATTTTGGACTACATGACATATTTTGATCATTTTTTTTGATTTGTAGGTGGCTGAGTGAGCAAAAAACAGAAACTCATAAGTGGTAATTACTTTTTTTTTTTTGTCACCCCATTCACGTGTGATAAAAGTGATCAGGCAACTTGATTCTTCAGGTCATTACGATCGCAGTGATACCAGATGCTAGGGATAGGGGGGAGCTGCAATTTCCCGCATCTGCTCAGGGCTACCAAAATACTTTGTTCCGCAACTGTTTACATTTTTGGGCATAACCCACAACTTCTACAATTTCAGATAACTAGCAATGTGAGTTTTCTGTTTTAAAAATTTGGAGGAGAACATTAGTATTTTGTTACGGTAGGTTTTTATTATTTCAAAAAAGCTTTCAAATCCCAGATTGGAAAATTAAAGAACAAGAGATCACCAATAACACTTTCTTCAACGGAGACAAGCTTTTGGATGAGTTAGTTGAGACATTGGTTTCTTGGTTGCTCCATTGTGCACAGGGAAAGAGAGGGAATTGTTTAGAGGAATGTAAAGGGAGTGGAGTGTTAAAATGGGAGGGGGGGAACATCACTGTTTTCAGGAAAGAGTCATGAAGAAATGTAAACATATGCCAACTTTCATTATATTTTGTTTTACCTATTTCTTTACATATGGTTGTTGAAATTTCTCAATAAAACCATGAAAAATAAAATGACATCAACAACCTGCTTCATTGTTTTCTTATGTATTAACTGCAAGGCCTGCCCCGCTACCAAGTCGTATGTACCCCAATAAGGGTTTGAACCCAGGTACTGAATGGCCACAGGAAAACCCACTTTACATTATTCAGTTGGTTCTGCTATTCTGTTTTCTTATGTATTACCTGCAAGGCCTTCCCTGCTACCAAGTTATTTGCACCCCAATAAGGCTTTGAACCCAGGTACTGGATGGACACAGGAAAACCCACTTCACACTATTCAGTTGGTCCTGCCATACTGTTTTCTTTCGTATTAACAGCAAGCCCTACCCTGCTACCAAGTCATGTGCACCCAAATAAATCTTTGAACCCAGGTACTGGATGGACACAGAAAAACCCACTTCACATTCTTCAGTTGGTCCTGCCATACTGTTTCCTTTTGCATTGAATGCAAGGACCGCCTTGACCCAAATTTGCACACAACACAATCCCCCTTGGAATAAACATGGAGGGGGCCTCATAAAAAAAAACTGTCCCATTACAAAGGAGCGGGTCACCTAGACTCGTAATGCCCATACTCAAAGTGCATGGGCTGACAAACATTTCCCCATGGGGGGTACATTTTAAAAAAATATTTTATGGGCATCATAGACACCCTTGCCAAAAATTGGACTGGCTGTAGCAGCACGGAACAAAAAACTAGGCTCAATTTAAAGGAGCAGGTCTTTTAGACTTTTAATGCCCATACATAAAGTGCATGGGCTGACAAACATTTCCCCTGGGGGAGTAAAAAATGTGAAAGAATGAGTGAGTTTTGCATCACGGAATACTTTCACTCTGGTGTTCGTATGGTTGTGGATGATGAGGATGAGGATAAGGAGGAAGATAAGAGTCAATCAGAAGAGTCATCCTGTCAGCATTTTCAGTTTACAGGCGGATGCGCTTATCTGTTATAATTCCACCAGTGGCACTAAAAACCCGCTCTGACAGAACTCTAGCAGCAGGGCAGGCCAGGACCTCCAAGGTGCAGAGAGCCAGTTCATGCCACGTGTCCAGCTTGGATACCCAATAATTAAAAGCCACAGAGGAATCACTGAGGATGTTTGTATGATTAACCAGGCACTCCCTCAGCATCTTCCCAAACACTGCACTTCTTGTGACAGCACCCCTTGCCTCTGTGCCTGCACGATGGAAGGGTCTGAGAAAACTGTCCCAGAACTTTGCCATTGTTCCCCTGCCTCAGCTGGATTGTACTTCTGTCTCTCTCGCTTGGTTCTTGGTTGCAAAATAAACTCTGATGTCTGCTGCCAGCATTTTCAGATGGGAATTTTTTAGTAATTCCCACTACAAGGGCCCTCTGGTACTGCTATATTTTAGTACACCTGTCTGCCTCTGGAAGAAGAGATTGAAAGTTCCCCTTGTAGCGTGAGTCTAGAAGTGTCACAAACCAGTAATAATGCGATGGTCACCGGAAACGCTACGCAAAGTTTTTGAGGATGGTACATGTGTCTGACATCCATGTCCACTCCTGAGGTCTTATGTGTGGAATCTCAACTGAATAACAACGGCCTTGTTGATGCTGGTAGTCAACAACTACTCTCTTCTGCTTACAAATCCTTTCCAACATATCTAGTGTAGAGTTCCAACACGTGGGGAAATCACACACCAGTTGGTGAGCCAGAAGCTGCAAATGCTGCTGAAGCACGGCAAGGGCAGCTGAAGCTGTAGCTGACTTTCTAAAATGGGCAGACAGGCAGCGTACTTTCACTAGCAGATTCAGCAGCTCTGGGTAGCTTTTGAGAAAATGTTGAATGAGGAGGTTAAGCACATGTTAGCAAAAACCTAGAAAAAGAGGGCACCATCTAACCAATTATTAAAGATGCTCAACCCGCAGCATGTCGGACAAGTACAATCAAACCAAAAAGAAAGAGACATGCATAACTGCAGGGATCATCAAAATATAACAAATTTTTATTGAATCATAGTCCTAAAACCACACCACATACATTTAAAAACATTTAAAAATACATTACGCACAAGAAAATCTACCCAAGAAGATAATGGGAGACTTACACACACAAGTACAGTCCCTTTATCAAAATACCTCCATACTCAAAGTACAACCGATTGTTCTCTCCAAAAAAGCTACAGTAAAGCTCAATTGGTACCCAATATAGACAAAGGAAAAAAACAATAATTAAGGCAGTATATATGAACAATCATGTCCTAGCCGTATAGACTAATAACGCAGTGCCTCAGTTAAATACAAAAATAGCTGTCTAAATAAGCTGATTGTAGAGGCAGAATACAAAAATATCAAAGCAGGCACTGCTTATGGCAAAAATAAACTCCAAATGGACATGCTCATACCATAATACGGCCAGGGAGGCTAAGATGAAAAGAAGAGGGGCCGGCTCCTGCGTGGTCTACCCGACGCGTATCGTCACCGAGGTGACTTCATCAGGGGTAAGAGTAGTATGATGACTTAAGGACCCAGATATATATAGTACTTACAATTTGTCACCCTTAATACAGCTGCAGCAAAAGATCACGCTGGCAAGCACACCGGCTTTTTCGGCGTCCCGGAAATCGCTAATGCGCATGATCAGGCGTTACCAGGGATACCCTGCGATACATGTATCACTGCGCAGGCGCTCCCACTTAGAAAACCTTCCAACCATAACCCGCTAGTGCACATGACCCAAAGAACAAAAATGTATAGCGAAAGTTGACTCCAATACGCACGCGCAATAACCTGAACGGTATCGCTAATAGAATCTTTGAAAATATCTACTATAAACATAGAGGCGGATATATGGCGACACAAAAAATGGTTCGTACCACAAATATTTTATATATTTCCACCCGCACCCCGGTGGGAAGAATAAGTGGTGCCAGACACAAAACAACATTATCAAACGTTACATTGTCCACTAATACAAGAATTATCAAAGAGAAATTTTATCTTGGTGAAATACTATTAGTCATAAGTGTCTCTAATACAAAAAGCCTAGGGGAAAGGTCATTTACAAACTAATACCAAATTATTAAAGAATCCTCAAGTACCAACGGCACTTCAAGAGGAACTCAAAGAGAAGATACTGCCAGCAGCCTTCTATGGAGTCTCACATCCTGTGTTTACCAATGATATAAAAGGCCTAAACTGCCCATTATTCATGAGCAATAACCTTTACCATAGGGGCCAACAGTATACAGGTACATTAAAGAAAAAATTCAAACAAACTGAAGTATATTAAAGAAAAAATTCAAACAAACTGATGGTAAAGGTTATTGCTCATGAATAATGGGCAGTTTAGGCCTTTTATATCATTGGTAAACACAGGATGTGAGACTCCATAGAAGGCTGCTGGCAGTATCTTCTCTTTGAGTTCCTCTTGAAGTGCCGTTGGTACTTGAGGATTCTTTAATAATTCGGTATTAGTTTGTAAATGACCTTTCCCCTAGGCTTTTTGTATTAGAGACACTTATGACTAATAGTATTTCACCAAGATAAAATTTCTCTTTGATAATTCTTGTATTAGTGGACAATGTAACGTTTGATAATGTTGTTTTGTGTCTGGCACCACTTATTCTTCCCACCGGGGTGCGGGTGGAAATATATAAAATATTTGTGGTACGAACCATTTTTTGTGTCGCCATATATCCGCCTCTATGTTTATAGTAGATATTTTCAAAGATTCTATTAGCGATACCGTTCAGGTTATTGCGCGTGCATATTGGAGTCAACTTTCGCTATACATTTTTGTTCTTTGGGTCATGTGCACTAGCGGGTTATGGTTGGAAGGTTTTCTAAGTGGGAGCGCCTGCGCAGTGATACATGTATCGCAGGGTATCCCTGGTAACGCCTGATCATGCGCATTAGCGATTTCCGGGATGCCGAAAAAGCCGGTGTGCTTGCCAGCGTGATCTTTTGCTGCAGCTGTATTAAGGGTGACAAATTGTAAGTACTATATATATATCTGGGTCCTTAAGTCATCATAATACTCTTACCCCTGATGAAGTCACCTCAGTGACGATACGCGTCGGGTAGACCACGCAGGAGCCGGCCCCTCTTCTTTTCATCTTAGCCTCCCTGGCCGTATTATGGTATGAGCATGTCCATTTGGAGTTTATTTTTGCCATAAGCAGTGCCTGCTTTGATATTTTTGTATTCTGCCTCTACAATCAGCTTTTTTAGACAGCTATTTTTGTATTTAGCTGAGGCACTGCGTTATTAGTCTATACGGCTAGGACATGATTGTTCATATATACTGCCTTAATTATTGGTTTTTCCTTTGTCTATATTGGGTACCAATTGAGCTTTACTGTAGCTTTTTTGGAGAGAACAATCGGTTGTACTTTGAGTATGGAGGTGTTTTGATAAAGGGACCGTACTTGTGTGTGTAAGTCTCCCATTATCTTCTTGGGTAGATTTTCTTGTGCTTAATGTATTTTTAAATGTTTTTAAATGTATGTGGTGTGGTTTTAGGACTATGATTCAATAAAAATTTGTTATATTTTGATGATCCCTGCAGTTATGCATGTCTCTTTCTTTTTGGTTTGAGGTTAAGCACATGGGCCAGGCAAGGTACGTGTGTGAGCTCACCTTGCCTCAGAGCCGGCATTAAGTTCCAGCTATTGTCATGCACGACCTTGCCTGGCTGTAGGTTAAGCGGTGTCATCCAAAAATCTCTCTGCTCTTTCAGCGCTGACCACAACTCTTCAGCATTGTGCGGTTTGTCACGTAAGCAGATTACCTTCATTGCAGCCACTTGGCTGAGGCAGTGCTGCAGTGCTTCCAGCTTCTGACTGATGTGCTCATTTCAGAGATGGAGGCTGAAAAAGGGGAGAAGGAGGAGGAGGAGGCGAAGGAGCTGTAGACTGTAGGGGCAACCCTGATTGACGTACGACCCGCAATCCTCAGCGTGGGGAGGATGTGTTCCATCCCAAGGTCTGACTGGGTCCCAGCTTCCACTATGTTAACCCAGTGTGCCGTCAGTGAGATGTACCATCCCTGGCCACAAGTACTTGTCCACGTGTCCGTGGTTAGGTGGACTTTCCCAGTAACAGCATTGTTGAGGGAACGGGTAATGTTGTGGGACAACTGCTGGTGTATTGCCAGTACAGCACACTGGGAGAAATAGTGGCAACTGGGGACCAAGTACCTTGGGACAGCCGCCGCCATCAGGTTGTGGAAATCTTCAATCTCAACGAGCCTAAAAGGCAAAATTTCGAGAGCAAGCAGATGAGAAATGTTAGAATTTAGTAGTGTGGCTTGTGGGGCATTGGCTGGGTATTTCCGCTTGCATTCCAATGACTAAGGTATAGACAACTGAAGGCTGCGCTGGGACAAGGACGTGGACGGGCTTGATGATGGTGCTGGTTGACTGTGGGCAACAACCGGTGCAGGGCACGAAGCATCCTCACTGCTAGGGCTGGCGGAATGCACCGAGTAAACACAGAGATGTTATTTGGTGCGTTCGCAGCCCAGGGTCCACCGTGCAGGAGAGAACCTGCTGCTGGCAAATGGCGGCCCTATATGGTGGTAGAAGCGAACTATATTACTTCACAGAGTCGCCTAAAGAAAGCACTGTGTCCTGTAACAATCACAGGAGAACACAGCAACTGCCGAGCAGAGAGCAGTTTGTGGATACGCAATCATACAATCTCCTCACCAGAGGAGCCAGTATTCTAGGGGCTTATTTCAGCCGGGACCCTGAATCCGTACACACAATCTCCTAACCGGAGGTGCCAGTATTCTAGGGGCTTATTTCAGCCGGGTCCCTGAACACATATACACGTAACCACACTGGCGCAAAGCACATAACTTAGATTTGATACTAGCGCATGGCCGTGCGGCTATGCGAACCTTTTATAGCTGCAGCAAGTACAGGACCTTCCTAGAAGGACCAATGAGAAGCTGCCACAGAGCCTGAGCACCTTCAGGACCTTCCTGGAGAATCAATGGGTTTTGCTGCAGTATCTTAGCATGTGACCTTCGATCTCCAATGAGAGATCTTACCCTGGGCATGCTCAGAAGGGGAAAAGCAGGACTTAGTCCCAAAATCGTCTGCTCGCCACTGCCCAGCACTGGCTTCATTGGCAGAAGCTGGAAAAGCAGCAGAAACCCTTTGCACAGAGTCAGACTGAGCGAGACGCTGGGACCGACATTTCCGCTGAGCAGGCTCCACTGCAGCAGGAGAAGAATGAAGGACCGCAGCAGAGATGGCCCAAGATTCCCCCTGTGCAGAGGCGGGAACTCGACCCCTAATATTACCCCCCTCCTAGGGCACCCCCCTCCTTGGACCTCGCTATGCTCAAAGGCAGCAATGAGATGCAGAGCCTGAATATACTCAGCAGGCTCCCAGGACCTGACCTGAGGACCATAACCCTTCCAGTCCACCAAACAAATTTTTTGCCACGTACCACCTTGCACCCCAAAATAGCGTTCACCTCGTAATCGTCCGTAGACGAACCCAATGTCCTGGCAGATGACTCGGAAAACGGGACATGTATATGGGCTTCAGGAGGGACACATGAAAGGTGTCGGTGATACCCAGGCCTGGCAGAAGGGCCAGATGGTAGACGACTGGGTTAACCTGTTTGAGGACCTTGAAAGGGCCAAAGTAGTGAGGTGCAAACTTAGTGGACTCAACTTGCAGCCTGATGTTATGGGCAGAGAGCCACACTAAGTCGCAGGGAGCAAAGGTCGGAGCGGGGCACCGATGTGCATCGGCAGAGGACCTCATTCTCTCCTTGGAGGCCCGAATGGCATCCTGAGTGTGGTCCCAAATATCCCATGCCTCAACAGCCCAGTCTGCCACACTGGAGTCGGCGGAAGACACGGGCATAGGCACAGGTACCCGCGGATGCTGACCATAGTTAAGGAGGAATGGGTTTTGTCCAGTGGAGTAGGCTACGGCGTTGTTCAGCGCAAACTCCGCTCACGATAGTAAGGATGCCCAGTCATCCTGCCTGGCTGAGACAAAATGTCGCAGATATGTGACCAAGGTCTGGTTGGCCCTCTCTACCAACCCATTCATCTCAGGATGATATGCGGAAGAGAGATTCAACTCAATGCTGAGAAGATGACAAAGCTCTCTCCAGAACCGAGTGGTAAAGCGACGTGTGCACAACTAACTTAGTGGTGCCTGGGTAGGTTCCCAAACCGTAGTGACAAATAAAGCATAACCCAGCACTCAACTTAGCGGTGAAAGAATAGGAAGGATTTATTCATCCCAATGTAAGCCAGACGTTTCGGTCCCTAACCGGGACCTTCATCAATGACGTATGAAGAGGTGAAGCGTGATTATAGACGGCCACGTTCTGCCACTTACATTGTGTTGTGTTATACACTGGGCCTGAGTTTTGGTGCAGTCTCCCCCCCAAAAAAGGAGATTCAAATTGTCACAAAGTGGATGTACGTCAGTTCTGTTAGTTTGTCGTATATCAGCCAGCCACGTTCTGCCACTTACATTGTGCTGTGTTATACACTGGGCCTGACTTTTGGTTCAGTCTCCCCAAAATAAAAGGGAGATTCAAATTGTCACAAAGTGGATGTACGTCAGTTCTGTCAGTTTGTCGAATATCAGCCAGCCACATTCTGCCACTTACGGTACATTGTGCTGTGTTATATACACTGGGCCTGAGTTTTGGTTCAGTCTCCCCCCCAAAAAAGGGGGGATTCAAATTGTCACAAAGTGGATGTACGTCAGTTCTGTTAGTTTGTCGTATATCAGCCAGCCACTTTCTGCCACTTACATTGTGCTGTGTTATACACTGGGCCTGAGTTTTGGTTCAGTCTACCCCAAAAAAAGGGAGATTTAAATTCTCAACAATTTTATATACACCTTCTACCTTGTTTTACAGTACCATATAGCGGTTGTTATTTTGGTTAGATTTTCCCAAAAATGAGGAAGTCTGGTGGAAGAGGCCTTGGGCGGTCGTTGCCAGCTGGTGCTGATGGTGGTGGAGCATCCGGTGGTAGTGGGAAAAGCAAAATAGCACCTAAGGCTGGAGGTGTTGAGCCAGCATCATCGTCTGGCTACACAAGGCCTCGAAGGCTCCCTTATCTGGGAGTAGGAAAACAGCTTTTAAAGCCGGAGCAGCAGGAAAAAGTTTTGGCTTTCGTTGCTGACTCAGCCTCTAGCTCTTTCGCCTCCTCTTCAGAAAGTTCCAAATATAAAAGCAGCGAGTCGTCAGTGGATGCTCCCGGTCAGGAACAAGTCGCTTCCTTGTGTCCTTCACCCAAAGTGAAGGATGCGTTAGGCGACACTACAGGTTACTCCATGGAGCTCTTTACACATACCGTGCCTGGGTTAGAATGGGAAATTGTTAACAGCCCATTACAAGATGAATCGGACATGGAGTGCACTGATGCACAGCCACAGCTAGATTATTATGCTGTTCCATTGACTCAGATCACTACATTTCCCTTGCAGTGTAATGAGCCCGAATCTGACCCTGATGAGACTATGGTGCCCCGTCCCGAACGCTATAGCACCTTACATGGTGACACAGAGGAAGCTGAACATGACATTGAAGAGGAGGTGATAGATGACCCAGTTGTTGACCCAGATTGGCAGCCATTGGAGGAAGAGGGTGCCGCTGCCAGTAGCTCAGAAGCGGAGGAGGATGATCCGCAGCAGCCATCTACATCGCAACAGCTTTCATCTGGCAGGCCCGTATCTGGCCAAAAATGTTTGTCAAAAACAGTTTAAGGACAGCGTGGCCATCCGGTGAAAGTAGCACAGCGTGCAATGCCTAAAAGGTATTCCATAGTAGGAAGAGTGTAGTGTGGCAATTTTTTAACCAAGATCCGAATGATTAGTGCAAAGTTATCTGTAAGAAATGCTCAAAGACCTTTAGCAGAGGGAAGAATCTCCAAAATTTAAATACAGCGTGCATGCTTAGACATTTAAACGGCATGCACTTGCAAGCCTGGACTAACTACCAAACATCCCGTACCGTTGGTGCACCTGGTGAGAATGAAGGTAGTCAGCAACGCTACATTGCTTCCCTCACTGTAAGCCCACCGGTTAGGACACCACCAGCAGCAAATGTGGAGGTATCGTCGCAAGGCCAAAGCAGTCAGGGAATCACAAGGTTGTTGGTAGGAAACACTGTATGTAGGCCAACATCAAGAATACCATCACCAAGCCTCTCTCAATCCGCCATGTCCACCACCACCACCACCGCTAGTTCCACCATATGCAGCTCTCCAGTCCAGCTCACCCTACAAGAGACTCTCATTAGGAATAGAGAGTACTCATCCTCTCATCTGCGTACACAGGGATTGAACGCCCACATTGCTAGACTAATCTCGTTAGAGATGATGCCCTACCAGTTGGTTGAAAGCGAAGCTTTCAAAGACCTGATGGCCTACGCAGTACCACGCTATGACCTACCCAGTCGGCACTTCTTTGCGATAAAAGCCATCCCAGCCCTCCACAAGCATGTCAAAGACCGCATTGTCCATGCACTGAGGCAATCAGTCAGTGGAAAGGTGCACCTCACAACAGATGCATGGACAAGTAGGCATGGCCAGGGACGTTACGTGTCCATCACGGCACACTGGGTTAATGTGGTGGATGCAGGGTCCACAGGGGACAGCCATAGTGGGACAGTTCTGCCTAGCCCACGGTCTAGGAAACAATTGGCTGTAGGAGTTCGCCACCCCTCCTCCTCCTTCTCCTCCAGAAGTGAAAGCTCGACCACAGAACACAGTCGCACGACCACTCCATCCGCAGCTGCCAGTGTTGCACACGAGGTGTCCCATTATCGAACAGCTAGTGGTAAGCGTCAGCAGGCTGTGTTACAAATTAAGTGTTTGGGCGACAACAGACACACCACAGAAGTACTGGCCGAGTACTTGCAGCAAGAAACTCAGTCATGGCTGGGCAGTGTACATCTTGAGGCAGGCAAGGTAGTCAGTAATAACAGAAGGAATTTTATGGCTGCCATAGCCCTTTCAGAACTTAAACACATACCTTGCCTGGCTCACACCTTGAACCTGGTGCTGCAGTGCTTCCTGAAAAATTATCCGGGGTTACCAGGCCTGCTCCTGAAGGTGCAAAGACTTTGCTCGCACATCCGCCGGTCGCCGGTACCCTCCAGCCATATGCTGAACCATCAGCAATCGCTGAATCTTCCCCAGCACTGCCTAATAATCGACATTGCAGCAAGGTGGAACTCCACACTGCACATGCTTCAGAGGCTGTGCGAACAGAGGCGTGCTGTAATTTATTTGTGGGAGGATACACATACACGGGCAGGCACTTGGATGGCAGACATGGAGTTGTCTGGTATGCAGTGGTCAAAGCTACAAGACCTCTGTCAAGTCCTTCAGTGTTTTGAGGAATGCACACGGCTGGTAAGTGCAGACGATGCCATCATAAGCCTGAGCATCCCACTAATGCGTCTGCTGATGCAAAGTTTGACGCACATTAAGGAGCAGGCGTCTGAAGCCGAAGAGGAGGGAAGCCTTGATGACAGTCAGCCATTGTCAGCTCAGGGAACTCTCCTGGACGAGGTGGCGGATGAAGAGGAGGAGGAGGAGGATGGGGATGAATATTTACGGGAGGAGGATGCTTCTCAGAGGGCAATAGAAACTAGTGGCATTGCAAGGTCAGGTACAGGGTTTTTGCGGGACACAAGTGATGTTGATTTGCAAGAAAGTGCTCCTCAACCCAGCACAAGCAGTGAATTGACACCTGGAACATTGGCCCACATGGCTGAGTATGCCTTGCGTATCCTAAAAAGGGACCCCCGCATTATCAAAATGATGACCGATGACGATTACTAGTTGGCCTACCTCTTGGATCCACTATATAAAGGAAAATTAAAAAATATCATGCCACATGAGAACCTTGAGCAAATATTGGCTACCAAACAAGCAACTCTTGTAGACCGTTTGGTTCAGGCATTCCCAGCACACAGCGGCGGTGATGGTTCTCACACCAGCTATAGTGGGCAACATGGCAGAGGTGTTAGAGGTGCACAAATCTGAAGTGGCATTGGACAGAGGGGTTTTATGACCAGGTTGTGGAGTGATTTCGCAACGACCGCTGACACGACAGGTATTGCTGCATCGATTCAAAGTGACAGGAGACAGCATTTTTGCAGTATGGTTACGAACTACTTTTCCGCCCTTATCGATGTTCTCCCTCACAGGTCATTCCCCTTTGATTACGGGGCATCTAAAATAGACACCTGGCCTGAATTGGCAGAATATGCATTACAGGAGCTCGCATGCCCTGCTGCTAGTGTGCTATCAGAAAGAGTATTCAGTGCTGCTGGTTCAATACTGACCGAAAAAAGGACATGTCTGGCTACCCGACATGTTGATGATCTAACCTTCATTAAAATGAACCAATCATGGATTTCAAATTATCTGGCCCCACCTTCCCCTGCTGACACGTAGCTTGCCTGAAAAATTTCTTGCTTTTGGCCTCCTCTTACTGACTTCTCCAATTCCTCCATTTGCAGCTGCTGAATGTCCACCATAGACCATTTTTATACCTCCCTAAATGGGCTGACTCCCCCCACAGGGCTGTGGTCACCACCTGGTGCAAGCACCCATGCGAGTGCCGTTTGCCTGGACAGGTGGGTGTGCCCACTCTTGGGCGACGGCACTGGCACAGGGTCCCTCATAGTACAATGAAGTGTCTCTGATGGTGGTGGTGCACAACCAACGTCAGACACACTGTGTTAATATGAGGGGCCCTGTGCCACTACCGCCGCTGCCAGTACCGCCGCCCATGAGAGAGTGTTCCCCCACAGCTCGAACAGTGCTCTACCACTTGCAATACTTACCTCTCCCAGCTCCACCACTGTGTAGTCTGTGCTGTTAAATCCTTCAATGGCACTGCCAATACAAATTTGTTGACATGATAGATGATAGTTAAAATATACAGGGGCCCTGGCCTCCATTTAGACCAGTTAATACTTTGTGCCTACTACCACTGTCTGCTACTCAGCAGAGGAGCCCACCCCTGTACCTAGCTATGCCACCTGTTTATTTATATACAATTTTATGGCAGACATTTAGCCAACTTTATTATTTGGGCTTACTAACTTAGTCTGCTACTCATTACAGATTTCCTCCACTGAACAAAGCAATGCCGCCAGTTTAGTCCTGTTACCAATTTTGAACTGCATTTAGCCTACTTACTTATTTGGGCCTACTCACTGTGTCAGCCTCTCATTACAGTTGTCCTCTGCTGAACAAAGCAATGCCGCCTGGTTAGTCCTGTTACCAATTTTGAACTGCATTTAGCCTACTTATTTATTTGGGCCTACTCACTGTGTCAGCCACTCCTTACAGTTGTCCTCCGCTGAACAAAGCAATGCCACCTGGTTAGTCCTGTTACCAATTTTGAACTGCATTTAGCCTGCTTACTTATTTGGGCCTACTCTCTGTGTCAGCCTCTCATTACAGTTGTCCTCCGCTGAACATAGCAATGCCGCCTGGTTAGTCCTGTTACCAATTTTGAACTGCATTTAGCCCACTTTATTATTTGGGCCTATATCTGTGTTTCCTCCTCATCCTGCCCATTGCCCAGCCACTGCTAGATGAGTCTGCTGGTACATTGACCCAGACCACTACATTCCCCTTGCATTCTACACAGCCAGAATCTGACCCTGCTGAAAGTCAGGTTCCCTTTCCCGCATTCTATACCACCTTACACGGGGACAAAGAGGAAGGTGCAGATGAAAGTGCAGGTTCCTTCATCAGGTGGGGGGGCATACTCGTTGGCGACGTCACTGGCACAGGGCCCCTCATAGTACGCAAAAGTGTCTCTGCCAGTAGGAGGCACCACCCGCCGATAAAAACACACCGCTGTACTATGAGGGGCCCTGTGCCAGTGCCAATGCCAACAAGTGGGCCCCCACTGCTTGCTCAGGATCACAGCACTTGCAAAGTTGAAATACTTACCTCTCCCTGCTCCACCGCCATGACGTATTCCGCGCTTCCTGGGCCCACAAAAAACTTGAGCCAGCCTTACCCCCCCACAACTTTAGCCAAATGACCCCCAGTTTTTAATGCCTAACTATTATTATAAAGTAAATTAAGATTGACAAGCTTCAGTAATAAGAATTGATGTTTTTGGCATTAAAATGGGCACTGTATGTGTTTTCCTGTCCTCCACTCACTGCCGACTTTGATTCCTCATTGACTTGCATTGGGTTTCGTGTTTCAGTCGGCCCCCGACTTTATGCAATAATCGGCCGATTTTACCCGACCCGACTTTTGACAAAGTCGGGTTTCGCGAAACCCGACTCGATCTGAAAAAAGTAAAAGTCGCTCAACTCTAGTGATAACCCAAATGATGGCACAGCCACAAGCCTTGGGCAAACCCACCACAAAGTCCATTCCGACCATCTCCCAGGGCCTGTCTGCCACCGGCAAGGGATAGAGTAACTCAGCTGGCCGTTGTCGAGGAGACTTATTTTTGACACAGGAGACACACGCTCGAATATAATATCCGACATCACAGACCATATGTGGCCACAAGTACGTCCTCGCCAGCAGCTCAGATGTCCTCTTTGTCCCAAAGTGTCCACCCACAATGGACGAATGAGCCCAAGAGAGAACCTCCTGTCGCAAATTAATGGGCACAAAAGTCTTGCCCGGAGGCACAGACTCTAGCAAAACCAGAGCTACGGTTCTCAGGCTCTCAGAATGGACAATAAGCCGAGGCTCCCCTTCTTCCTCCTCAGATGACACAACGGAGCGAGAGAGGGCGTCGGCACGAATGTTCTTCTCCCCAGCGAGATAATGGAGGGTAAAGTGGAACCGGGAGAAGAACAAGGATATTCTAGCCTGATGAGAATTAAGCCGCTGGGCTGTTTGTAAATATACCAAATTTTTGTGGTCCGTGAAGACTTGAAAGGGAAAGCGAGCCCCCTCCAAAAGATGTCTCCACTCCGAGAAAGTCAACATCATTGCTAGCAACTCCCTGTCCCCGATGGAATAATTCCTCTCCGCTGGTGTGAAGGTCTTGGAGAAGAAGAGGCAAGGATGCTTCCGACGTTGAGCATCATTTTGGAAGAGGACTGCTCCTGCACCAATGGATGAGGCATCCACCTCCATTATAAACGGCTTATCAACATCGGGACGATGTAAGATGGGAGCGCTAGCAAAATGAGACTTAATAGAAGAGAAGGCCCTGGAGACCTCTTCAGACCACAATTTGGGATTTGCTCCCTTCTTGTTGAGGGCTACCAAGGGAGCTACCAAAGTTGAGAAGTGGGGAATGAACTGGCGATAGTAATTAATGAAGCCTATAAAGCGCTGCACCGCTTTAAGAGAATAGGGTTCTTGCCAGTCCATTACAGCCTGTAGTTTGGCATGATCCATAGCCAATCCCTGGGTGGAGATGATATAGCCAAGGAAAGGTAAGGACTCCTGCTCAAACATACACTTCTCCAACTTTACATAGAGGGAATTTGCCCGTAAGAGGTCAAAGACTTTGCCAGCATCTCTCCGGTGGGAGTCAATATCTGGAGAGAAGATGAGAATATAATCCAGATAGACTACGACCGAGGTGGAGAGCATATCCCAGAAGATATCATTGACAAAGTATTGGAAAATGGCTGGGGCACTACAGAGCCCGAAGGGCATTATCAGATACTCATAGTGCCCATCCCTGGTATTAAACGCCGTCTTCCATTCGTCCCCCTCACGGATGCGAATCAGGTTATAAGCACCCCGCAGATCTAATTTGGTAAATACCCTTGCTCCCCTGTTATGACCCCAGTGGACAGGGTCTCAGAGGAACGTGTAAGTCTGCGAAATACAAAAATCCTGCTCATAGGGCTGTGGTAACTGGGTTGACCAAATAGCTACTCCTAACGCCAACACTAGAAGTAGCCGGGGATCATGCCTACGGTGATCGCTAGATGACTCGCGCCAGCCGGAGAATCTAACTACCCCTAGGAGAAGAAAACAAAGACCTCTCTTGCCTCCAGAGAAAGGGACCCCAAAGCAAGATACAAGCCCCCCACAAATAATAACGGTGAGGTAAGAGGAAATGACAAACACAGAAATGAACCAGGTTCAGCAAAGAGAGGCCAGCTTACTAATAGCAGAATAAAGCAAGATAACTTATCTGGTCAACAAAAACCCTATAAAAATCCACGCTGGAGATTCAAGAACCCCCGAACCGTCTAACGGTCCGGGGGGAGAACACCAGCCCCCTAGAGCTTCCAGCAAAGGTCAGGATACAGATAGGAACAAGCTGGACAAAAATACAAAACAAAACAAAAGCAAAAAGCAAGGAAGAAGACTTAGCTTGAAATACAGGAACCAGGATCGAAGGACAAGAGCACAACAGATTAGCTCTGATTTCAACGATGCCAGGCATAGAACTGAAGGTCCAAGGCGCTTATATAGCAACGCCCCAGAACTAACGGCCCAGGTGAGGATAAAGAAAAAGACAGACGCTCCAGAGTAATTCACTAATGACCACTAGAGGGAGCAAAAAGCAAAATCACAACAGTACCCCCCCCTTAGTGAGGGGTCACCGAACCCTCACCACGACCACCAGGGCGATCAGGATGAGCGGCGTGAAAGGCACGAACTAAATCGGCCGCATGAACATCAGAGGCGACCACCCAGGAATTATCTTCCTGACCATAGCCCTTCCACTTGACCAGGTACTGAAGCCTCCGCCTGGAGAGACGAGAATCCAAGATCTTCTCCACCACGTACTCCAACTCGCCCTCAACCAACACCGGAGCAGGAGGCTCAGCAGAGGGAACCACAGGCACAACGTACTGCCGCAACAAGGACCTATGAAATACGTTGCGGATAGCAAACGACACAGGAAGATCCAGGCGAAAGGACACAGGATTAAGAATTTCCAATATCTTGTAAGGACCAATAAAACGAGGTTTAAATTTGGGAGAGGAAACCTTCATAGGAACAAAGCGGGAAGAAAGCCACACCAAATCCCCAACACGTAGTCGGGGACCCACACCGCGGCGGCGGTTGGCAAAGCGCTGAGCCCTCTCCTGTGACAACTTCAAGTTGTCCACCACAAGATTCCAGATCCGCTGCAACCTATCCACCACAGAATCCACCCCAGGGCAGTCAGAAGGTTCCACATGACCCGAAGAAAAACGAGGGTGGAAACCAGAGTTGCAGAAAAACGGCGAAACCAAGGTGGCGGAACTAGCCCGATTATTAAGGGCAAACTCAGCTAACGGCAAGAAGGTCACCCAATCGTCCTGATCAGCAGAGACAAAACACCTCAGATAAGCCTCCAAAGTCTGATTAGTTCACTCCGTCTGTCCATTAGTCTGAGGATGGAAAGCAGACGAAAACGACAAGTCAATGCCCATCCTACTACAAAAGGATCGCCAGAATCTGGAAACGAACTGGGATCCTCTGTCTGACACAATATTCTCAGGGATGCCGTGCAAACGAACCACGTTCTGGAAAAACACAGGAACCAGATCGGAGGAAGAAGGCAGCTTAGGCAAAGGAACCAAATGGACCATCTTGGAGAAGCGATCACATATAACCCAGATAACAGACATGCCTTGAGACACCGGAAGATCAGAAATGAAATCCATGGAGATATGTGTCCAAGGTCTCTTAGGGACAGGCAAGGGCAAGAGCAACCCGCTGGCACGAGAACAGCAAGGCTTAGCTCGAGCACAAGTCCCACAGGACTGTACAAATGACCGCACATCCCTAGACAAGGAAGGCCACCAAAAGGATCTGGCCACCAGATCTCTGGTGCCAAAAATTCCTGGGTGACCTGCCAACACCGAGGAATGAACCTCGGAAATGACTCTGCTGGTCCACTTATCAGGCACAAACAGTCTGTCAGGTGGACAAGAATCAGGCCTATCAGCCTGAAATCTCTGCAACACACGTCGCAGATCTGGAGAAATAGCTGACAAGATAATACCATCCTTAAGAATACCAACAGGTTCAGCGACTCCAGGAGCATCAGGCACAAAGCTCCTGGAAAGAGCATCGGACTTCACATTCTTTGAACCTGGTAAATACGAGACAACAAAGTCAAAACGGGAGAAAAACAATGACCAGCGGGCCTGTCTAGGATTCAGGCGTTTAGCAGACTCGAGATACATCAGATTTTTGTGATCAGTCAAGACCACCACACGATGCTTAGCACCCTCGAGCCAATGACGCCACTCCTCAAATGCCCATTTCATGGCCAACAACTCCCGATTGCCCACATCATAATTTCGCTCCGCAGGTGAAAACTTCCTAGAGAAAAAGGCGCAAGGTCTCATAACAGAGCAACCAGGACCTCTCTGCGACAAAACGGCCCCTGCTCCAATCTCTGAAGCATCCACCTCAACTTGAAAGGGAAGCGAGACATCAGGCTGGCACAAAACAGGCGCCGAAGTAAACCGACGTTTCAACTCCTGGAAGGCCTCCACGGCGGCAGGAGCCCAATTAACCACATCGGAGCCCTTCTTGGTCATATCCGTCAGAGGTTTCACAATGCTAGAAAAGTTAGCGATAAAACGACGGTAGAAGTTAGCGAAACCCAAGAACTTCTGAAGACTCTTAACTGACGAGGGCTGAGTCCAATCAAGAATAGCTCGGACCTTGACTGGGTCCATCTCCACAGCAGAAGGGGAAAAAATGAACCCCAAAAAGGGAACCTTCTGTACACCAAAAAGACACTTTGAGCCCTTGACAAACAAAGAATTTTCACGCAAAATTTTAAAGACCATCCTGACCTGCTCCACATGCGAGTCCCAATTATCAGAAAAAAACAGAATATCATCCAGATAAATGATCAAAAATTTATCCAGATAGTTCCGGAAAATGTCATGCATAAAGGACTGAAAAACTGAAGGGGCATTAGAGAGCCCAAAAGGCATCACCAAGTACTCAAAATGACCTTCGGGCGTATTGAATGCGGTTTTCCATTCATCCCCTTGCTTAATGCGCACAAGGTTGTACGCACCACGAAGGTCTATCTTGGTAAACCACTTGGCACCCTTAATCCGGGCAAACAAGTCAGACAACAGCGGCAAAGGATACTGAAATTTGACAGTGATCTTATTTAAAAGCCGATAGTCAATACAAGGCCTCAAAGATCCGTCCTTTTTAGCCACAAAAAAGAATCCCGCACCAAGAGGGGAAGAAGACGGACGGATGTGTCCTTTCTCCAGAGACTCCTTGATATATGAACGCATAGCGGTATGTTCAGGTACCGACAGATTAAACAGTCTCCCCTTAGGAAACTTACTGCCTGGAATCAAATCTATTGCACAGTCACATTCCCTATGAGGAGGCAATGCACTGGACCTGGACTCGCTAAAGACATCCTGATAATCAGACAAATACTCCGGAACTTCCGAAGGCGTAGAAGAAGCAATAGACACAGGCAGGGAATCCTCATGAATACCAAGACAGCCCCAACTAGACACTGACATAGCCTTCCAGTCAAGGACTGGATTATGGGTCTGTAACCATGGCAGCCCCAAAACAACCAAATCATGCATTTTATGTAGAACGAGAAAACGTATCACCTCGCGGTGTTCAGGAGTCATGCACATGGTAACCTGTGTCCAATACTGCGGCTTATTTTCTGCCAATGGCGTAGCATCAATCCCCCTAAGAGGGATAGGATTTTCTAATGGTTCAAGAATAAAACCACAGCGCTTAGCAAATGAGAGATCCATAAGACTCAGGGCAGCACCTGAATCTACAAACGCCATGACAGGATAAGATGACAATGAGCAAATCAAAGTTACAGACAGAATAAACTTAGGATGCAAATTACCAACGGTGACAGGACTAACAACCTTAGATATACGTTTAGAGCATGCTGAGATAACATGTGTAGAATCACCACAGTAGTAGCACAAGCCATTCCGGCGTCTATGAATTTTCCTCTCATTTCTAGTCAGGATTCTATCACATTGCATCAAATCAGGTGTCCGTTCAGACAACACCATGAGGGAATTTGCGGTTTTTCTATCACATTGCATCACATCAGGTGTCTGTTCAGACAACAACATGAGGGAATTTGCGGTTTTGCGCTCCCGCAACCGCCGGTCAATTTGAATAGCCAGGGACATGGTATCATTCAGACCTGTGGGAATGGGAAAACCCACCATAACATTCTTAATGGCCTCAGAAAGGCCATTTCTAAAATTAGCGGCCAGTGCACAGTCGTTCCAATGTGTCAGCACGGACCATTTCCGAAATTTTTGGCAATACACCTCAGCCTCGTCCTGGCCCTGAGACATAGCCAGCAAGGCTTTCTCTGCCTGAGTCTCAAGATTGGGTTCCTCATAAAGTAAACCGAGCGCCAGAAAAAACGCATCAATATCGGCCAATGCCGGATCTCCTGGCGCCAACGAAAAAGCCCAATCTTGAGGGTCACCCCGTAAGAATGAAATAACAATTTTTACTTGTTGAGCAGAGTCTCCAGACGAACAAGGTTTCAGGGACAAAAACAATTTACAATTATTCCTGAAATTCCTAAACTTAAATCGGTCTCCTGAAAACAGTTCAGGAATCGGAATCTTGGGTTCAGACCTAGGATTTCTGGTAACATAATCTTGTATACTCTGCACACGAGCGGCAAGCTGGTCCACACTTGTAATCAAGGTCTGGACATTCATGTCTGCAGCAAGCTTAAGCCACTCTGAGGTAAAGGGGAAAAGAAAAAAAAAAAAAAAAAAAAAATGAGAGAGGAAAAAAAAACCTCAATTTTCTTTCTTATAATCCCACTTCTGCAATGCATTAAACATTTAATACTGGCCTGGCATACTGTTATGACCCCAGTGGACAGGGTCTCAGAGGAACGTGTAAGTCTGCGAAATACAAAAATCCTGCTCATAGGGCTGTGGTAACTGGGTTGACCAAATAGCTACTCCTAACGCCAACACTAGAAGTAGCCGGGGATCATGCCTACGGTGATCGCTAGATGACTCGCGCCAGCCGGAGAATCTAACTACCCCTAGGAGAAGAAAACAAAG
This sequence comes from Ranitomeya variabilis, assembly GCF_051348905.1. NCBI lineage: Eukaryota > Metazoa > Chordata > Amphibia > Anura > Dendrobatidae > Ranitomeya > Ranitomeya variabilis. The sequence continues at coordinate 577,393,213 of NC_135232.1, forward strand.
ACCTCTCTTGCCTCCAGAGAAAGGGACCCCAAAGCAAGATACAAGCCCCCCACAAATAATAACGGTGAGGTAAGAGGAAATGACAAACACAGAAATGAACCAGGTTCAGCAAAGAGAGGCCAGCTTACTAATAGCAGAATAAAGCAAGATAACTTATCTGGTCAACAAAAACCCTATAAAAATCCACGCTGGAGATTCAAGAACCCCCGAACCGTCTAACGGTCCGGGGGGAGAACACCAGCCCCCTAGAGCTTCCAGCAAAGGTCAGGATACAGATAGGAACAAGCTGGACAAAAATACAAAACAAAACAAAAGCAAAAAGCAAGGAAGAAGACTTAGCTTGAAATACAGGAACCAGGATCGAAGGACAAGAGCACAACAGATTAGCTCTGATTTCAACGATGCCAGGCATAGAACTGAAGGTCCAAGGCGCTTATATAGCAACGCCCCAGAACTAACGGCCCAGGTGAGGATAAAGAAAAAGACAGACGCTCCAGAGTAATTCACTAATGACCACTAGAGGGAGCAAAAAGCAAAATCACAACACTCCCCGTAGCCTATCAAAGAGCTCAGAAATCAGGGGCAGTGGGTACTTATTCTTAATGGTGTTGGCGTTAAGACCCCTGTAATCTATGCAAGGATGTAATTCTCCGCTCTTCTTCTGCATGAAGAAGCACCCCGCCCCTGCAGGTGACACTGACTTCCTAATGAACCCTCTTACCAAATTCTCCTGGATATATTGGGACATAGCCTCCGTTTCCGGGAGAGAGAGGGGATGGACCCGTCCCTGAGGAGGTTCTGCTCCAGGCAAGAGATCAATAGGACAGTCATAGGGCCAGTGAGGCGGAAGGGTCTCCGCAGCCTTTTTGGAGAAGACTTCTGCATAGGATCAATAGCATTTGGGAAGGGAAGAAAGATCTGCGTGTATCTCGGTGGTGGAAACCTGAACGCACTCTCTCACACATCTGCCCTTACATAATTCACTCCAACCCAATATCCTCCCAGAGGTCCACTCAATATGTGGGGAGTGGAAATGGAGCCAGGGTATTCCCAGCAGAATCTCGTCCATTCCCTCGGGAAGGACAAGAAGGAAAATAATCTCCTGCTGTGAAGGGACATGGATAACGTAAAAGGGACAGACTGGTGTGTGATTTGTGAAGGAAGTGTCGACCCACTCACTACTCTAACAGTTACCGATTTGGCGAGCATCACCAGAGGTATTGCATGGCGCAGAGCAAAAGAAGAGGACATGAAATTCCCCTCTGCTCCAGAATCCACACAAAGCTCGACTGTTAGAGAGGATGAGCCTAACATCATTGTCCCTTTGAAGGACAGCTTGGAGGAAAACGCCGCTGTGTCTAGTGAACCTCCTCCAATGGTTACTAGACGCGATCGTTTCCCGACCGCCGTGGACATTTATTGGCGTAATGTCCTAGCTGTTGGCAATTTTTACAAACCACGGGTACTCGAGTGGTCCGAGACTTAGGTCCCGCTTGAGAAACCTCCATGGCCTCATGGGAGTCAGACGCCTGAACAGGAGATTCTAGAGGGCTGGAGAAGGTAGGATCCAGCTGAATCCTCTGCCTACACTGGGTCCGCTCTAACCTCTGCTCATTAAAACGGAGGTCGATGTGGGTAGATATTGAAATGAGCTCCTCCAGTGTGGCGGGAATCTCCCTGGTGGCCAAGGCGTCCTTCACATGGTCTGCCAGTCCTTTCCAGAACACGGGAATGAGGACTTTATCCGGCCACTCCAGCTCAGAGGCCAGAGTCCGGAATTGGACAGCGAACTGGCTGACCATGGACGAACCCTGTGTTATTGCCGACAATTGGAGCGTGGTATCGTGGCTGACACGAGGTCTCAAAAAGACCTGTTTCAGAGCGTCCAGGAAGAGAGGAGCACTCTGCACCACGCGATCATTACGCTCCCATAGCGGCGTTGCCCACTCCAATGCCCTGCCCGACAAAAGAGATAAAATAAATCTCACTTTCACCCGTTCCATAGGAAAACGTGCAGCCAGGAGCTCTAGATGTATGGAGCACTGACTCATGAATCCCCGCCATAGCTTACTGTCACCAGCAAACTTGTCTGTAAGTGGGAGACGGGATAAAGTCAGAGCAGGGGTGGCAGAGGACAAACTGGCTGCAGCTACACTTGTAACCTGAACAGCGACTGCAGTAACATCCACAGCTGAGGTTGTGTGCTCAAGAGCCGCCAACCTACCCTCCAGCTGCTGGATGTAACTCTGTAAACGCTGTTCTTCCGCCATTTACTAGCCAGACCCTGGTGCTAGTATACTGTTAGGGCTGGCGGAACGCACCGAGTAAATAGTGAGATGTTATTTGGTGCGTTCGCAGCCCGTGGTCCACCGTGCAGGAGAGAACCTGCTGCTGGCAAATGGCAGCCCTATATGGCAGTAGAAGCGAACTCTGTTACTTCACAGAGTCGCCTAAAGAAAGCACTGTGTCCTGTTACAATCACAGGAGAACACAGCAACTGCTGAGCAGATAGCAGTTTGTGGTTACGCAATCATACAATCTCCTCACCGGAGGAGCCAGTATTCTAGGGGCTTATTTCAGCCGGGACCCTGAATCCGTACACACAATCTCCTAACCGGAGGTGCCGGTATTCTAGGGGCTTATTTCAGCCGGGTCCCTGAACACATACTGTATACACGTAACCACACTGGCGCAAAGCACATAACTTAGATTTGATACTAGCGCATGGCTGTGCGGCCATGCGAACGTTATATAGCCGCAGCAAGTACAGGACCTTCCTAGAAGGACCAATGAGAGGCTGCCACAGAGCCTGAGCACCTTCAGGACCTTCCTGGAGAACCAATGGGTTTTGCTGCAGTATCTAAGCATGTGACCCTCGTTCTCCAATGAGAGATCTTACCCTGGGCATGCTCAGAAGGGGAAAAGCAAGATTTAGTCCCAAAATCGTCTGCTCGCCGCTGCCCAGCACTGGCTTCAATGGCAGAAGCTGGAAAAGCAGCAGAAACACTTTGCACAGAGTCAGACTGAGCGAGACACTGGGACCGATGTCTCCACTGAGCAGGTTCCACTGCGACAGGAGAAGAATGGGAGACCGCAGCGCAGATGGCCCGAGATTCCCCCTGTGCAGAGGCAGGAACTCAACCCCTAACACTCACATGCACGGTTAACTTGGAACTGGCTTCTATGCAAAACAGTGGAAGAAGCAGTGGTGTCACCTGCAGACAGTTTTCCTGGAGCCTGGGGTTCGGCCCACAAAGTTGGGTGCTTTGCTGCCATGTGCCTGATCATGCTGGAGGTGGTCAGGCTGGTAGTTTTGCTACCCCTGCTGATGCAACTTCTGTCATGTTGGTGTAACGGGGAACGGATGCAGGCCTTCTGTCTGTGGCCACCACACTGCTTCTTCCTGCCTGTTGGGGTGATATGCCTCCTTCTCCTTATGTGCTGCTGTCCTCGCTCTGCATGTCCTCCTGCCAGGTTGGGTCAGTTACTATGTCATCCACCACCTCATCTTCCACATCTGCACCCTGCTCCACCTCTTGACTTTCTGGCAATTGTGTCTCATCATTGTACACCTCTTGTGACACTTCCCATCATCGCCTTCATGTGACCGTGGCTGTTCAAATCTTTGGGCATCGCTACATGCGATCTCATATGGCCCCACTTCAAGTTGACCGGCCAAGAGTCCGGAATCTTTAAATGGAAAACTGAACAGCTCTTTGGAGTGTCCAAGTGTGGGATCAGTTGTCTTAGGGCACTCTGCATGGTGGGAGGAAGGAAGATCAGGGTGAGTAATATGTGGTCCACACTCATGGCTACTCAGACTTGACCATGTGGAAGACATGGTGGTGGTGGTGGTGGTGGCTAAGTGACTGGAAGCATTATCCGCTATCGAACCAACAACCGTTTCCCACACATTTAAAATGAACTACTGAAATATTTGACAAGCTCAGTACAAATGGATTTATTTGGAGAAAAATTATATGTGATCAGTATGCCTGAAAAGCAAGTATTTGGAGAAGACAGATACAACGAACATCTGATGGAGATAACAGACCGTTAAAATGTTTTTTTTTTTTAAAGAAAATATATTTTTTAATGTTTAATGTTTTTTGGTAATTTTTGAAAACACTAAATACTGAGTAGACCAAGGCTAGCAGACGCAGACAGAACAATGCAATGTATGCCTGAGAAGCGAAGATTTTGACACCACAGATACACCAGGCATCTGACGGAGATAACAGGCTGTCCCACACTTGGACAATCCGAAGAGCTGTTCAGATTTACTTTTAAAGATTCCAGACTCTCAGCCGGTCAACTTGAAGTAGGGCCAGATGAGATCGCTTGTAGCCATGGTCACACGAAGGCGATGGTAGGAATGTGTCACAAGAGGTGGACAACGATGAGACACAATTGGCAGAAAGTCAGGAGGAGGAGCAGGGTGCGGATGTGGATGTGCGGAGGTGGTAGATGACATAGTGACTGACCCAACCTGGCAGGAGGACATGCAGAGCGAGGACAGCAGCACAAATGGGGAAGAAGGCAAATCACCCCAACAGGCAGGTAGAAGCAGTGTGGTGGCCACAGACAGAAGGCGTGCATCCATTCCCCATAACGCCAACATGACGGAAGTTGCCATTTCAACTGTTAGATCTGCCTGAGTCTGGTTATTTTTAAAAGACTCTGCCGATAACCCCAAACAGGCCATTTGCACCACCTGCCATGCCAGCATCAGCAGGGGTAGCAAAACTACCAGCCAGACCACCACTAGTATGATTAGGCACATGGCAGCAAAGCACCCCACTTTGTGGGCCGAAACCCAGGCTCCAGGAAAACTGTCTGCAGGTGACACCACTGCTTCTTACAATGTTTTGCATGGAGGCCAATCCCCAGTTCACCGTGCCTGTGAAAATGCCTTGGGCCCTGCACCTGTTGTTGCCCACAGTCAACCAGCACCATCATCAAGCCTGTCCACGTCCTTGTCTCTGCACAGCCTTCAGTTGTCTATACCCCAGTCATTGGAATGCAAGCGGAAATACCCAGCCAATGCCCCACAGGCCACAGTACTAAATTCTAACATTTCTTGTACTCTAAGTGTTGCCTTTTAGGCTCGTTGAGATGGAAGCTTTCCGCAACCTGATGGCGGCGGCCGTCCCAAGATACTCGGTCCCCAGTTGCCACTATTTCTCTCGATGTGCCGAACCGGCAATACACCAGCATGTGTCCCACAGCATTACCCGTTCCCTCAACAATGCTGTTACTGGGAAAGTACACCTTAACACGGACACCTGGAGAAGTGCATGTGGGCAGGGATGGTACATCTCACTGACGGCACACTGGGTTAACATAATGGAAGCCGGGACCCTGTCGGACCTTGAAATTGAACGCATCCTCCCCATGCCGAGGATTGCGAGTCCTACATCAGTCAGGGTTGCCCCCACAGTCTACAGCTCCTGCACCTCCTCCTCCTTCTCCCCCTTTTCAGCCTCCATCTCTAAAATGAATACATCATTCAGAAGCTGGAAGCACTGCAGCACTGCCTCAGCCAAGCGGCAACATGTTATGCTGTAGCTAATCTGCTTAGGTGACAAACCGCACAATGCAGAAGAGTTGTTTACAGCGCTGAAAGAGCAGTCAGATATTTGGATGAAACCGCTGAATCTACAGCCAGGCAAGGTCATTTGTGACAATGGCCGGAACCTGATGGCGGCTCTGGGGCAAGTTGTGCTCACACACGTACCTTGCCTGGCTTAACCTCGTGGTTCAATGTTTTCTCATAAGCTACACGGAGATGCCCGATCTGCTGGTGAAAGTACGTCATCTGTCTGCCCCTTTTTGGAAAGTCATCTACAGCTTCAGCCGCCCTTGCAGTGCTTCAGAAGCGTTTGCAGCTTCCGGCTCACTGACTGGTGTGTGATGTTCCCACGCGTAGGAACTCAACACTGCATATGTTGGAAAGGATTTGTGAACAGAAGAGGGCAGTTGTTGACTACCAGCATCAACAAGGCCATCGATATTCAGTTCAGACTCCACACATAAGACCTCAGGAACGGACATGGATGTCAGACATATGTACCATCATCCAAACCTTTGAGGACTGCACCAAGATGGTGAGCATCGATGACGCCATAATTAGCATCACCATCCCTCTTCTCTGCATTCTTAAAACCTCTCTGCTCACAATTAAAGAGGATGCATTGCAGGCAGAGCACGAGGACATGGAGCAAGGAACCATACAGGGTGATTACACTCAGCCCAGCCTCATGTCGTCCCAATGTGGATTGGTAGACAATGAGGAGGAGGAGGAGGATGAAGAACAGGAGCTACTTTCATGCGCTATAGATGGTACTCCAAGCACAGCTGTCATACCGTCTGTTCAGGGGGATGGCCTGAGGACAGGGAGGAGGAGGAGGATGAGGAGGAGGACAGAATGGGCAGTCATCCCATTGGTGAGAACATGGAAGTATTGCCTGGCTGATTTTATGTTGCGCTGCGTTTCCCGTGACCCTCGCATTATTAAAATTTTTGGTGACACTCATTAATAGTTGGTGACACTTCTAGACCCACATTACATGGAGAACTTTTAATCTCTTCTTCCAGAGGCGGACAGGTGTATTAAAATGTGGCAGTGCCAGAGGACCCTTGTAGCGCTATTACTTAAAAAATTTCCATCTGAGAACGCTGGCAGCAGATGTCAGAGTTTGTTGTACAACCAAGGAGTCCAAGTGAGAGAGACAGAAGTACAATCCAGCTCAGGCAGGGGAACACTGGCAAAGTTCAGGGACAGTTTTCTCAGACCCTTCCATTGTGTCGGCGCAGAGGCAAGGGGTGCTGTCACAAGAAATGCAATGTTTGAGAAGATGCTAAGGGAGTACTTTTCAGATTGTACAAACATCCTCCGGGATTCCTCTGTGCCTTTTAGTTATTGGGTATAAAAGCTGGACACATCGCATGAACTGGCTCTCTGCGTCTTGGGGGTCCTGGCCTGCCCTGCTGCTGGACGTTCTGTCAGAGCGGGTTTTTTGGGCCACTGGTGGAATTATAACAGATAAGCGCATCCGCCTGTCAGCTGACAATGCTGACAGGCTGACTCTTATAAAACTGAACAAGGGCAGTATTGGGCAAAACTTCTGTACACCACCGAATGAAAACAGTGAAACATAACCTCAAATACATTGTCTTTTTTTGTGGAGGTGTATTCTCATGCACCTCATCACAACCACACATTGGTATACGCTTCCTAATTTGGTCTGTTTGGTGTTATCCTCCTCCTTATCCTCATCCTCATCATCCACAACCACTAGAACACCAGGGTGAACGTATTTCGTGATGCAAAAGTCAATCAATTTTTCTGCAAGGGTGTTTTTATGATGCCCATTACTAATTTCAAACCAAAACAATTGTTACTGCTCCATAGGGAAATGTCATAAAAATGAAATGTAATTATATTCTTCCCATTTATTCTTATATTTTCCATTTTTCCTATCTCTGGACCATCCTCTTATGACCTAGTGTATACTTCTCCAATATAAAAATATTGAAATACTATTATATTATATTTTTATTTACATCCCTGTCTCTGAGCTGTTGCGAGGGACCAACATATCTCGTTGGACACATTCTGGCTTCATATCTATGAACCTGTGTTCGCCCCTCCCTTTTATTCTTTTCTTTCATAGGTGGATTCACATCCTTTATTCATTTGTTTGATTTCAGTATGATTGATCATTATGTTGCATATTACAGGATATATAAATTATGACCATATGTGGCAATTATTTACGTGTTTATAATTTATTAAAATTTATATAAAGACCAAAAGTTTGGACACACCTCATTTAAAGATTTTTCTGTATTTTCATGACTATGAAAATTGTACATTCATGCTGAAGGCATCAAAACTATGAATTAACACATGTGGAATTATATACTTAACAAAAAAGTGTGAAACAACTGAAAATATGTTTTATATTCTAGGTTCTTCAAAGTAGCCACATTTTGCTTTGATGACTGCTTTGCATACTCTTGACATTCTCTTGATGAGCTTCAAGAGGTAGTCACTGAGAATGGTCTTCCAACAATCTTAAAGGAGTTCCCAGAGATGTGGAGGCCAGGTCATCTGGCATAGCACCCCATCACTCTCCTTCTTGGTCAAATAGCCCTTACACAGCCTGGAGGTGTGTTTGGGGTCATTGTCCTGTTGAAAAAAAAATGATGGTCCAAAATAAACGCAAACCGGATGGAATAGTGCAGCGCCCCAGAGTCCTGGTCGTTGCAGTACTGACGCTCCGCCACTAAGGGGAGTGATGGTACGTCTGATGGCACTAAAAGAGTTCACCTGACCAGGTATCACAGTCACACATTACACTTCACACTCTGGCCACCAGGGGTAGCAAAGGGTTCTATATGTATTAGGCCACTCCTCACAATCTGGTAAAACTGGGGGTTGGATAGGAAGTTAGGAAGAAGCTGACTGGGTTTTGCCCAGGCAACATCCTGTGGCAGAGGGTGTTGCGGGGAAGATTCAGGGGGGTCTCTGTCAGGGGTGGGATCCTGACAGCGGCTTAGCGAAAAGGACAGAACGTTACGGAGCCGCGCTTGCGGTGGCATCCTAAGAAAGGACACGAAGCGAGGTTTATTGTGGAGAAGTGAGAAACGAGATCACAGCACAAAGGAGAATAGAACCAGTAGGAGTCTTGCCTTAAGATCGTGGCAACATCCTACTGAGGCACGTAGCCGGTGGCCGGAACGCCGAGGAAGTATTGGGCTCCAAGCATTACTTCAAACAGCGGCAGGACAGTTAATTATAGGTTGGCTGTCTCACCTATTCACCTAAGCAGACATAGGAGGCAATTGTGGGAGAGGGGCGTCACTAGGGTCCCAGAATAACTCCAGGCCTACCCGTCATACGGGTGCGTCCTAGCCAAATCATCTGGGGGAAGGAGAGAAAGAACATCAGAAACAGAAACAACAGTTGTGAGGACTATCCCGTGGTGCTCAGCAGGGAGGTACTACAACACACAGGCGCTAGAAGGTAGGCACTGATTTCCACCTGCAAAGGGAACTCTTGATGTGCCTTCGGACTGGCCGGTCTCAGCCAGCCCTGTTAGCAGTGCTCTGGATTGCGGATCCTGAAGCCTTCAGTAAAGAGGTAAAGAGACTGCAACCCTGTGTCCTCATTATTCATCGCACCTTGCACCACGCACCATCATCACATCTTTCATTGGACGCCCCTTAGCAGGGTCACGGACCAGGTCTAGCCACCGTGACAACCAAAGGACCAAAACCGAGTACCCCGCGGCCCTGCGTCTGGGGACGCTCCAACTGCATGCCCCTGCAAGATGCTGTGGTAGCCATGCTGGTTCAGTATGCCTTCAATTTTTAATAAATCCCCAACAGTGTCACCAGCAAAGCACCCCCACACCATCACACCTCCTCCTCCATGCTCACAGTGGGAACCAGGCATGTAGAGTCCATCCGTTCACCTTTTCTGCGTCGCACAAAGATACGGTGGTTCGAACCAAAGATCTCAAATTTGGACTCATCAGACCAAAGCACAGATTTACACTCATCTAATATCCATTCCTTGTGTTCTTTAGCCCAAACAAGTCTCTTCTGCTTGTTGCCTGTCCTTAGCATTTGTTTCCTAGCAGCTATTTTACCATGAAGGCCTGCTGCACAAAGTCTCCTCTTAACAGTTGTTGTAGAGATGTGTCTGCTGCTACAACTCTGTGTGGCATTGACCTGGTCTCTAAATCTGAGCTGCTGTTAACCTGCGATTTCTGGGGCTGGTGACTCGGGTAAACTTATCCTCAGAAGCAGAGGTGACTCTTGGTCTTCCTTTCCTGGGGCGGTCCTCATGTGAGCCAGTTTCTTTGTAGCGCTTGATGGTTTTTGCCACTGCACTTGGGGACATTTTCAAAGTTTTCCCAATTTTCCGGACTGATTGACCTTCATTTCTTAAAGTAATGATGGCCACTCGTTTTTATTTACTTAGCTGCTTTTTTCTTGCCATAATACAAATTCTAACAGTCTATTCAGTTGGACTGTCAGCTGTGTATCCACCAGACTTCTGTACAACACAACTGATGGTCCCAACCCGATTTATAAGACAAGAAATCCCACTTATTAAACCTCACAGTGCACACCTGTGAAGTGAAAATGATTCCCAGTGACCACTTCTTGAAGCTCATCAAGAGAATGCCAAGAGTGTGCAAAGCAGTCATCAAAGCAAAAGGTGGCTACTTTGAAGAACCTAGAATATAAGACATAATTTTAGTTGTTTCACACTTTTTTGTTAAGTATATAATTCCACGTGTCAATTCATAGTTTTGATGCCTTCAGTGTGAATGTACAATTTCCATAGTCATGAAAATACAGAAAAATCTTTAAATGAGAAGGTGTGTCCAAACTTTTGGTCTGTACTGTATAATTGGATTATTATTCCTGATCTGCTATACAGCCAATGATGCTTTGAAGGAATACTCTGCAGCAGATTTCAGATGATTTGATCTCTGATGTTGTGTGCATCATGACAATATATTTATTATTTGCACTCACTTTGATTATTTGATTGTTTTTGCTTCGCTGTCATGGTTCATATGTGTCTTTTTGATCACCTTACTCTTTGATTATTGCCTGTTATGTGTTATAACTACATATGTACTGCTATTCATGCCTTGGACCCATGCTTTTTACTAGGGTCATTTGTCCTTTTTGATACTGTTTTGTTGTCAAATATTGTATTTATAAGAATTTAGTAAAAACTTTTTTACTCTTTAATTGTATAGCACTCCAATATTTTTTTGTATGCTACATAGGAGTATACAAATACTATCCAGACTTAATTACATAGGGCAAAAATTTGCTTGGCTAAGCTAGTACATTCTCAGTTACGTGTTTTTCATGTAATTTCTGTCAGTTTGTTTATTTTGTTTATATTATGATGAATTTTTTGGGTGGGTTTGGTCAAGCTTGGCACATTTTTTAAGAAGTTGGAAGAGCTGGACTTGAACTGGTGCAAACAAATCTCCAAAAGTCGCAAAATGTTCATACAAGTTAAAGTTGCGCAAAATTCAACTTGTTTTATGCCAGGATTTTAGCCTAAACTGCTTCAGGAATCACAGCCAAAGTATCTACTGCAGTATTTAAGACCCTAGTCAAGGCAGTTGGATTCTTAGCATGCTTCACATGTCTTCTCAGCTAAGCCCCTGCGGTTACCTGAGGATTATGTTCCTATAATTGCTGCTACAAAGCAATGCAATAAAATAACTAAAAATAAATATACATAATAAATATGCCTGATGAAGAGACCTGTGTAGTCTTGAAAGCTTGCAATTTGTTACCATCTTTTCAGTTAGCCATTAAAAGGCATCAACCATTGAGGACTCTCAATTCTAAATATTTTTCTATCCACTGGCTATCACGGTACCAAGATATATATCTTTCCTGTATAAAATAAATAAAACACTTTCCAAAAACTTTTGGTACCCCCACAGAAAAAAGTTCTATGTTTTGGTAAATTTTTCGCTTGCTTTATTTCACTGCTACTTCAGGTCATCCACATGTTACCTTATACAATTAATCCTCTCTAAAAGACCAGATTTTTAGAAGATGTCCACAGATGTAGACCACACTATAATCCAATGGATATTACCTAATCAAAGCGTGCCCATACACTTTCAATAGCGGTCAATCTAGCGATCGGTTTGCAGAGTTCTATTCCTTCCAGCCAACCCATACAAGCATACATTCTCGATGGGATAGAGGTGTCTGGAATCAGCTCATCTCCCATGACACAGAAGATCAACTTCTGAGTTTCAGCATTCCAAACCTTTTTTCTCTGATGTCCTTTGTTGGTTGAGAGATGAGAAGTTTGAGCTAGTTGTTGTTAATCTCTTTGCTAAAACGTACTTGTGAATTTTCTTTGCCACTAAATTCACAATGTTCATCAGCAGCTCAATATTCTCATGGCTACTGACTTCATGTGCCATTTTATCTTTTCAGGTGTTTCTTATGAGGTCAGTCAACCTTGCTGACCACCTGATTAGCTTCATAATCCAAAGAGGAGAATTTTTTCCCTAAGTAGTTTCTGGAGCCCAAATGACTATGTGTCACTTTGGAAATCTTTCATTAGGTCAAGTTATGCCCAAAATGGATAGCAACTCTTGTCTCATCCAAATATGCCAACTAAGGTTTTATAATACCTATTCATGAGGTCACACTTGCCACATGCCTCGCATCTTTAAGTGACCACAATACTACTATCTTTCTCAGAAATTTCCCTCAGACCACTTATAGTTGTGCACATACGTGTTGTAGCTTGTGAGTAGTCTTCAAACTCAAGGCAACAAACACAGTTCAAGCCCACAGCCCTTTTTAGGGACTACTACTGTGCTTCTGGCACCGTATACAAATCAACTGGAACAGTAGCTCTTTAAAAAAAATCTCTTTAAATCTTCGGTCGTAGCGAGTGTAAATGAGCTGAGTGTGTCCGGAGCGTAAGTGCGAACAGAAGTGTGTGACTTGTGATTCAGTGAAGAGGTATTTGGGAATCCTGTGTAAATACATCTGTGAATTGCTGATTGCTTTTCTACCTGTTTAATTTTGTTGGGCTTTCGTAACCTATTTTTTCTATACAGGTTTTCAGTCTCTTATTTTACTGTGTGTTTAAGGGTTAACGACATTGCACTTAAATCCTGAGGTGTAGTTATACTCACAAGGGGTTATTTAAACGTGGGGGTTCATAATTAAGGGTTTTTAAGTGGCAACTGGTTGGGGGTTTCAGTCCTTTGGAAGTGCATTGAGCTGATGGTTGGGTTGGTGCTAAAGGGAAAAAAAATCTTTTTAAATCTTCGCTCGTAGCAAGTGCGAACGAGCTGAGTGTGTCCGGAGCGTAAGTGCGAACGGAAGTAAGTGTGTGACTTGTGATTTGGTGACTTTGGACTCAGGTAGTTTACAAGGTAGGAATCACTGAATTGCTGTTTGCATTTTATTAATACTTTATATTTTGTTTTACTTAACATTTCTGTCTGGTGCAATCCCCATTAGGAAATGAGCTCCAATAAGTTTTCTAACTTGGCGGCTGAGGGGGGTGCCAGTACAGGGGTAGCACTGCTGCAGCCAGGCATGTCCTCTGAAAGCCAGAGGAGTGTCTGCTCCAGTAAGGGGGAAACAGGAGAGCAGGGCAGGCCAGACAGGTGCTGGTAGTGGGGGACTCAATTACCGTATATACTCGAGTATAAGCCGAGATTTTCAGCCCAAATTTTTGGGCTGAAAGTGCCCCTCTCGGCTTATACTCGAGTCACGGTCGGCGGGTGAGGGGGAGAGGGCGCTGAGGTATACTTACCTGCTTCTGGGGCTCCTGGCGCTCCCCCTGCCCGTCCCACGTTCTCCGGGTGCCGCAGCTCTTCCCCTATTCAGCGGTCACGTGGGACCGCTCATTAGAGAAATGAATATGGACTCCACTCCCATAGGGGCGGAGCCGCCTATTCATTTCTCTAATCAGCGGTAACGGTGACCGCTGACAGAGGAAGAGGCTGCGGCACCGAAGACCAGCTGTCCGAGGGAAGGAGCGGGACGCCGGGAGCAGGTAAGTATTACATATTCACCTGTCCACGTTCCACACGCCGGGCGCCGCTCCGTCTTCCCAGCATCTCTCTCTCCGCACTGACTGTGCAGGTCAGAGGGCGCGATGACGCATATAGTGTGCGCGCCGCCCTCTGCCTGATCAGTCAGTGCAGAAAGACGCCGGGACGGGACGCTGAGGAGCTGCAAACAAGAGAGGTGAGTATGTGTTTTATTATTTTTATTGCAGCAGCAGCAGCACAGCTTTCTATGGCACATCCTATGGGGCAATAATGAACGGTGCAGAGCACTATATGGCACAGCTATGGGGCGATAATGAACGGTGCAGAGCACTATATGGCACATCTATGGGGCAGTAAGGAACGGTGCAGAGCACTATATGGCACATCTATGGGGCGATAATGAACGGTGCAGAGCACTATATGGCACAGCTTTCTATGGCACATCCTATGGGGCAATAATGAACGGTGCAGAGCACTATATGGCACAGCTTTCTATGGCACATCCTATGGGGCAATAATGAACGGTGCAGAGCACTATATGGCACAGCGATGGGGCAATTATGAACGGTGCAGAGCACTATATGGTACAGCTATCGGGCAATAATAAACGGTGCAGAGCACTATATGGCACAGCTATGGGGGCAATAATGAACGGTGCAGAGCACTATATGGCACAGCTATGGGGGCAATAATGAACGGTGCAGAGCACTATGTGGCACAGCTATGGGGAAATAATGAACGGCGCAGAGCACTATATGGCACAGCTATGGGGAAATAATGAACGGCGCAGAGCACTATATGGCACAGCTATGGGGCAATTATGAACGGTGCAGAGCACTATATGGCACAGCTATGGGGCAATAATGAACGGTGCAGAGCACTATATGGCACAGCTATGGGGCAATTATGAACGGTGCAGAGCTCTATATGGCACAGCTATGGGGCAATTATGAACGGTGCAGAGCACTATATGGCACAGCTATGGGGCAATAATGAACGGTGCAGAGCACTATATGGCACAGCTTTCTATGGTACAGCTATGGGGCAATAATGAATGGTGCAGAGCACTATATGGCACAGCTATGGGGCCATAATGAACGGTGCAGAGCACTATATGGCACAGCTTTCTATGGTACAGCTATGGGGCAATAATGAATGGTGCAGAGCACTATATGGCACAGCTATGGGGCAATAATGAACGGTGCAGAGCACTATATGGCACAGCTTTCTATGGTACAGCTATGGGGCAATAATGAATGGTGCAGAGCACTATATGGCACAGCTATGGGGCCATAATGAACAGTGCAGAGCACTATATGGCACAGCTTTCTATGGTACAGCTATGGGGCAATAATGAATGGTGCAGAGCACTATATGGCACAGCTATGGGGCCATAATGAACGGTATGGAGCATCTATTTTTATTTTTGAAATTCACCGGTAGCTGCTGCATTTTCCACCCTAGGCTTATACTCGAGTCAATAAGTTTTCCCAGTTTTTTGTGGCAAAATTAGGGGGGTCGGCTTATACTCGGGTCGGCTTATACTCGAGTATATACGGTATTAGGGGAACAGATAGGGCAATATGTCACAAAGACAGGGATCGTCGAACAGTGTTCTGCCTACCTGGCGCTCGAGCCGACACATATCTGATCGGGTGGATAGATTACTGGGAGGGGCTGGTGAGGACCCAGCGGTCATGGTGCACATTGGCACAAATGATAAAGTTAGAAGTAGGTGGAAGGTCCTTAAAAACGATTTCTGGGAATTAGGCTGCAAGCTTAAAGCAAGGACCTCCAACGTGGTATTTTCTGAAATACTGCCTGTACCAAGTGCCACGCCAGAGAGGCAACGGGAGATTAGGGAGATAAATAAGTGGCTCAGGAATTGGTGTAGGAAGGAGGGGTTTGGGTTCCTGGAGATCTGGGCCGAGTTCTCAGTTGTTTATGTAAGGGGCGGCCAGGGCTGGCCACCAGCATCTGCAACAGGGTGCCCTGGCCTCCCATCACATGAACACGCTGCCCATCACTCAGCATACCTGCAGCGCTTTTCACAGCTCTATCTGGGTCTTCTGTATGTTTCTGGAGGACCTCAGGATCCACTTTAGAAATAACGGATTCACAGTCCAGTTCAACTTTCAAAGGAGCAACTTTACTGAGACTTATACACAACATATCCACATTTCTTCCAGCATCAACATCAGGTTTCACAACATGCAACTCCTCTTCTGTCCCTCTCTCTGTTGCTAAGCTCGCTTCCAGGATGGACCATACCTTTCGATCCCTCAGCATCCTCTCTGTCCAGATTCCTTGCCTCAAATGGGGTTTCCCTCAAAAGCTGCTTCACCCCATCTCCGAGGGCATCAGCCCACGCAATCATCTGCCACATGAGCGACCTGCCCATACTGTTTTGCCTTACTGCAGTCCCACTAATACTGCACCGCTAGCACTGTTGCTGTTGCTTCTTCAGATGAAGTTCTGGCCAGAGATGCTATATGGCTGGGCCTTACACTTCTTCCATCATTGCATGGCAAGATGTAGCCCAGGGCTAGCCAGCTCTCCTGAGCTAATGGGCGCCCTCACCCCGACTGACTCCTAACTTATCCCACCATGCCCATCCTATGATAACCATTTCTATACTATGTACTACAATTCCCCATCTGAAGCAATGCTCCCTTTTTACATTGTGCCCCATCTAGTGGCCGACCCGGGGTAACACACTTTCCCTAAATATAAAATTAATATTATACACATTTTACATAGCAGTAACATTAAATATACACATCATAGCAGCATGGCAAAAATACTTAAAGGGGTTGGGGAAAAGGTGCTACATATATTACAACCCTTTACATCTACAGGCTCTACGGGATCGGCTGCACCTCAATGGGGAAGGTGCAGCTGTGCTGGGGGAGAAAATGGCTAGAAGGTTGGAGGAGTGTTTAAACTAGGAATGGAGGAGGGTACTCATTTAATAGGAGGTGAAGATAGTGCAGATAGTGACCTGGGCATAAATAAAGAAATTGGGGGTGGCATGGGAGTTGGTGTTAGAACAGTTAATAATTTAAGAAAGAATAGAGGTACAGAGAGATACATAAAGTATGTATACTAATTCCAGGAGCCTCAGCAACAAGATGGAGGAAATAGGATTAATTTTGTTGGAGCATAATTATGACATGGTGGGATATCTGAGACGTGGCTGAACGAGAGCCATGACTGGGCTGTTAACTTGCAGGGTTATAGTCTGTTCAGAAATTACTGAACGGATAAGCGAGGGGGAGGTCAGGTGTGTGTCTATATGTAAAATCATCCTTAACACCCATCCTGGGTGATAATATAGGTGAATCTAATGAAAATGTAGAGGACCCAGAAGGTCTGTGCACCACAATATGCTAAATGTGCATCCTTGGAACAGGTGCCAGTGTCAGCGGGCCCCTCTCCTTCATGAGCCCGGTGGTGCTTGCACTTTCTGTGATGACGATCGTTACACCTCTGAACGGGGCTTCATTGTTGACGTCATGCTGATTGATAGCTAGGTAGTGAGGAGCAGGCTGTCAGCCAGCAACACATCAACAGTAGCCCCATCTTGCGGATCCGGCATTGCTGAGAGTGTTACAACATGTGGTCTGGATAGGTTTACGGTGTAACTTATGGGTCACTGCTGAATTTAACAACTTGCTGGTTTTTGATGCTCTTTCTTGTTCACAGTGGGATCAGGTTCCGGATATCTTGCCTCAAGTGGATCTCATGCGAGTGTCATGCCCAGAGGACTTATGGAATCTTCCGTTGGGGCAGTAAGAGGGTTATTGTCTAGATCCCTGGCGCCAGGAACTTGGTATCACTACGTTAAGGCATGGGATACTTGGGTGGATTGGGGGTCGTCAATGGAGACGGACGTACAGGATGACGAAAAATTGCTGTTGCTCCTGGGTCAGAAATGGGATTCAGGGTGGTCAGTCTCTAAAGTTAATCATTTCTTGTCTGGTTTGGAATTTGGATTTAAATTTAGGGGGTTACGCAATGTAACTAAATCGTTTATGGTCCTTCAGGTGATGAAGGGGTGGCGAAAAGGTTGGAAAATTTTGTATGGGCGACGCCCTGTGTCTTTTGAAATTTTATTGAGTTTAGGCGAACAATTGCCGAGGGTTTGTTCTAACCAATCGGAGGTTATCCTGTTTAAGCTGGCATTTGCTCTGGCGTTTTTTGGAGCATTTCAATTGGGCGAGTTGGTCAGCCCCTCCAGGCATCAAAAAGGGGGGTTGCTGGGCCGTGATGTGGTTATGCACGGGGATAGGTTGGTGATCTGGTTGCGTCGATCGAAAACGGATTTGTTGGAAAAGGTTGTAAAATTGTTCTCTTTGAAGTTGCTGGTTCCCCGTTATGCCCCGTATTATGTTTTAAGCAATTTTCACGGGGTTTGGTTTGGGATGATGAGCCATTGTTATTACACGGGGATGGTTCGTTTTTATCTCGGTATCAGTTTATTACGATATTTAAGCGCTGCCTGACGCAAGGGGTTATTTCGGCTGAGAATTTTTCGGGGCATTCGTTTAGAATAGGTGCAGCTACGGAGGCAGCCAGATGGGGTTTAGGGGAGGATGTAGTGCGAAGGATCGGCCATTGGGAATCTGCGAGGTTCAGGTCATATATTCACCCGTCCTTGGTCTGAGGGGTGTTTTGAATTGGGAGATAATTTGATCGGGTGTGTTTTGCGGTTATTATGTTTTGGTATGTTGTCTTTTTCTTTTCAGGGAAGAGGCCCTTACTTACATGGATTATGGGCCACTCGTTCGTCTTTTGGGCGGCATTGCGGGCGGACGTCCGCCCTGAAGGGAGGCAGCTTGGTGTGGAGAAGTCTTCGGCAATCATACGATGGATCGGAAAACGTGGAATGTACTGGAAGCAGCTTTTGCCAGAATTTCACAAGTTTGGCCGTTTGGACCGGGCGCCGGATTTATTGGTGATCCATTTGGGGAGCAATGATCTCGGAAAACGCCCTTGTAGGGAGTTGATCAACGACATCAAGTTTGATGTCTTGAGGCTGTGGGCTATGTTTCCGCATTTGTTGGTGATCTGGTCGGATATCGTTCCCAGGAAAGTTTGGTATGGGGCACGATCGGTGCAGGGTTTAAACAGGGCCAGAATAAAGGTTAATAGGGCAGTTTCCCATTTTCTGGTTCGGAATGGGGCTCTTGTGATTCGCCACGTGGATTTAGAGTCGGGAAAGGGCAAGTATTGGAGAAAGGATGGTGTCCACTTGAATGCTATCGGCTTGGACTTATGGTGTCTAGCGGTGCAAGAGGGTATCGAAAAAGGGCTGCTGGTGTGGTGGGACACAAATGTCTGAGGCGTCAGGACATTTGTGTTGGTGGCGGGGGGAAAGAGGTCCTCGAAGTTGGTGGTGCTAAGAAATGGCGGCTTGGGGGGGGATTTTTAAGATCCTGGACTCCCCCTGGTGTGGTTTAGAAAATGGAAAGGAAATTGGTGGTTATACAGTCGAGATGACTGGGGCCATGGGATTCTGGCGGATATTGGCCGGGCGAGTCTTTTAAGCGTCTCTGAGCTGGTGCATAGCGGCTAGAGGCAAGGACATGACCTGGAGGCCAAATTTATGGAGATTGGATATGAGTTGGGTAATTCTTGGGGCTTCGAGGACCGCCTTCCCTGGGGTTTAATGGTAAGAAATTAAACTGTTATGTTTGAATGTTAATAAAAAGGCTGCTGTGGCCAATTTATCCAAGCAAACGTTTGATGAGTAGTCATTGGGGTATGGGTTAAAAGAGTGCGGGGAACGGGTGGTTAGAAGAGTTTAAGGTTAACGGTCAGTTTTAAGTGAAACTCACGGGCATCACGAATAGCCAATGTCATTTGATTTCTCCGGCCGTAAACCTCTAAAATACAATTTGGCAGCAGACAACTAAGACGAGAACACACGCATTTTGTGTGCCCTAAAACCTTGTGTCTGCTTTAGCCAGATAGGGATTCACGTGGTCGCCATTGAGCTTATACTGATATACAGTGGGTACGGAAAGTATTCAGACCCGTTTAAATTTTTCACTCTTTGTTTCATTGCAGCCATTTGGTAAATTCAAAAAAGTTAATTTATTTTCTCATTAATTAATTAACTCTGCTCCCCATCTTGACTGAAAAAAACTGAAATGTAGAAATTTTTGCAAATTTATTAAAAAAAGAAAAACTGAAATATCACATGGTCATAAGTATTCAGACCCTTTGCTCAGACACTCATATTTAAGTCACATGCAGTCCATTTCCTTGTGATCCTCCTTGAGATGGTTCTTCATTGGTGTCCAGCTGTGTTTAATTAAACTGAAAGGACTTGATTTGGGAAGGCACACACCTGTCTATATAAGACCTCACAGCTCACAGTGCACGTCAGACCAAATGAGAATCATGAGGTCAAAGGAACTGGCCAAGGAGCTCAGAGACAGAATTGTGGCAAGGCACAGATCTGGCCAAGGTTACAAAAAAATTTCTGCAGTACTCAAGGTTCCTAAAAGCATTGTGGCCTTCATAATTCTTAAATGGAAGAAGTTTGTGACCACCAGAAGTCTTCCTAGAACTGGCCGTGCAGACAAACTGAGCAAAAAAGAAGGAAAGACGCGCACTCTAGCTTAGGAGGTGCTGACTGAACGTGAAAATATTCCACTGACCGAAATCCAGAGGATAAACAGTCGCACTCAGGGTCTCATATAATTTGCAAAAAAAGGATTTATTTAAATCACTAAATAAAGAAAATTGCTTCACCGCAGTAGAGAAATGCAAACTATTCCATAAGGTAACGTTTCGACTTTGTCCCTGGTCTTTACCAAACCTTACTGAAGAAAAGAATACATAAATAAATATAATAGAGATATACAAAAAGAAAATATATACAGGAGAATAAGACATAATGATATAACAGTGCCGTACAATTATATATACACAATATACATGATAAATCAGACGTAGAGAGAGGATCCCATACAAATAAATCCCTAGACTCAAAGAAATAATCTGGTATTATACAAAGAATTCATGACACAGTATAAATAATGAGATGGAGAATATTCTGAATCATACATGGGTCCAGTGTCCAAAATGGTACTGATATAAGGTGGTGGAGCACTATTGCGGACGTAAAAGAACTGACACATGACACGCTGACGCATTCATAAAAATCAAAAATGTTTTAAGCAGAATTTTAAAAAAATCAATAGTTTCTAAATGTGTTCATTTTCCACATTATTCATTAAAGTGGCTTCAAAGCAGACAAGTATTTGTTCTTATAAATTATTTTATATAATAATATCATTTATTCTATTTATGTATTTTTTTTGTTTCAGACAGGTGATGCTTGAATTACATATTTGCACGTTCATGAGGTGATATCTCTTCAACGGATCCCACTCTGAGACTGTTTTTTCGTGACGTACTGTAGGGGTAAAATTAATTCTCTATAATTGCGTTTTTTGTGAAAAAATGGAAATTTGGCGAAAATTTGAATTTTTTTTTATTTTTATGCCCTTGAATCTGTTATATAACACAAAATAGTTAATAAATAACATTTCCCACATGTCTACTTTACATTAACACAATGTTTGAAACTATTTTTTTTTATTAGGTAGTTACAAGGGTTAAAAGTTGACCAGCGATTTCTTCTTTTCCAACAAAATTTCAGAATTTACAAAATCATTTTTTTAGGGACCACCTCACATTTGAAGTGACTTTGAGGGGCTTATATGAAAGAAAATACCCAAAAGTGACAGCATTCTAAAAACTACACCCCTCAAGGTGCTCAAAACCACATTCAAGAAGTGTATTAATCCTTCAGGTGCTTTATAGAAATTTTTGGAATGTGGAAAAAAATAAACATTTACCCTTTTTTCACAAAAAAATTACTTTAGATCCAATTTTTTTTTAATTTTCACAAGGGTAACAGGAAAAAAATTCTCCTGATCATGGGAAAACAACTGCTTGGGCTCACGGCAGAGCTCGGAAGGGAAGGAGTGCCATTTGTCTTATTGAATGCACAATTTGATGGAACAATTAGAGGACGCCATGTTGCATTTGGAGAGCCCCTGATGAGCCTAAGCAGTGAAAATCCCCCACAAGTGACACCATTTTGGAAACTAGACCCCTCAGTGAACCGATCTAGATGTATGGTGACAAAACTTGAACCCCCAGATGCTTCACAGAAGTTTATAACGTTGAGCGTGAAAATAAAAAAAAATCAAATTTTTCCCACAAAATATTATTTTGTCCCCAAGTTTAGCATTTTCATAAGGGTAACAGGAGAAATTGCTCCAAACAATTTTTCTACAATTTCTCCTGAGCACGCCGATACCACATACGTGGAGAAAACTACTGTTTTGGCACACGGCAGGGCTTGGAAGGGGAGGAGCGCCATTTTACTTTTTGAATGTAAAATTTTCTGGAATCATTAGCAGACGCCATGTCCCGTTTGGAGAGCCCCTGATGTGCCTGAACAGTGGAAACCTCTCCACAAGTGACCCCATTTTAGAAACTAGACCACTCAAGGAATATATTTAGATGTGTGGTGAGCACCTTGAAGGTGCTTCACAGTAGTTTATAACGTTGAGCCGTGAAAATAACAAAAATCTAATTTTCCCCACAAAAATGTCATTTTAGCCTCAAATCTGGCATTTTCATAAGGGTAACACCATACAATTTTTTGTGCAATTTCCCCTGAGTACGCCGATACCCCATATGTTGGGGAATACTACTTTTGAGGCACAGTGCAAAGCTCAGAACGGAAGAGGCGCCACTTTGGAGTTCAAATTTGACTGGAATGGTATGAAGGTGCCATGTCACATTGGCAGAGCCCCTGAGGTGCCAGAACAGCAGAAATCCCCACATGTGAACTCATTTTACAAACTACACTCCCCAATGACTTAATCTAGGAGTGCAGTGATCATATTGACACAACATGTGCCTCACAGAATTGTATTCCATTGAGCGGTGAAGAAAGAATAAATTATATTTTTACCAGTAAAATGTTGTTTTAGCCCCAACTTTTTAATTTTTCTAAGGGCTAATAGGAATTTCATTTACAAAAAACTGTGGTCCATTTTTTCTGTGTGTGCCAATACCCTACATGTAATTGGGAAATATTTTTGAGGCACAGTGCAAAGCTCAGAAGGCAAGGAGCGCCAGATTTTACTGTTTACTGTTATGGTTTACAGGTGCCATGACCCACTGGGAGAGCTCATGAGGTGCCAGAAATGCAGATCTCCAATAAGTGACCCTGATTTACAAACTACACCTCTCAATAAATTCATCTAGAGGTGCAGTGATCATATGGACACAATGGGTCTGTCACCACAGGTGTGTCACAGAATTTTATACCTTTGGGCTGTGAAGAAAAAATAACTGCACTTTTATCACCAAAATTTTGTATTAGCCCCAGATTTTAAATTTTCAGACAAGAAGTGGATAAAAATGGCACCATAATTTGTCCCACAATTTCATCTGAACTTGGCAATACCGCATATGTGGCTGTACAGTACTGCTTAGCCTTACGGTGAGACTTGGGAGGGACAGAGCGTTATTTGCCTCCTGGAGCGCAAATTCCCTAGAATAATTTGCGAATTCCATGCACAGAGCCCCTAATTGAAAGAAGAGCAGAGTCCCCCCCTAAAGTAACCCCATTTTGGAAATTATACCCCTTTGTGAATTTATCTACAGATATAGTGACTATTTTGACTCCATGGGTGTTTTCCAGAAACAAGTAGCAGTGAATATTGAGGAGTGAAAATTGCAAACTGCCATTGTAGTTACCAATACGCTGTAGTGAACAGTAAGTTGGACTGACCAGTACATTGTGCCCAGCTTATGCTTGTGGAAACATGCACCCGTAAATTAGGCGGACTCTCATCACTACAGAAATGCCAAACGTGGACGCCATATGTTGTTTAGGTACACTGTGGAGCCCAGAAGGGAGGGGGCAATTGGATTTGGGAGAACAGAATTTGCTGAATTTCTTTTGAGGGGCAAGGAGCCATTTTGCTTTTCCATTGACAGATGATGGACCTGAGTGTGGACTTGCTTTTTTGGTGGATTGATTTGATGCTTTTGTTAGGAACATTTTACATAACATTTAGAATCACATTTATCCGGCGCTATACGCTGAGCACTTACTTTGGGTTTTTCAACTAAATCTCCTAGTGGTGTGAATTCAGATGAAACCCCAGAGGGATCCATTCACTATAAGGAGGCAGCAGAGTTACTGTGGACTCTGTTTGACCTCTGTTCAGCGTTGTCCTTCTTTTATGAAATACATAAAACTGTGGCCAACGGCACTTTTATGCAATTCTAAAAAGACGGACACCTCCGGATTACAGGTGCTATGGTGTCAACAGTGCCTCCATCTGCATCACTATAGGGAATCTTCCACCGGAGGTTTCGTCTGAATCATGTATTTAAGAGATTTACATGGAAACCCCGGTGTAAGCGCTCAACGCAGAGAGCAGGATGAATGTTCACTGAGCCTTACTGCAATGTTTGGGAGGCAAAATCAACAGTAGGTGAAGAATTGGTTTTATTTATTTTTTTTATCCGTTCCTCGTGCAGTATAAGTGATTAGGTGACTTTATTCTTCGGGTCGGTGCGATTAGAGTGATATCAGATTTATATCGGGTTTTTATGTTTGGCTGCTGTTACACACTAAAAGATGCTTTTTATTACAAAAACGCATCACCATATTTTGAGAGGTATAATTTTTCCATATTCCTCTGGTCAGTATGATTACAGTAATACCACAGTTATATCATTTTTCATGTTTTGGCACTTTTACACAATAAAAACTATTTTATAGAGAAAATAATTATTTTTGCATCGCTTTATTCTGAGAGCTATAACTCTTATTTTTCCGCTGATGGAGTTGTATGATGACTTGTTTTTTGCGGACTAAGATGACATTTTCAGTGGAACCATGTTTATTTCTATTCATCTTTTTGGTTGCGTTTGATTCCAATTTTGTTTTGCGGTTAGATGATAAATCATTGTTTTTTGTGTTGTTTTTATTTATTTTTTATGGTGTTCACAAAAGGGGTTAAATAGTGGGACAGCTTCATAGGCTGGGTTGTTGCGGACGTGGTGATGCCAAATATGTGTACTTTTTTTGTTTATATTTTTTTTCATGAAAATATTTATTTATGAGAACAATATATTTTAGATTTTTTTATTATATACTGTATATATATTTTTTAGATACTGTATATATATCTTTACAATTTTTGTAAACTTTTCTTTTGCATTTTCACTTTGTCCCACTATGGGACTATCATTTTTTGCCAGCTAATTGCTTGTATAGCATGTGGATGCAACAGCATTCCTATGCTTTGCAAACTGTCAGTGTTGCACTGACAAAGTTGCTGATCATGCTCTGAGCATGATCTAGCAACTTTGCTAGCTTTCGTGACCCAGATGTTCATCAGGAACATCAGGTCACCATGGCAATGATCAGGACACGGCATGATGTTGAGGGGTCTCCAATCCAAGTGCAGAGGTGCTGTCATCCCTCTGCCGGCTCCCGAAATGTTGTGATCGAGTACAATCACAGCATGGATGTACTGCAAAGATTGCTGTTTGTCCGCCATTGCTAGCCAGACCCTGGCGCTAGTATTATGTTAGGGCTAGTGGAACGCACTGATTAAATATAGATGTTTTTATTGGTGCGTTCGCAGCCCGGGGTCCACCGTGCAGGAGGAACCTGCTGCTAGCAAATGACGGCACTATATGGCAGTTTAAGCGAACTCTGTTACTTCACAGAGTCGCACGGAAACAAGACGCTGTGCCCTGTTAACCCCACAGGAGTTCACAACTAACTGCCGAGCTGAAGGCAGTCTGTGGTCACGCAAACATACAATCTCCTCACCGGAGGAGCCGGTATACTAGGGGCTTATTTCAGCCGGGGCCCTAAATCCACGCACACAATCTCCTCGCCGGAGGTGCCGGCATTCTAGGGGCTTATTTCAGCCGAGTCCCTGAACACACATAAATGTGACCACACTGGCGCATGCACATAACAGATTTGATAATAATAAAATAAAAATTTTATTTGGTGGATTGGAGGGGTTATGGTCCAGAGGACAGGTCCTGGGAGCCTGTTGAGCACATTCGGGCTCCGCACATCATTGCCACCTTTGAGCGTAGCGAGACCCAAGGAGGGGGGGCCCTAGGAGGGGGGGTAGAATAATTCCTCTCTGCTGGTGTGAAGGTCTTAGAGTAAAAGAAGCAGGGATGCTTCCGACCTTGAGAATCCTTTTGGAATAGGACTGCTCCAGCACCGACAGACGAGGTATTCACCTCCATTATGAAAGGTTTATCTACATCGGGGCGATGTAGAATGGGAGCACTATCAAAGTGGGACTTAATAGAGAGGAAGGCCTTGGAGACCTCTTCTGACCACAACTTGGGATTTGCTCCCTTTTTGGTGAGGGCAACCAAAGGAGCTACCAAAGTTGAGAAGTGGGAAATGAACTGGCGATAGTAATTAATGAACCCCATAAAGCGCTGCACCGCTTTGAGAGAATGGGGTTCTTGCCAGTCCATCACAGCCTGTAGCTTGGCAGGATCCATAGCCAATCCTTGGGCCGAGATGATATAGCCCAGGAAAGGCAAAGACTCCTGCTCAAACACACACTTCTCCAACTTGGCATAGAGGGAATTTGCCCGTAGGAGGTTGAAGACTTTGAACACATCTCTCCGGTGGGAGTCTATATCTGGAGAGTAGATGAGAATATCATCCAGGTAGACTACAACCGAGGTGGTGAGCATATCCCGGAAGATATCGTTTACAAAGTCTTGGAAAACGGCGGGGGCATTACAAAGCCCAAAGGGCATCACCAGATATTCATAGTGCCCATCCCTGGTGTTAAAAGCCGTCTTCCATTCGTCCCCCTCACGGATGCGAATCAGGTTGTAAGCACCCCGCAGATCTAATTTAGTAAACACTCTTGCTCCCCGAAGCCTGTCAAAAAGCTCAGATATCAGGGGCAGAGGGTACTTGTTCTTAATGGTGATGGCGTTAAGACCCCTGTAATCTATGCATGGACGTAATTCTCCGTTCTTCTTCTGCACGAAGAAGAAACCAGCCCCTGCAGGTGACACAGACTTCCTAATGAATCCCCTTGCCTGATTCTCCTGGATGTACTGAGGCATTACCTCCGTCTCTGGGAGAGACAATGGGTAGACTCGACCCCGAGGAGGCTCAGCACCAGGCAAGAGGTCAATAGGACAGTCATAGGGGCGGTGAGGCGGAAGAGTCTCCGCAGCCTTTTTGGAGAACACGTCCGCATAGGGC
The DNA here is from genome assembly GCF_051348905.1 of Ranitomeya variabilis. Lineage (NCBI taxonomy): Eukaryota > Metazoa > Chordata > Amphibia > Anura > Dendrobatidae > Ranitomeya > Ranitomeya variabilis. Next base: position 577,420,120 of record NC_135232.1, read on the forward strand.
CAATATTGCTTGGGGAGAGAGGAGAGATCTGCGGGTACCTCTGTAGTAGCAACCTGAACGCATTCCCTCTGACATCTACCCCCACAAGATTCACTCCATCCCAAAATCCTGCCTGTGGACCACTCAATATGTGGAGATTGGTACCGTAGCCAAGGTATCCCTAAGAGGACCTCATCAATTCCCTCAGGAATGACGAGCAGAGATATTATCTCCTGATGAGATGGCGACATGGATAGAGTAAATGGGATGGTCTGGTGTGTAATCTGTGAGGGCAGTGTCGACCCATTCACCACTCGTACGGTCACTGGTTGGGCGAGCATCACCAGAGGTATTGCGTGTCGTTGGGCGAAGGCAGAAGACATAAAATTGCCCTCTGCCCCGGAATCCACGCAAAGCTCTACCGAATGAGTGGATGGGCCAATAGTAATTGTCCCCTTAAAGGACAATTTGGAGGCAAACGTCGCCGTGTCTAGTGAACCTCCACCTACTACCACTAGACGCTGACGTTTCCCCGACCGCAGAGGACATCTGGTGGCAAGATGTTCTGACTTCCGGCAAACATGACAGACCCTAAGTGCACGAGCGGTCCGGGACTTAGGTCCCGCTCGTAGCACCTCCATGGCCTCATGTGACTCGGCTGCATGGATCGGAGATTCCAAAGGTTTGGCGAAGGTGGGAGCCAGCCGAAACCTCTGCCTAAACTGGCTTCGCTCTAACCTCCGCTCGTTAAAACGGAGGTCAATACGAGTAGATACAGCTATTAACTCCTCCAGTGTGGCGGGAATCTCCCTAGTGGCCAGAGCGTCCTTAACATGGTCAGCCAGCCCCCTCCAAAATATAGGGATGAGGGCTTTATCTGACCACTCCAACTCAGATGCTAAGGTGCGGAAGGGGAAGGCAAAATGGCTGACCAAGGACAAGCCCTGAGTCAATGCCAACAGTTGGAGTGCCGTATCATGGGTGACTCAAGGTCCTAAAAAGACCAGTTTCAGAGTGCTCAGAAACAGCGGAGCACTCTGCACCACATGATCGCCACGCTCCCACAGCGGCGTAGCCCACTCCAACGCCCTGTCGGACAGGAGAGACATAATGAATCCCACCTTTGCCCGCTCTGTAGGGAAACGTGCAGCCAGGAGCTTAAGGTGTATAGAGCACTGGCTCACGAAACCCCTACATGATTTGCCATCACCAGAGAATTTTTCTGGCAGCGGGAGGCGAGACAGGGTCAGAACAGGATTGGCAGTGGACAAAGCTGCTGCAGCCACGCTAGCAGCCTGAACAGCTATTGCGGTAACATCCACAGCTGAGGTTGTGCACTCGAGAGCCGCCAACCTACCCTCCAGCTGCTGGATGTACTGCAAAGATTGCTGTTTGTCCGCCATTGCTAGCCAGACCCTGGCGCTAGTATTATGTTAGGGCTAGTGGAACGCACTGATTAAATATAGATGTTTTTATTGGTGCGTTCGCAGCCCGGGGTCCACCGTGCAGGAGGAACCTGCTGCTAGCAAATGACGGCACTATATGGCAGTTTAAGCGAACTCTGTTACTTCACAGAGTCGCACGGAAACAAGACGCTGTGCCCTGTTAACCCCACAGGAGTTCACAACTAACTGCCGAGCTGAAGGCAGTCTGTGGTCACGCAAACATACAATCTCCTCACCGGAGGAGCCGGTATACTAGGGGCTTATTTCAGCCGGGGCCCTAAATCCACGCACACAATCTCCTCACCGGAGGTGCCGGCATTCTAGGGGCTTATTTCAGCCGAGTCCCTGAACACACATAAATGTGACCACACTGGCGCATGCACATAACAGATTTGATACTAGCGCATGGCCGTGCGGCCATGCGAGCCTTATATAGCTGCAGCAAGTAAAAGACCTTCTTAGAAGGACCAATGAGAGACTGCCATACCTGAGCATGTGACCCTAGATCTCCACTGAGAGATCTTGCCCTGGGCATGCTCAGTGTGTGCAGAGCAGGACTTAGTCCTAGCACCTACAGGACCTTCCTGATAGGACCAATGGACTTAGCTGCAGTATCTGACCATGTGACCCTCGATCCCCACTGAGAGATCTTACTCAGGGCATGCTCAGAATGAGAAAAGCAGGACTTAGTCCCAGAAGCATCTGCTCACCGCTGCCAAGCACTGACTTCAATGGCAGAAGCAGGAAAAGCAGCAGTAAATCTTTCTACAGAGTGGGACTGAGCTAGATGCTGGGACCAATGTCTCCACTGAGCAGGCTCCACTGCGGCAGGAGAAGAATGGGAGACCGCAGCAGAGATGGTTTGAGATTCCCCCTGTGCAGAGGCGGAAACTTGACCCCTAACACATATTCAGGTGAAATTTGGCAATGGTGGTCCCACCTTCCGCACGGCCATGGTGGTACTATAATAACTGCCAAGCAGACTGCCTGTTGTCTTGAACTTATATTTGACTCATATCTTTCCTTCCCTCCCTATTTTTGATCACTCGCTTGCTCATATCATCTGCACCTCAAAAACATTTCCAAAATCTGCCTTTTTTTCACCTTTGAAACTGCAAAAAACTGCTGCTCTGATTCATTCTCATCTGGACAAAAGCAACTTTACTAACTGGTCTCTTCTTACTGAACTCTTCCCTCCCTGTGTCAGTCATTGCACTGGTTGCCCATCCTCTAGAGTCTAATATAAACTTATCACTCCAACACATTTGAAACAATCAACGCCTGAAATTTTGTGATAAACATTTAACACATTGATTACCCTCTGATTTGTTGAAGAAAATGCACACATTTTTGGAAACTGATACTATAAATTGGTTAGGATGAACAGTAAAGTTTGGGGTCCATACCGAGCACCAAGTTTTTGAGCATGGACTCAGAACACAGTCTTTTCCAGACTTTATTGGCTGTTTCCCACGCTTTCATGTGCATGACCGTGAGAGAAACATTGGCGGCTCTGATCAGTGGTAAGATCATTACTGCTAATCAGATGCTAATCTCGCTATCAGATGACAGTGTGAGCCCGCAGCTGTGACCAGTGGTAAAAAGGTTACTTCAGGTCACAGGCATCGGCTGATGAGAGCGTATTACTCCCATCAGCCTACTCCTGCTGTCGCTAATAACAGCAAACAGTGAGAGCAGGCGCCGCTGATGGGAGTATTCATCAGCCGGCACCTGTTATAAATAATTAAACTAAACAAAATGATGTGTGGTCTATTCTATGTTTTACAACCAGCAAAGGAAAACTGCGGGCTGCCAACCTCAATTGTCAGCTTTATCATGACTGGTTATCAATAATAGAAGGGTTTTATATTATTATTTAAGCAATTAATTTTAAAAACCAGCACGTAGTCCCCCATTATTGGCAAACAGCTGGGGGCAGGCATTCTCAGACTAGTAAGAGGCAAAGGAAATTGCCCCCCCACCTAAAAATAGCAGCCCGCAGCCACCCCAGAATGCGCAAAATCTGGCTCTTTTCCTGGCTCTTTCCACTTGCCCTGGTGCGGAGGTAAGTGGGGTAATGGTTGTGGGGTTGATGTCAGCTGTTTAATGGCTGCTGACATCAAGCCCACAAGTTAGTAATGGAGAGGCGTCTATAAGGCAACCCCATTACTAACCACATAGTTAGATTGTAAAAAAACACAGGCAGAATAAAATCCTTTAATTGAAATAATGACACAGACTTCTTTAATTAAAATGAAAAAGCACAGTTATATTCACCTTACACCTAATCCATTGAAGCCCAAGTTACTTGTAAAAGACAGAAAATAACAAACAACCATAATACTCACCTTTACACCTAATCCACAGATGCGCATGCCTCCTGGAAAAGAAGAAAAATAATAAACAATTATTACTGTCCTGTCAGTGTGCTTCTGCTGGTGGGGATAGAGGTTGCATCACCAATGAGACCGTTATTCAAATCATCTGGATCGATGAGGGACAGTATGGATTATCTTCACATTGGACAGGTAAGGGATATAGTTGTTGCATTAGGTGTAAAGGTAAGTATTGTTTATTACTATTATTATTATACATTTTTATAGCGCCATTTATTCCATGGCGCTTTACATGTGAACGGGGCAAATATAGACAAGTACAATAAACATGAGTAAAACAAGGCACACACAAGGACAGGAGGAGAGAGAACCCTGCCCGCAAGGGTTCATAGTCTACAGGATTATTGTTGTTTATTATTTTCTGTTTTTTTACAGGGGACATAGGCTTCAATGGATTAGGTGTAAAGGTAAGCATAACTGTGTTTTTTTTTCTTTATTTCAAAAAAATTAGTCTGTGTCATTATTTCAAGTAAGGTATTTTATTCTGGCTGTGTCTTTGTGTCTTTTTTACAATCTAACTATGGGGTTAGTAATGGGGGCATCTTATAGACACCTCTCCATTACTAACCTGCAGGCTTGATGTCAGCGGCCAATATCCATGGCCCCTTACCAATCTGAGAATATCAGCCCCCAGCTGTTTGATTTAGCTTGGGGACCCCCAAGTTCTTTTTTTATTTATTAAAATAATTTAACAATAATAATAATTTAATGCTTCAGCAAGGCTGGAATTGGGCAGGTTGTTCTCTGTGAAGGATGTATGAATCAAGCTACATACAAGGTTATCCTGGAAAAACAGTTGATTCCTTCTGCTCAGGCAATGTTCCCCAACTTTGATGACTGGTTTTTTCAGCAGGACAATGCACCATGCCACACAGCTAGGTCAATCAAGATGTGGATCAAGGACCACCACAACAAATCCCTGTCATGGCCAGCCAAATCTCGAGACCTGAACCCCATTGAAAACCTCTGGAATGTAATCAAGAGGAGGATGGATAGTCACAAGAAATCAAACAAAGAAGAACTGCTTAAATTTTTGTACCAGGTGTGGCATAAGGTCATCCAAAAGCAGTGTGTGAAAGACTGGTGGAAAGCATGACAAGACGCATGAAAGCTGTGACTAAAAATCATGGTTATTCCACAAAATATTGATTTCTGAACGTTTCCTGAGTTAAAACATGAGTATTGTTGTTTCTAAATGATAACTAACTTGTTTTTTTTTTTTTTTGCATTATTTGAGGTCTACAAGCAATGCATTTTTTTGTTATTTTGACCAGTTCTCATTTTCAGAAAATAAATGCAAAATTTATTGCTTGAAACTTCAGAGACATGTTGTCAGTAGTTCATAGAATAAAAGAACAAATTATATTTTACTCAAAAATATATGTTCACATATTCAGTATTTTACATCAGTATTTGTAAGCCAAAGCCAGTAGCGAGTGATAAATACAGAAGCGATGACGTGTTTCTATTATACTTTTTCTCTGATTGTCCCACTCCTGGTTTTGGCTTACAGATACTGAGGTCAAATACTGAACAAATACTGAACATGTGAACATGGCCTAAACAGAAAAATAAGAGAAACTGAACATTTTTCAGTGGTCTATTAATTTTTGCCAGAACTGTATATCTTTATATTGCATAGAGATATAGATAGAAGATTAGGCTTTAATTCATTTATCAGCTTCTGTAAAATCAATGCAGGAGCTGACAGGATAGGTGACATGGTTTACATACAGTAAATAGATGCAGAATAGTTAGATATATAGATGTGTGATCAATACAATTAGTACAGTGTGTGTGCAAATTGAGGGACATGTATGTAGTTAATAAAAGATTCTTTTCATGGAAAAAAGTGGCGTGGGCTCCTGCGCAATTTTTTTTGCCAGAGAGGGAAAGCTAGTGGGAGCAGATATTAATAACCTAGGAAGTGACCATGGCTATTGGCACCCCCTGGCTAAAAAAATCTGCACCCAGCCACCCCAGAAAAGGCGCATCTCTAAGATGAACCAGTCCTGGCACTTAGCCTCTCTTTTCCCACTGCCCTGTAGCAGTGGCATATGGGGTAATAGTTGGGGGTTGATATCACCTTTGTAATGTAAGGTGAAATCAAGCCAGCTTAATAAGACACCTATCCATAACTAATCCTATAGTTGGTAAAGGATTAAATAAAGAAACTGTTAGGTGTCGAGTTCCCACCTCTGCAAAGGGGGAATCTCAAACCATCTCTGCTGCACTCTCCAATTCTTCTCCAGCCGCAGTGAAGTCTGCTCAGCAGAAACGTCGGTCCCAGCGTCTTGCTCAGTCTCACTCTGTGCATAAGGTTACTGCTGATTTTCCAGCTTCTGCCATTGAAGCCAATGCTGGGCAGCGGCGAGCAGACGCTTTTGGGACTAAGTCCTGCTTTTCCCCTTCTGAGCATGCCCAGGGCAAGATCTCCCATTGGAGATCGAAGGTCACATGCTCAGATACTGCAGCAGATCCCATTGGTCCTCCAGGAAGGTCCTGAAGGTGCTCAACTTCTGTGGCAGCTTCCCATTGGTCCTTCTGGGAAGGTCCTGTACATGCTGCATCTATAAAAGGTTCACATGACCGCACGGCCATGCGCTAGTGTACATTTGTATACGTGTGTGTGTTGATGAGTGCAAGTTGTTCTTAAATATCCCCTCCCTTGTGTATGACTGCTCGCGAAAGGTGAATGCTTGCTGTCTAGCGCCCGACTAAGCTGTCAACATAAAGACACACGATACAGCGTCTGATGCTGTAGCCACCAGTGCAGCGCCGTGCACTTATAGAGCGCTTTCCTATCCCAAGTCTGGGTGGTTAGTGGCATCCGCCAAAGCGGCACAGCACCCACTCTTGTGCTTTAAGTTATATGTTTTCTCTTACTTTGACACCCCAGTTGCGGTGTCGAGCGCAAATGGTCTGAAAGTACTCTAATCCTGTGTCTTGGGATAGAGTCCTGAGACTCCTAGCTTGCGCTCTTGGTGCAGTACTGCGGCCCTGTGATGCAACAGGGTTTGCTTCCTTCACACAGGGTGAAGTTAACCCGTGTGTGTATCCACATTGTACCGCCATATAGTCCGTCATTACTCAGCAGCAGGATCCATCTCTGCACAGTGGACCCCGGGCTGCGAACGCACCTTATACCATCTCTCTTATAATTTGGTGCGTTCCGCTAGCCCTAACATTACACTAGCGCCAGGGTCTGGCTAGTAGTGATGGACAAACAGCAATCCTTGCTGTACATCCAGCAGCTGGAGGGTAGGTTGGTGGCTCTCGAGCGCACAACCTCAGCTGTGGATGTAACCGCAGTTGCTGTTCAGGCTGCTGGCGTGGCTGCAGCAACCTTGTCCACTGCCACCCCTGTTCCGACTCTATCTCGCCTCCCGCTGCCAGAAACATTTTCTGGTGATAGTAAGTCTTGTAGGGGTTTCGTGAGTCAGTGCTCTATGCATCTTGAGCTTCTGGCCACACGTTTCCCCACAGAGCGGGCTAAGGTAGGATTTATTGTGTCTCTCCTGTCAGACAGGGCGTCAGAGTGGGCTACGCCGCTGTGGGAGCGTGGCGATCATGTGGTGCAGAGTGCTTTGTTGTTCTAGAGCACTCTGAAACAGGTCTTTTCAGGACCTAAGTTCACCCATGATACGGCGCTCCAACTGTTGGCATTGACTCAGGGCTCGTCCTTGGTCAGCCATTTTGCCGTCCACTTTTGCACCCTAGCATCTGAGCTGGAGTGGTCGGATAAAGCCCTTATTCCAATATTTTGGAGGGGGCTGGCTGACCACGTGAAGGATGCTTTGGCCACTAGGGAGATTCCCGCCACACTGGAGGAGTTAATAGCAGTGTCCACTCGTATTGACCTCCATTTTCATGAGCGGAGGTTAGAGCGAGCCCAGTGTAGGCAAAGGTTTCGGCTGGCTCCCACCTTCGCCAAACCTTTGGAATCTCCAGTCCAGGCCTCTGAGTCACATGAAGCCATGGAAGTTGTTATGAGCTGGTGGTTTAGGAGCAACATGGGACGTGCTTTGGAGGAGGTGGTACCTGTACTGACCGCAGTTCCTGAGCTTAACACAACACTAGAAGTAGCCATGGGATGTTCCTGTAACTCCCTTGACACCTCGTCACAGCTGGAGGACTAACTACCCCTAAAGATAGAAACAGGAAAGCTATCTTGCCTCAGAGAAAATCCCCAAAGTATAGGACAGCCCCCCCACAAATATTGACTGTGAGTGGAGAGGGAAATGACATACGCAGAATGAAACCAGGATGTAGCAAAGGAGGCCAGTCTAGCTAGATAGATAGAACAGGACAGAATACTGTGCGGTCAGTATTAAAAACTAGAAAAATCTACCACAGAATTTACAAAAATCTCCACACCTGACTAAAGGTGTGGAGGGTAAATCTGCTTCCCAGAGCTTCCAGCTTAACTGAATAAATCCATACTGACAAGCTGGATTAGAAAAAACATAGCAAGTGCAGAAAGATTAAGTCTACAACAAGTGGACTGCAAAAGAACAAAGCAAGGACTTATCTTTGCTGAACTGGTCAGAATATCAGGGAAATCCAAGCAGAGATGTGAATCCAACCAGGAACCATTGACAACTGGCACAGGCTGAAGGATAGAACCAGGCTAAATAGCAGAGCCAAAAAAAAGACAATCAGTGGAAGCAGCTGCTGACTACTAAATCCAAGGAGCAGCAGTACCACTTAAAACCACCGGAGGGAGCCCAAGAGCAGAACTCACAAAAGTGCCACTTACAACCACCGGAGAGAGCCCAAGAGCGGAATTCACAACAGTAGCCCCCCCTTGAGGAGGGGTCACCGAACCCTCACCAGAGCCCCCAGGCCGATCAGGACGAGCCAAGTGAAAAGCACGAACCAAATCGGCGGCATGGACATCGGAGGCAACAACCCAAGAATTATCCTCCTGGCCATAACCCTTCCACTTGACAAGATACTGAAGCCTCCGCCTCGAAAAACGAGAATCCAAAATTTTCTCCACCACATATTCCAACTCCCCATCAACCAACACCGGGGCAGGAGGATCAACAGAGGGAACAACAGGCACCACATATCTCCACAACAAAGATCTATGGAAAGCATTATGGATGGCAAAAGAGGCTGGAAGAGCCAAACGAAAAGATACCGGATTGATAATCTCAGAAATCTTATAAGGACCAATAAACCGAGGCTTGAACTTAGGGGAAGAAACCTTCATAGGAACATGACGAGAAGATAACCAGACTATATCCCCCACCCGAAGCCGGGGACCAACACACCGACGGCGGTTAGCAAAACGTTGAGCCTTTTCCTGAGACAACGTCAAATTGTCTACCACATGAGTCCAAATCTGCTGTACCCTGTCCATTACAGAATCCACACCAGGACAATCAGAAGGCTCAACCTGCCCTGAAGAAAAAAGAGAATGAAAACCAAAATTACAAAAGAAAGGCGAAACCAAAGTAGCCGAACTAGCCCGATTATTAAGGGCAAACTCGGCCAACGGCAAGAAAGCCACCCAATCATCCTGGTCAGCAGACACAAAGCATCTCAAATAGGTTTCCAAGGTCTGATTAGTTTGCTCAGTTTGGCCATTTGTCTGAGGATGAAACGCCAAAGAAAAAGACAAATCAATGCCCATCCTAGCACTAAAAGCCCGCCAAAACCTAGAAACAAACTGGGAACCTCTATCGGACACAATATTCTCCGGAATGCCATGCAAACGAACCACATGCTGAAAAAACAATGGAACCAAATCAGAGGAGGAAGGCAATTTAGGCAAAGGTACCAAATGGACCATTTTAGAGAACCGGTCACAAACCACCCAGATAACAGACATCTTCTGGGAAACAGGAAGATCCGAAATAAAATCCATGGAAATATGCGTCCAGGGCCTCTCAGGGACCGGCAAAGGCAAAAGCAACCCACTAGCGCGGGAACAGCAAGGCTTGGCCCAGGCACAAGTCCCACAGGACTGCACAAAAGAACGCACATCCTGCGACAAGGAAGGCCAACAAAAGGACCTAGCAACCAAATCTCTGGTACCAAAAATCCCAGTATGACCAGCCAACACCGAACAATGAACCTCAGAAATTACCTTACTTGTCCATCTATCAGGAACAAACAGCTTCCCCACAGGACAGCGGTCAGGTTTATCAGCCTGAAATTCCTGAAGCACCCGCCGTAAATCAGGGAAGATAGCAGAAAGAATCACCCCTTCCTTAAGAATGCCAACCGGCTCAAGGACTCCAGGAGAATCAGGCAAAAAACTCCTAGAGAGGGCATCAGCCTTAATATTCTTAGATCCCGGAAGATACGAGACCACAAAATCAAAACGGGAGAAAAACAGGGACCATCGAGCCTGTCTAGGGTTCAGCCGCTTGGCCGACTCGAGGTAAATCAGATTCTTATGATCGGTGAAGACCACAATGCGGTGCTTGGCTCCCTCAAGCCAATGTCGCCACTCCTCAAATGCCCACTTCATGGCCAACAACTCCCGATTGCCGACATCATAATTGCGCTCCGCAGGCGAAAACTTTCTGGAAAAAAAGGCACACGGTTTCATCAAAGAACCATCCGAACTCCTCTGAGACAAAACGGCCCCTGCCCCAATCTCAGAAGCGTCAACCTCAACCTGAAAAGGAAGAGAAATATCCGGCTGACGCAACGCAGGGGCAGAAGTAAATCGGCGTTTAAGCTCATGAAAGGCAGAGACAGCCGCAGAGGACCAATTCGTCACATCAGCGCCTTTCTTCGTCAAATCGGTCAGGGGCTTAACCACACTGGAAAAGTTGGCAATGAAACGGCGATAAAAATTAGCAAAGCCCAAAAATTTCTGAAGACTCTTCACGGATGTGGGTTGAATCCAGTCATGAATGGCTTGGACCTTAACAGGATCCATTTCTATAGACGAGGGAGAAAAAATAAAACCCAAAAAATAGACCTTCTGAACTCCAAATAGGCACTTAGACCCCTTCCCAAATAAAGCATTATCACGAATGATCTGGAATACCATCCTGACCTGCTTCACATGAGACTCCCAATCATCGGAAAAAATCAAAATATCATCCAAATACACAATCATGAATTTATCAAGATAATTGCGGAAAATATCATGCATGAAGGACTGAAATACAGAAGGAGCATTAGAGAGCCCGAAAGGCATCACAAGGTATTCAAAATGGCCTTCGGGCGTATTAATTGCAGTTTTCCATTCTTCACCCTGTTTAATATGAACAAGATTATATGCCCCTCGAAGGTCAATCTTAGTAAACCAACTAGCCCCCTTGATCCGAGCAAACAAATCAGAAAGCAAAGGTAAAGGGTATTGGAATTTGACCGTGATCTTATTAAGAAGGCGATAATCAATACAGGGTCTCAAGGAGCCATCCTTCTTGGCAACAAAAAAGAATCCCGCTCCCAATGGTGAGGAAGACGGCCGAATATGCCCCTTCTCCAAAGACTCCTTAACATAACTCCGCATGGCGGCATGCTCTGGCACAGACAGATTGAAAAGTCGGCCCTTAGGGAACTTACAGCCAGGAATCAAGTTAATAGCACAATCACAGTCCCTATGTGGAGGAAGGGAACTGGACTTGGGCTCATCAAATACATCCTGGAAATCCGACAAAAACTCAGGGACTTCAGAAGAGGGGGAAGAGGAAATTGACATCAAAGGAACGTCACTATGTACCCCTTGACAACCCCAACTAGTCACAGTCATAGATTTCCAATCCAGCACCGGATTATGTCCCTGTAACCATGGAAAACCCAGTACAACTACATCATGCAAATTATGCAACACTAGAAAACGGCAATCTTCCTGATGTGCTGGAGCCATGCACATGGTCAGCTGAGTCCAATACTGAGGTTTATCCTTGGCCAACGGTGTAGCATCAATGCCCCTCAAAGGAATGGGGCTCTGCAAAGGCTGCAAGGAAAAACCATAGCACCTGGCAAATTCCAAGTCCATCAAGTTCAGGGCAGCGCCTGAATCCACAAATGCCATGACAGAAAAGGACGATAATGAGCAAATCAAGGTCACAGATAAGAGAAATTTAGGCTGTACAGTACTGATGGTAACAGACCTAGCGACCCTCTTAGTACGCTTAGGGCAATCAGAAATAACATGAGCAGAATCACCACAGTAAAAACACAGCCTATTCTGGCATCTGAATCCCTGCCATTCTGCTCTAGTCAAAATCCTATCACATTGCATAGGCTCAGGACTTTGCTCAGAGGATACTGCCATATGGTGCACAACTTTGCGCTCGCGCAGGCGCTGATCAATCTGAATGGCTAGAGACATAGATTCGCTCAAACCAGCAGGCGTGGGGAACCCCACCATAACATCTTTAAGGGCTTCAGAAAGGCCCTTTCTGAAAATTGCTGCCAGAGCCTCCTCATTCCATTTAGTGAGCACAGACCATTTTCTAAATTTCTGGCAGTATACTTCTGCCGCTTCCTGACCCTGACACAGGGCCAACAAGGTCTTTTCTGCATGATCCACAGAATTAGGTTCGTCATACAATAATCCGAGCGCTTGAAAAAATGCATCTACATTAAGCAATGCCGGATCCCCTGATTCAAGGGAGAATGCCCAGTCCTGAGGATCGCCACGCAGCAGAGAGATGACAATTTTAACCTGCTGAATGGGATCACCAGAGGAATGGGGTTTCAAGGCAAAAAACAATTTGCAGTTATTTTTAAAGTTCAAAAACTTGGATCTGTCCCCAAAAAACAAATCAGGGGTTGGAATTCTAGGCTCTAAAGCTGAAGTCTGGACAACATAATCTTGGATACTCTGTACTCTTGCAGCAAGTTGATCCACATGAAAAAACAAACCCTGAACATCCATGCCAGCGCCAAAATCCTGAACCACCCAGAGATTAAGAGGAAAAAAAAGACAAAACAGACTGCAGAAAAAAAAATGGCTCAGAACTTCCTTTTCCTTCTTTTGAGATGCATTTAATTCATTTTTGGCCAGTTGTACTGTTATGAGCTGGTGGTTTAGGAGCAACATGGGATGTGCTCTGGAGGAGGTGGTACCTGTACTGACCGCAGTTCCTGAGCTTAACACAACACTAGAAGTAGCCGTGGGATGTTCCTGTCACTCCCTAGACACCTCGTCACAGCCGGAGGACTAACTACCCCTAAAGATAGAAACAGGAAAGCTATCTTGCCTCAGAGAAAATCCCTAAAGGATAGGACAGCCCCCCCCACAAATATTGACTGTGAGTGGAGAGGGAAATGACACACGCAGAATGAAACCAGGATGTAGCAAAGGAGGCCAGTCTAGCTAGATAGATAGAACAGGACAGAATACTGTGCGGTCAGTATTAAAAACTAGAAAAATCCACCACAGAGTTTACAAAAATCTCCACACCTGACTAAAGGTGTGGAGGGTAAATCTGCTTCCCAGAGCTTCCAGCTTAACTGAATAAATCCATACTGACAAGCTGGACTAGAAAAAACATAGAAAGTGCAGAAAGATTAAGTCCACAACAAGTGGACTGCAAAAGAACAAAGCAAGGACTTATCTTTGCTGAACTGGTCAGAATATCAGGGAAATCCAAGCAGAGATGTGAATCCAACCAGGAACCATTGACAACTGGCACAGGCTGAAGGATAGAACCAGGCTAAATAGCCGAGCCAGAAAGACAATCAGTGGAAGCAGCTGCTGACTACTAAATCCAAGGAGCAGCAGTACCACTTAAAACCACCGGAGGGAGCCCAAGAGCAGAACTCACAAAAGTGCCACTTACAACCACCGGAGGGAGCCCAAGAGCGGAATTCACAACAGGAAGTGTCACCAGCAGGATCTAAGTCCCGGACCGCTCGTGTACCCCAGGTTTGTCATGTTTGCCAGCAGTCAGGACATCTTGCCACCAAATGTCCGCAGCGGTCGAGGAAACGTCAGCGTCTAGTGGTAGTAGGTGGAGGTACACTAGACACGGCGACGTTTGCCTCCAAATTGTCCTTTAAGGGGACAATTACGATAGGCCCATTTTCCCACTCGGTTGAGCTCTGCGTGGAATCCTGGGGCGGAGGGCAATTTTATGTCATCTGCCTTCACCCAACGTCATGCAATTCCCCTGGTAATGTTAGCTCAACTAGTGACCGTACGAGTGGTAAATGGGTCGACACTGCCCTCACAGATAACACACCAGACCATCCCTTTCACTCTATCCATGTCGCCATCTCATCAGGAGATTATATCTCTGCTCGTCATTCCTGAGGGAATTGACGAGATCCTGTTAGGGATGCCTTGGCTACTGTACCATTTGCCTCATGTTGAGTGGTCACAGGTAGGGTTGAGCGAAACGGGTCGGCAATTTTCAGAAGTCGCTGACTTTTGGCTGACTTTTTACCCCTGTGTGGGGTCGGCCATGAAGTCGGCGATCTTCTGAATCTGGAATCGGAATTCCGATACCGATTCCCGATATGTTTAAGATATCGGGAATTCGTATCGGAATTCAGATTTAAGTGTAAAATAAAGAATTAAAATAAAAAATATCGCTATACTTACCCTCTGACGGGCCCTGGTACTAACCGGGAACCTTCCTTTCTTAGAATCAGCCTTCCAGGACCTTGCGGTGACGCCGCGGTGACGTCGCGGCTTGTGATTGGTCGTGCGCCGTCCATGTGACCGCTCGCGCGACCAATCACAAGCCGCGACGTCACCATGACGTCACCGAGGGTCCTGGAAGGGCTGATTCTTAGGAAGGAAGGCTGCCGGAACGAAGCCGAGGGTGAGTATATTCCTATTAGGTATATACTCACCTTCGGACACGCCCTGCTTCTTTCCGACAGCCTTCCTTCCTAAGAATCAGCCCTTCCAGGACCTTCGGTGACGTCACGGTGACGTCGCGGCTTGTGATTGGTCGCGCGAGCGGTCACATGGGCGGCGCGCGACCAATCACAAGCCGTGACGTCACCGCGACGTCACCGCAAGGTCCTGGAAGGCTGATTCTAAGGAAGGAAGGTTTCCGGTTAGTACCAGGGCCCGTCAGATGGTAAGTATAGCGATATTTTTTATTTTAATTCTTTATTTTACACTTAAATATGGATCCCAGGGCCTGAAGGAGAGTTTCCGCTCCTTCAGACCCTGGGAACCATTGGAAACCCAATGCACTGCATTGGGTTTCGAGTTTCGGCCGACCCCGACCCCGACTTTTTTATAGGATCGGCCGATTTCACTCGACCCGACTTTTGAAAAAGTCGGGTTTCGTGAAACCCGACCCGATCCTATAAAAGTAAAGGTCGCTCAACCCTAGTCACAGGCAGAATTTTGGGATGGGGTGAATCTTGTGGGGTGTCAGAGGGAATGTGTTCAGGTTGCTACTACTGAGGTACCCGCAGATCTATCCTCTCTCGCCAAGCAATATTGGCCCTATGCGGACGTGTTCTCCAAAAGAGCTGCGGAGACCCTTCCGCCTCACTGCCCCTATGACTGTCCTAATGACCTCTTGCCTGGTGCTGAGCCACCCCGGGGTTGAGTCTATCCGTTATCTCTCCCGGAGATGGAGGCAATGTCACAGTACATCCAGGAAAATCTGGCAAGAGGATTAATTAGGAAGTCAGTGTCACCTGCAGGGGCTGGGTTCTTCTTTGTGCAGAAGAACGGGGAACTACGTCCATGCATAGATTACAGGCATCTTAACGCCATCACAGTTAAGAAAAATTATCCTTTGCCCCTGATATCTGAGCTCTTTGATAGGCTTCGGGGAGCAAGGGTATTTACAAAATTAGATCTGCAGGGTGCTTTCAACCTGTTTCGAATCCGTGAGGGGGACGAATGGAAGACGGCTTTTAACACCAGGGATGGGCACTATGAATATCTGGTGATGCCCTTCGGGCTCTGTAATGCCCCAGCTGTTTTCCAAGACTTTGTGAACGACATCTTCCGGGATATGCTTGCCACCTCGGCCGTAGTCTATCTGGATGATATTCTCATCTACTCTCCAGATATTGACACCCACCGGAGAGATGTTTGCAGAGTCTTCGACCTCTTGCGAGCAAATTCCCTCTATGCAAAGTTGGATAAATGTGTGTTTGAGCAGGAGTCCTTACCTTTCCTGGGCTTTATCATCTCTGCCCAGGGATTGGCTATGGATCCTGCCAAACTAAAGGCTGTGATGGACTGGCAGGAACCCCATTCTCTTAAAGCGGTGCAGCGCTTTATGGGGTTCATTAATTGCTATCGCCAGTTCATTCCACACTTCTCAACTTTGGTAGCTCCCTTGGTTGCCCTCACCAAGAAGGGAGCAAATCCCAAATTGTGGTCTGAGGAGGTCTCTAAGGCCTTTCTCTCCATTAAGTCACACTTTGCTAGCGCTCCTATCCTACATCGCCACGATGTAGATAAGCCATTTACAATAGAGGTGGATGCCTCATCTGTTGGTGCTGGAGCAGTCCTTTTCCAAAAGGATGCTCAAGGTCGGAAGCATCCTTGCTTCTTCTTTTCTAAGACCTTCTCACCAGCAGAGAGGAATTATTCCATCGGGGACAGGGAGTTGCTAGCCATGAAGTTGGCCTTCTCGGAGTGGAGACATCTCTTGGAGGGAACTCGTTTTCCCTTCCAAGTCTTCACAGATCACAAGAATTTGGTGTACCTGCCGACAGCCCAGCGGTTAAATTCTCATGAGGCAAGATGGTCCTTGTTCTTCTCCCAGTTCCATTTCACCCTCCATTTTCTTTCCGGGGAGAAGAACACTCGTGCCGACGCTCTCTCTTGCTCCGTTGTATCATCAGAGGAGGAGGAAGAGGAGCCTTGGCTTATTGTCCCCACCGAGTCTCAGAACTGTGGCCCTGGTTTCGCTCGAGTCTGTGCCTCCAGGCAAGACTTTTGTACCATCCAATCTGCGTCCGGAGGTTCTCTCTTGGGCTCACTCATCCAGGGTGGGTGGACATTTTGGGTCCAAAAGGACATCTGAGCTACTGGCGAGGACATATTGGTGGCCGCATATGGCTATGTTCGGGCGTGTGTCTCTTGTGCCAAGTCTCCTCGGCAATGGCCAGTTGGGTTGCTTTACCCCCTGCCGGTGGCGGACAGGCCCTGGGAGATGGTCGGGATGGACTTTGTGGTGGGCTTACCCAAGTCTCGTAGCTGCACCATTATATGGGTGATCACCAACCATTTTTCCAAGATGGTGCACTTGGTGCCTCTTCCACGGCTACCTTCTGCACGGGCTTTGGCAGTGTTGTTTATCAAACATATCTTTCGCCTACACGGTATGCCGGACAAAATTGTCAGTGACCGGGGTCCCCAGTTTGCGTCTCGATTCTGGAGAGAGCTTTGTCGTCTTCTCAGTGTTGAGTTGAATCTCTCTTCCGCATATCATCCCGAGACGAATGGGTTGGTTGAGAGGGCCATCCAGACCCTGGTCACATATTTACGACATTTTGTTTCTGCCAGGCAGGAAGACTGGGCATCCTTGCTACCGTGGGCAGAGTTTGCGCTTAACAACGCTGTAGCCGACTCCACCGGTCAGACTCCATTCCTCCTAAATTACGGCCAGCATCCACGTGTCCCTGTGCCAATGCCCGTGTCTTCCGCTGACTCGAGGGTGGCAGACTGGGCTGTGGAGGCATGGGACATTTGGGACCGCACTCAGGATGCCATTCGGGCCTCCAAGGAGAGAATGAGGTCCTCCGCCGATGCTCATCGGCGCCCCGCTCCGACCTTTGCTCTTGGCGACTTGGTGTGGCTCTCCGCCCGTAACATCAGGCTGCGAGTTGAGTCCACTAAGTTTGCACCTCGCTACTTGGGTCCCTTCAAGGTCCTCGAACAGGTTAACCCTGTGGTCTACCGTCTGGCCCTTCCTCCACGCCTGGGTATCACCGACACCTTTCATGTGTCCCTCTTGAAGCCCGTATACATGTCCCGGTTTTCCGAGTCATCTGCCGGGACATCGGGTTCTTCTACGGACGATTGCGAAGTGAACTCTATTTTGGGGTGCAAGGTGGTACGTGGCAAAAAATTCTGTTTGGTGGATTGGAAGGGTTATGGCCCAGAGGACAGGTCCTGGGAGCCTGCTGAACACATTCGAGCTCCACGGCTCATTTCTGCCTTCGAGCGTAGCGAGGTCCAAGGAGGGGGGACCATGTTAGGTGTCGAGTTCCCGCCTCTGCACAGGGGGAATCTCAAACCATCTCTGCTGCCGTGTCCCATTCTTCTCCAGCCGCAGTGGAGTCTGCTCAGCAGAGATGTCGGTCCCAGCATCTTGCTCAGTCTCACTCTGTGCATAAGGTTACGGCTGATTTTCCAGCTTCTGCCATTGAAGCCAATGCTGGGCAGCGGCGAGCAGACGCTTTTGGGACTATGTCCTGCTTTTGCCCTTCTGAGCATGCCCAGGGCAAGATCTCCCATTGGAGATCGAAGGTCACATGCTCAGATACTGCAGCAGATCCCATTGGTCCTCCAGGAAGGTTCTGAAGGTGCTCAACTTCTGTGACAGCTTCCCATTGGTCCTTCTGGGAAGGTCCTGTACATGCTGCATCTATAAAAGGTTTGCATGACCGCACAGCCATACGCTAGTGTACATTTGTATACGTGTGTGTGTTGATGAGTGCAAGTCGTTCTTAAATATCTCCTCCCTTGTGTATGACTGCTCGCGAAAGGTGGATGCTTGCTGTCTAGCACCCGACTAAGCTGTCAACATAAAGACACACGATACAGTGTCTATTGCTGCAGCCGCCAGTGCGGCCCCGTGCGCTTAAAGAGCGCTTTCCTATCCCAAATCTGGGTGGTTAGTGGCATCCGCCAAAGCGGCACAGCATGCACTTTTGTGCTTTAAGTTATATTTTTCTGTTACTTTGACACCCCAGTTGCGGTGTCGAGTGCAAGTGGTCTGAAAGTACTCTAATCCTGTGTCTTGGGATAGAGTCCTGAGACTCCTTGATTGCGCTCTTGGTGCGGTACCGCGGCCCTGTGACGCAACAGGGTTTGCTTCCTTCACACAGGGTGAAGTTAACCCGTGTGTGTATCCACATTGTACCGCCATATAGTCCGTCATTACTCAGCAGCAGGTTCCATCTCTGCACAGTGGACCCCGGGCTGCGAATGCACCTTATGCCATCTCTCCTATAATTTGGTGCGTTCCGCTAGCCCTAACAGACACAGCCAGAACAAAGTATTTTAATGAAATAAAGCAGTTTGCCCTCTTTATTATTCAGCTAATCCATGTGACGCCCTCCATCTCCTGTAATAAAGAAAAAATATATATATATACCCATACCTGTCCTGTGTTCAGTCCATATCTAGGGGATATACAGTTTACAACTGGGAGCAGTGCTAATGTGACTGACCCGGCTGTAAACCACTGATGAATGAATGAGAAGCTGCCGGCGCTCCCTCACAGCCTGACCTGCGGTAAACTCTGGAGCGTGGGAAAATTCTCCATGGGTATTACCCCCTTCCCAGGCTACAAACATTGGCCCCCAGTCACTGGCTTTCCCTCTGCTTTTTAAAAAATTGCACGGGAGCCCACACCATTTTTTTTTCCATAAAATCCTCTTTTTTTAATTAAATACATGTCCAGTAATTTGCACACATGCTGTACTAATTGTGCTTGTCAATGACAGCTATATATCTACCGATATGGAGGAGGAGAGGGTGCAACTTAGGGGACCTGCCACCCCCTTACATAGGTATGCAGGCTGTCTCTTACTTCCTTGATAAACAAGTGCCAAGAAATGAAAGACATGATCAGTTCATCCTGGAACTTCACCATTTCATTCTTGATAAGAATTATTTCACTTTCGACAGGAAACACCACAGGCAGATCTCTGGCACTGCTATGGGGGCACGGTGCATGCCCTCATATGCTAACCTTTTTTTAGGGTGGTGGGAGGAAGCATCGGTGTATGTCCATGAGGCTTTTTTAAACAATGTTCTCATTTGGCAGCATTATATTGATGACATTCCTTTCCTTTGGAAAGGTACACTGATGGACTGCAGAGCCTTTATCAAAAATCTTAATTGCCACCCTCTTAATATTAGATTGACATCTACTATCTCTAAATCATCAATTGACTTTTTGGATATCAAACTTTGGATTGACAGCTCAAGGATTGCAACCAGTCTGTTTGGCAAGGATACAGCAACAAATAGTTTATTGCACTATTCTAGCTTTCATCCGAACCACCTAAATGATGGCATCCCAAAGGGCCAATTCCTATGGCTCAAAATAAACTGTATTTCTCCTTCAGAGTAAAAGATCTTACCATTTGCTTTAAAGGCAGGTGTTATCCGTAGAGGGATAATCTTTGTCATAGTCATTATCAACAGCCTACAAATAAACTCCATCAGGGCAATAGAATCTTTGGTTCTTACCAATTTTAATTGTAAAGTGCTGCGGAATATGTTGGCACTATATAAATAACAATTATTATTAAAATTATTATTAAATTGCAATGTATGCCAGTTCATGATTGCACGGGATGGGGTGTTCATATCCATTGCACCTTTTTCTATTCAACCTTAGGTGTTGTGAACTCTGTTTTTGGGCTCCCTCTTGTGGTCACAAGTGGTACTGTGTGAGTGTCATTCTGCAGGTCTGAGGCTGGATCAGCTGTCTCGTTATCTGTTAGCTGGTTTCCTATTTAGTTCACTTGGACTCTCAGTTGTTGCCTGCTGTCGTTGAATTCAGTGCTATTCTGATTGCTCCTGTCTACATCCGTTATCAGTCTCTCCAAGAGAAGCTAAGTTTTGTTTGCTTATTTTTGCTCATCTGTGTTCAAGATGTGTCCTAGTATATGATGTGTTTAGTCCAGCTTGCTAATATGTGATTTCCCTGCTTGCTGGTGCTCTGGGGTGCTGAGTTGCTCCCCCCACATCGTTAGTTGGTGTGGGGGTTCTCGCATTCTCTGCGTGGATATTTTTGCATAGGGTTTTTTTACTGACCGCACAGATCCCTTGTTATTTTCTGCTATCTAGCGTTAGCGGGCCTCATTTGCTTAATCTGTTTCATCTCTGCATTTGTTTTTTCCTCTTAACTCACCGTTATTATTTGTGGGGGCTTCTATATCTTTGGGGTTATTTCTCTGAGGCAAGTGAGGTCTGTACTTTCTCTTTAGGGGTAGTCAGTTTCTCAGGCCGTGAAGAGACGTCTAGGATTTCAGGAAACGTTCCACGGCTACCTTTAGTGTGTTTGGTTAGGATCAGGTTTGTGGTCAGTCCAGTTACCACATCCCCAGAGCTCGTCCTATTATCTCTGACTTAGCAGGTTAGATTTGTGATCCTAAGCCACTGGGATCTTAACAGTACAGCAGGCCTGAAAAGTGTTTAATGCATCGCAGAAGTGGGATAAGAGAAGTCCTGAGTACAATTTTTTTTTTCTCTTCCTTTGCTGCAGTCTGTCCAGCTTCTCTCATCCCCTTAATCTCTGGGTGGCTTTGAGTTCAGCTTTAGACATGGATATTCAGAGTCTGACTTCTAGTGTGGATCATCTTGCTGCAAGGGTGCAAAGCATTCAGGATTTTGTTGTTCACAGTCCTATGTCTGAGCCAAAAGTACCTATTCCTGAGTTGTTTTCTGGAGATAGATCTAGGTTTCTGAATGTTAAGAATAATTGTAAATTATTTCTTTCTTTGAGACCTCGTTCCTCTGGTGATTCCACTCAGCAAGTTAGAATTGTTATCTCTCTGTTACGTGGCGACCCTCAAGATTGGGCTTTCTCCCTGGCGCCAGGAGATCCTGCATTGCTGAATGTGGATGTGTTTTTTCTGGCGCTTGGACTGCTTTATGAGGAACCTAATCTTGAGAACCAGGCAGAAAAGGCCTTGCTGGCTCTCTCTCAGGGCCAGGATGAAGCTGAGGTGTATTGTCAAAAATTTCGGAAATAGTCGGTGCTTACTCAATGGAATGAGTGTGCCTTGGCTGCAAATTTCAGAGAAGGTCTTTCTGAAGCCATTAAGAATGTTATGGTGGGGTTCCCCACGCCTGCAAGTCTGAATGACTCAATGGCTTTGGCCATTCAGATTCATCGGCGTTTGCGGGAGCGCAAATCTACGAACCATCTGGCGGTGTTTTCTGAACAGAGACCTGAGTCTATGCAATGTGACCGAATTCTGACCAGAATTGAGCGGCAAAATCATAGACGTCAAAATGGGTTGTGCTTTTACTGTGGTGATTCAACTCATGTTATCTCAGCATGCTCTAAGCGCGTAAAAAAAATCGCTAAATCTGTCACTGTTGGTACTATACAGCCTAAATTCATTTTGTCTGTTACTTTAATTTGTTCTTTGTCATCCTACTCGGTTATGGCTTTTGTGGATTCAGGTGCTGCCCTGAACCTGATGGATTTGTCGTTTGCCAGGCGCTGTGGTTTTGTCCTGGAGCCTTTGGAATTCCCTATTCCACTGAGGGGTATTGATGCTACACCATTGGCTGAGAATAAGCCTCAGTATTGGACTCAAGTGACCATGTGCATGACTCCTGTACATCAGGAGGTGATTCGCTTTCTTGTGCTGCATAATCTGCATGATGTGGTCGTTTTGGGTCTGCCATGGCTGCAGGCCCATAATCCAGTTCTGGATTGGAAAGCTATGTCTGTTTCTAGTTGGGGTTGCCATGGGATTCATGGCGATGCTCCTTTGGTGTCAATTGCTTCTTCCACTCCTTCTGAGGTCCCTGAGTTTTTGTCGGACTACCAGGATGTATTTGATGAGCCCAGATCCGGTGCCCTGCCTCCTCACAGGGATTGTGATTGTGCTATAAATTTGATTCCTGGTAGTAAATTCCCTAAGGGACGACTTTTTAATTTGTCTGTACCAGAACATGCCGCAATGCGGAGTTATATAAAGGAGTCTTTAGAGAAGGGACATATTCGCCCGTCCTCCTCCCCTCTTGGTGCAGGATTCTTTTTTGTGGCCAAGAAGGATAGTTCTCTGAGACCTTGCATAGATTATCGTCTTCTAAATAAAATCACGGTCAAATTTCAGTATCCTTTGCCATTATTATCTGATCTGTTTGCTCGGATTAAGGGGTCCAGTTGGTTCACCAAGATAGATCTTCGTGGTGCGTATAACCTTGTGCGTATTAAGCAAGGGGATGTATGGAAAACAGCATTTAATACGCCCGAAGGCCATTTTGAGTACTTGGTGATGCCTTTTGGACTCTCTAATGCTCCTTCTGTGTTCGAGTCCTTCATGCATGACATCTTCCGAGAATATCTGGATAAATTTATGATTGTGTATCTGGATGACATTTTGGTCTTTTCTGAGGACTGGGAGTCCCATGTGAAGCAGGTCAGGATGGTATTTCAGGTCCTGCGTGCTAATGCCTTATTTGTGAAGGGCTCAAAATGTCTCTTCGGAGTACAGAAGGTTTCCTTTTTGGGTTTTATTTTTTCTCCTTCTACTATTGAGATGGACCCAGTCAAGGTCCAGGCTATTCATGACTGGACTCAGCCTACATCTGTTAAGAGTCTTCAGAAGTTCTTGGGTTTTGCTAATTTTTACCGTCGCTTCATTGCTAATTTTTCTGGCGTGGTTAAACCCTTGACGGATTTGACCAAGAAGGGTTCTGATGTGACTAATTGGTCTGCTGCGGCCGTGGGAGCCTTTCGGGAGCTGAAGCGCCGGTTTTCTTCGGCTCCAGTTTTGTGTCAGCCTGATGTCTCTCTTCCTTTTCAGGTCGAGGTTGATGCTTCTGAGATTGGAGCAGGGGCTGTTTTGTCGCAGAGAAGCTCTGATTGCTCTGTGATGAAACCTTGTGCTTTCTTTTCAAGAAAGTTTTCGCCTGCCGAGCGGAATTATGATGTTGGTAATCGGGAGTTGTTGGCTATGAAGTGGGCATTTGAGGAGTGGCGATATTGGCTCGAGGGAGCTAAACATCGTGTGGTGGTCTTGACTGATCACAAAAATCTGATTTATCTCGAGTCTGCCAAGTGGCTGAATCCTAGACAGGCTCGTTGGTCGTTGTTTTTCTCCTGTTTCGATTTCGTGGTCTCGTACCTGCCTGGTTCGAAGAACGTGAAGGCTGATGCTCTTTCTAGGAGTTTTGTGCCTGACTCTCCGGGAGTTTCAGAGCCGGCTGGTATCCTTAGAGAGGGAGTGATTTTGTCTGCCATTTCCCCAGATTTGCAACGAGTGCTGCAGAAATTTCAGGCGGATAGACCTGACCGTTGCCCACCAGAGAGACTGTTTGTCCCAGATAGATGGACCAGCAGAGTTATTTCCGAGGTTCATTCTTCGGTGTTGGCAGGCCATCCTGGGATTTTTGGTACCAGGGATTTGGTGGCTAGGTCCTTTTGGTGGCCTTCCTTGTCGCGGGATGTGCGTTCCTTTGTGCAGCCCTGTGGGATTTGTGCTCGGGCTAAGCCTTGCTGTTCTCGTGCCAGCGGTTTGCTTTTGCCTTTGCCTGTCCCGAAGAGGCCTTGGACGCACATTTCCATGGATTTTATTTTGGATCTTCCAGTCTCTCAAGGAATGTCTGTCATCTGGGTGGTGTGTGATCGTTTTTCTAAAATGGTCCATTTGGTGCCCTTGATTAAGTTGCCTTCCTCCTCCGATTTGGTTCCTCTATTTTTTAAGAATGTGGTTCGCTTGCACGGCATCCCTGAAAATATTGTGTCTGACAGAGGATCCCAGTTTGTTTCCAGATTTTGGCAGATCTTTTGTGCTAAGATGGGCATTGATTTGTCTTTTTCGTCGGCCTTCCATCCTCAGACGAATGGTCAAACCGAGCGAACTAATCAGACCTTGGAAACTTATTTAAGATGTTTTGTTTCTGCTGATCAGGATGATTGGGTGACTTTTTTGCCATTGGCCGAGTTTGCCCTTAATAATCGGGCTAGTTCTGCTACTTTGGTTTCGCCTTTTTTCTGCAATTCTGGTTTTCATCCTCGTTTTTCCTCGGGTCAGGTTGAGCCTTCTGACTGTCCTGGGGTGGATTCTGTGGTGGATAGGTTGCAGCAGATTTGGAACCATGTGGTGGACAATTTGAGGTTGTCACAGGAGAAGGCTCAGCGCTTTGCCAACCGCCGCCGCGGTGTGGGTCCCCGACTTCGTGTTGGGGATTTGGTGTGGCTGTCTTCTCGGTATGTTCCTATGAAGGTCTCCTCTCCTAAATTTAAGCCTCGCTTCATCGGTCCTTATAAGATCTTGGAAATCCTTAACCCGGTGTCTTTTCGTTTGGATCTCCCAGCATCGTTTGCCATTCATAATGTGTTCCATAGGTCTTTGTTGCGGAGGTATGTGGTGCCTGTGGTTCCTTCTGTTGAGCCCCCTGCCCCGGTGCTGGTTGAGGGCGAATTGGAGTATGTGGTGGAGAAGATCTTGGATTCTCGTATTTCGAGACGGAGGCTTCAGTATTTGGTTAAGTGGAAGGGCTATGGTCAGGAGGATAATTCCTGGGTTGTCGCCTCTGATGTTCATGCGGCCGATTTGGTTCATGCCTTCCATGTGGCTCATCCTGATCGCCCTGGCGGTTTTGATGAGGGTTCGGTGACCCCTCCTCAAGGGGGGGGTACTGTTGTGAACTCTGTTTTTGGGCTCCCTCTTGTGGTCACAAGTGGTACTGTGTGAGTGTCATTCTGCAGGTCTGAGGCTGGATCAGCTGTCTCGTTATCTGTTAGCTGGTTTCCTATTTAGTTCACTTGGACTCTCAGTTGTTGCCTGCTGTTGTTGTATTCAGTGCTATTCTGATTGCTCCTGTCTACATCCGTTATCAGTCTCTCCAAGAGAAGCTAAGTTTTGTTTGCTTATTTTTGCTCATCTGTGTTCAAGATGTGTCCTAGTATATGATGTGTTTAGTCCAGCTTGCTAATATGTGATTTCCCTGCTTGCTGGTGCTCTGGGGTGCTGAGTTGCTCCCCCCACATCGTTAGTTGGTGTGGGGGTTCTCGCATTCTCTGCGTGGATATTTTTGCATAGGGTTTTTTTACTGACCGCACAGATCCCTTGCTATTTTCTGCTATCTAGCGTTAGCGGGCCTCATTTGCTTAATCTGTTTCATCTCTGCATTTGTCTTTTCCTCTTAACTCACCATTATTATTTGTGGGGGCTTCTATATCTTTGGGGTTATTTCTCTGAGGCAAGTGAGGTCTGTACTTTCTCTTTAGGGGTAGTCAGTTTCTCAGGCCGTGAAGAGACGTCTAGGATTTCAGGAAACGTTCCACGGCTACCTTTAGTGTGTTTGGTTAGGATCAGGTTTGTGGTCAGTCCAGTTACCACATCCCCAGAGCTCATCCTATTATCTCTGACTTAGCTGGTTAGATTTGTGATCCTAAGCCACTGGGATCATAACACTTAGGGTTATTTTAATTGTCAAAGGCAAAAGGGCCAACAAGTGCTAAGCATCTCCGGGAACTCCTTCAAGATTGTTGGAAGACCATTTCCGGTGACTACCTCTTGAAGCTCATCAATAGAATGCCAAGAGTGTGCAAAGCAGTCATCAAAGCAAAAGTTGGCTACTTTGAAGAACCTAGAATATAAGACATAATTTCAATTGTTTCACACTTTTTTTTTAAGTATATAATTCCACATGTGTTATTTCATAGTTTTGATGCCTTCAGTGTGAATGTACAATTTTCTTAGTCATGAAAATACAGAAAAATCTTTAAATGAGATGTCCAAACTTTTAATCTGTACTGTAGCTCATGCCGTCTCTTTGTAGCTAGTGATATACCTTTTTTTGCATGTAGGTTTTCAGCTTGTGTTCTGGCGCAGGCGCATAACGTCTCATGACCTTCTCTTGGTCTATAGTACAAGTCCTCTCTATTAGGCATGCGCGTCCTTTTGACTTCTTAGCTTATCCTCAGCACTGGTAGCGCATGCGCAGTGGCTTGTGGGATCCACTTACTAGTACTACGTCACAAATTAAAATCAAGCAAGGAGTTTTTTCTAACGCATGTGCAGTTTTCTTTTATCCATTTGACGTGGATGTGACTGTCCTCCACTATACTCCCGTAACTACGCGTTCCACCATATTGATGTTCTCTGGAGCATCTGGTCTCCGATGCAGCTGCAACTAATCATATAATTAAGGTATGATATACATATAGTGAAATGAGTGTACTCACACCATGACATCGGCCCCTGATGAAGCCACGGGAGTGGCAACAAGCATTGGGCATCCTCTGGCCCACTCGACATAAATCCCACAAAACTGGTCTTGAGCTATAGGCATCTCCATGTGGTATGTGTTAGGGACACTATTATGTGGTACCACAGTTCAGTCATTATTTCCCTCTGTGTCTTATACTAATTGAGTTTGGATTCACCATCCCCTCTCCACCCATAAGATTTGTAGACACTACTCCTTCCCTGACCCTATCTATTCCTCCTACCTCCTGGTTTGGTAGACATTTCTGGCTGGCTTTTAATTTCCAACTTGCCAGTTTACCTTCTACTTATTTTGGATAAGGCAGAAAAAAAAACAGCATTTGCCTACCTTTTTGGGGGGTTTGTTACATGTTTTCTTGAGATGGGTTACCAATAATTTGTGCATCAGGTATTTTTTGATGAAAGGGGAGTCAGGATAGTGTAATAGTTCTCAAGACCTTTTTGGTGTTGAACAACAACATTTTCTTCCAATCAATAATTATTGTTATTTATATTTTGATTTGTGGTTTTCTGCAATATTTGATATGATTGGATGCATTCTTCGTCGATTGGGTCATTTGAGCTAATTGATGCTTTTATATAAACATTGTTTTTAAAAGTTTTTATATTTTGTGTTGCTGTACACTTGAAATGAAATGACTATTATTATTTTTGACTATTACATATGGTGGTCGCTGTTTTTGTGACATGTTTCTTTTTCACTTAGTTTGTAGCACATATTTTGACATGTCTCAGGTTGATCATCTTCTTTCATTTTGCATCTAATTAGTCGATGGTGTCCTCCTATTAGTTAGTTTATATCAATCACATAGGCATCCTTAAAGGCATTCTTATTTCTTTAAATCATGTCATGAAATGTTCTGACGCCCGCTATTTTACAAATCCAATAATCATTTTTATTCAGAAAATATCCAACATGTATAAAATGAAGCAGAAATAGACTTCTTCCCCTGATCTGATCTGTCACAGTAAAATACCCAGAGATAAACAATTCACAATGAAGAACCATCTTCTGAAGCTGCCAAGATAAATCCAGTAAATTTATATTATACTGTGCGTAAAACAAAAGATTACGGTAGGCACCATCTCTGCCGGGACTCGAACCCGGAACCTCTGGATTAGAAGTCCAGCGCGCTCGTCCATTGCGCCACAGAGACCTCACCGCATGCTCACCATCAGCATCAGCTCTGAAAAAGAATACACCTTCTGCATCCACAGCATCACTTGTGCATCATCTCAGCATCATCTCAGCATCATCACCCTCCTCCTCCCCAGCATCCTCTCCCAGGGAATGCTGCAAAATCAGGATGCAGGAATGTGCACATAAAACGACAGCAACGCAGCTTCTGCAGCATCAGGCAGGGAGGGCAGGAGAGGGTTAACTGCGAGATGCAAGAGCATCCTCCGTGCTGCATCACCCGGACGCCACATCTGAGAACAAGGACATAGAAAAGATGGAGCGGAATACAGGATAGAGAGAAAGGGGATGAGAGGAGAACAATGGAGGCGAGCGGAGACAACGGAGGAGGAATCCAGATGGAAAATTTAGGGAAAAATTGTGGCATCACAGACGGGGTCAGGGGGAGCGGGATTATTACAGAGAACAGGGCTGAGAATGTCATCATAGGAGGAGAGCAGGAAGAATGGCATGGAAAAGACAGAAGGAAGCAGGATGGATGATAGATAGATAGATAGATAGATAGATAGATAGATAGATAATAGATGATAGATATTAGATAGATAGACAATAGATAGATAATAGTTAGATAATAGAGAGATAACAAATAATAGATAGATAGATGATAGATAGATAATATATAGATAACAGATAATAGAAACATAGATAATGATAGATAATAGATAACAGATACATAGATAAATAATAGATAGATAGATAGATAATACATCGATAGATTACAGATAGATAACAGACAGATAATAGATAATAGTTAGATAGATAAATAATAGATAGATAATATATAGATGATAGATAAATAGATAGATAAATGATAGATAGATAGATAGATAGATAGATAGATAGATAGATAGATAGATGAGTAGAGCCATGTTACAGGTTATATACACTAGATTCCTTGATAGGGCGTTGATCCAGGGAACTAGTCTGATTGCCGTATTTGGAGTCGGGAAGGAATTTTTTTCCCCAAGGTGGAGCTTACTCTTTGCCACATGGGTTTTTTTTGCCTTCCTCTGGATCAACATGTTAGGGCATGTTAGGTTAGGCTATGGGTTGAACTAGATGGACTTAAAGTCTTCCTTCAACCTTAATAACTATGTTACTATGTTACTATGATATGTCTGGGTCAGCCTCCACTGACCTGGGGCGTAAAGGCTGCTAACTGTCAAGGTGGACTCAGCAGAATAGAAAAGGGGAAAGTTGTGGAGGGATGCAGGATCAGCCCATCTCAATAAGCAATGTCCAGATCTCAGGTGCAACAGGAAGAAAAACTCAATTTTACTGGAGCAGTTGATGATGATGATTGCAGCTCTCCACAGTTATTTAGTACACTGAGCCAACAGCCCTCATGGTGTGATGAATGAAGATCTATTCCAGCAATGTCTAACAGTGCTCCTCACTCATGCTGCACTGTAAGCGAACTAAAACTTTTCCCCCTCAGCCTGGACCTTGGCATCTATGGCACCTCAGGTAGAGCGTAAACGACTTCAGCTCTCTTCCCACCACTGACATCTAATGATCATGTTAAGACATCCCTCGTCTGATCCCTAACTGACGTCGTCTGGTAGTTGGGCTCTTCTTCAAAAGTGCAGGACACTATGTCCTATGAGGTTGCACTAATTTGGCTGTAGTCCCATCAGTGACCACAGCGAAGGCACTGGCTGGCCTACATCATCTCCAGCACCACCCAATCTCAGGGGCTTCTACCCACTAGACTTCACAACAGCCCTTACACTAATTACTTGTGTGTTTGTAAAAATAATAATAATACATTTTATTTATATAGCGCCAACATATTCCGCAGCGCTTTACAACTTATAGAGGGGAATTGTACAGACAATAGATATTACAGCATAACAGAAATCACAGTTCAAAACAGATACCAGTAGGAATGAGGGCCCTGCTCGCAAGCTTACAAACTATGAGGAAAAGGGGAGACACGAGAGGTGGATGGTAACAATTGCTTTAGTTATTTGGACCAGCCATAGAGTAAGGCTCGGGTGTTCTTGTAAAGCTGCATGAACCAGTTCACTGCCTAAGTATGTAGCAATACAGACACAGAGTGCTATTAACTGCATAAAGTGTATGAGAACATAATGCGAGGAACCTGATTATGGGTTGTTGTTTTTTTGTTTGTTTTTTTATTTATTTATTTATTTATTTATTTGAATCCGCCACACAGGGATGGTTAGGTTAATGCATTGAGGCGGTAGGCCAGTCTGAACAAATGAGTTTTTAAGGCACGCTTAAAACTGTGGGGATTGGGGATTAATCGTATTAACCTAGGTAATGCATTCCAAAGAATCGGCGCAGCACGTGTAAAGTCTTGGAGACGAGAGTGGGAGGTTCGGATTATTGAGGATGCTAACCTGAGGTCATTAGTGGAGCGGAGGGCACGGGTAGGGTGGTAGACTGAGACCAAAGAGGAGATGTAGGGTGGTGCTGAGCCATGGAGTGCTTTGTGGATGAGGGTAGTAGTTTTGTACTGGATTCTGGAGTGGATGGGTAACCAGTGTAATGACTGGCACAAGGTAGAGGCATTGGTGTAACGGTTGGTGAGGAATATGATTCTGGCAGCAGCATTCAGGACAGATTGGAGCGGGGAGAGTTTGGTAAGAGGGAGGCCGATTAGTAGAGAGTTACAGTAGTCCAGACGAGAATGAATAAGTGAGGCAGTAAGAGTTTTTGCAGAGTCAAAAGTAAGAAAAGGGCGAATTCTAGAAATGTTTTTGAGATGCAGATAAGAAGAGCGAGCCAGTGATTGGATGTGGGGGGTGAATGAAAGCTCGGAATCAAGGATGACCCCAAGGCAGCGGGCATGTTGCTTTGGAGTAATGGTGGAACCGCACACGGAGATGGCAATGTCAGGCAAAGGTAGGTTAGTAGAGGGAGAGAACACGAGGAGTTCAGTTTTTGACAGGTTCTGTTTCAGATAGGGGGAGGACATGATGTTAGAGACAGCGGTAAGACAATCAATGGTGTTTTCTAAAAAGGTCGGCATGATAACAGGAGAAGAGGTGTATAATTGGGTGTCGTCAGCATAGAGATGGTACTGGACCCCAAATCTACTTATTGTTTGTCCAATAGGGGCAGTATACAAAGAGAAGAGGAGGGGCCCTATGACTGATCCTTGAGGAACCCCAACAGTAAGGGGAAGGTGAGAGGAGGAGGAACCAGCAAAAGATACAGTGAAGGAGTGGCCAGAGAGATAGGAGGAGAATCAGGAGAGAACGGTGTCCTTGAGGCCGATGGAGCGGAGCATAGTGAGGAGGAGCTGGTGATCCACAGTGTCGAATGCTGCGGAGAGATCCAAGAGAATTAGCATGGAGTAGTGACCATTAGATTTAGCTGTTAATAGGTCATTAGAGACTTTAGTGAGGGCAGTTTCAGTAGAGTGTAAAGAGCGGAAGCCAGATTGAAGAGGGTCGAGAAGAGAGTTATCTGAGAGATAGCGGGTAAGACGGGAGTGGACCAGGCATTCCAGGAGTTTAGAGATGAAGGGAAGATTAGAGACAGGTCTATAATTAGCGGCACAATTTTGGTCCAGGGAGGGTTTTTTAAGTAATGTAATACAGAAAAAATATATACATAAAAATATATATATATATACCTGCGCTATGATATGCATACACAGAAAACCATAATAATTACCTATCAAAGGGGGGGAGCGATGCTGAAAATGGTAAGATAATCCTCATATAAGTCCAGCTAGACCTACAATTTCTGAGAACAAACAAGCATAGATTGGTAAGCAAGAATATGGAACTATTGCAACAGCTATACTTTTAAAAAGCAATTCAAGGTGAATTAAAAACTAAGTTTGCGGAACTAGATTGCACGCGATAGTAACCAAAGAAAAAAGAGAACGTGTTACATACTATTCGGCGTGCAGACACCTGATGTTGAAGAAAATCCAGTAGCGAAAACAAGGGTGCTTTTATCAAATATTGCGGCGAATAAGTTACTTTCCTTTCTGTTGTTCAGCGATCTGACAAGATGGTAATCCCTCGGCGTGCTGTCCCGGCCGGTGACAGCCGCCCGTACGGGAAGAAGCAGATATGAAGTAAGCGCTTGGTAACGTTGCAGCTGACAGGACCTTCGGAGTATTCGGGTCACGTGTCCAGTACGTCACGTGGTGCCCTTGTTTGAAGGTACGGAGCACGATAGGAGCCAAAATTAACCAACGCGTTTCGGAATAAACACGGATTCCTTCCTCAGGGTATGGCTCCCGTTGTGCTTTGTTGGCTATATATAGACTTGGCTTCCATATTATGTGTCAATCAAATGCAAAGAGTTCCACTCCCGTATTAAGTCCCTTCGGCTTTAGTGTGTCTAACTCAAAGATACATCTGGTTTCCTCCCTAGACATTTGTTTAATATAGTCACCTTTACACCAGTCAGTATGGACCACCTTAATCCCAGACACTTTTGTCCCTAGTACGGAACCCCCATGATAGATTGAAAAATGTTTTGAAAGCGGGTGGTCCCCATATTTTTTCTTTATATTGCGGAGGTGTTCGCTAATTCTCCTGCAGAGAGGACGTTTCGTACGCCCTATATAGAGCTTCTTACAGGGACATTCGATTGCATAGATCACTCCTTTGGTGGTGCACGTAATGAAATCAAAAATTTCTATTTGTGACCCATTGTGGGAAGCCACGAATTTTTGTTTCTTTAAATTCAGTGATCTACACATTCCGCATTTTTGGCATGGGAAAAAGCCTTTAATTATTTGTTTAAAAGGACCAGCATATTTCTGTGTTATAATTGGGCACTGTACAGTGGGGGCGACAAGGAGACCCAAATTACGTGCCTTTCTAAACACAAAACTTGGGTGATTTGGAAGTTTGTCTCCTATAACTTTGTCATCTTTCAAAAGTGACCAGTGTTTTTTAACAATCTTTCTAAGAATCTGAGTGTTAGAATTATATTGTGTGATTATAGGGATAGAAACCTTCTCATCACTTACTATGCGGGTATCAACATTACCCATCTGATTGCCCAAAAGCTGCTCCCTGGAGATATCCCCCACATCATTTCTTGTTTTGATTAGTTGATTACGGTCATATCCCTTATTTACAAATTTATTTATCAATATATCAGATTCCTTAGTATAGTCATTTGTTTTGGAACAATTTCGATTCAATCGCATAAACTGGCTGCGTGGAACGTTGAGCAGCCATCTTGGTAGATGACAACTCCCCATAGAGATAAAACTATTAGAGTCTGTCGGTTTGTTATATGTATTTGTTTGAATCATGCCTTTCTCTATAAAAATATTTAAATCCAAAAAATGAATACTTTCTTTATTAATAGTTGCAGAAAATTGAAGATAAAATTCATTGATATTAATACTGGTTAAAAACTGATTCAGTGAGACGTCATCCCCCTCCCAAATAAAGAAGGATGTCGTCTATGAATCTAAGCCATAGGGCCAGGCCCGCACGCAGACTACCCCCCTGGAAGATGTGGAGAGCCTCCCACATATCCACATAGAGGTTTGCATAGCTGGGAGCGAACCTGGTCCCCATGGCTGTACCCCACTGCTGGGTATAGTAGTCCGCCTTATATTTAAAAACATTGTGAGTTAAAATAAAAATTGCACAATCCTTTAAAAAGTTAATTTTTGTTGAAGAAAACAATTGGGATGAGTTTAAAAAGTGGCTCATTGCTGTAGTCCCTTTTTCATGCTGTATAACCGTATATAACGAGGTTACATCCAGAGTACCAAATATATAGTTTTCTTTCCATTGTATGTTATTTAGAACTTGCAGTACATGCTTGCTGTCCTTTAAGTAGGCTGGTAATGTTGGAACCAATTTTTGCAGAAAACAATCCACATAGTGGGATAAATTTGAAGTCAGACTTCCAATCCCAGAGATAATGGGGCGACCTGGAGGGTTGATTGCATCCTTGTGGATTTTCGGAAGATGGTAAAAGATAGGGATCCTGGGGTGTGCTGTATAAATATAATCGAACTCCTGTTTATTGATTAAACCCTGTTCTAAGCCTTTATCCAAAAGTACTTTTAGATCCTGTATATATTGTACTGTGGGATCCCTATCTAGCTTTCTATACGTCCTTGTGTCACCCAGGAGGCGCAATGATTCTTTATCATAATAAGATTCATCCAAGATGACGATACCACCCCCTTTGTCTGCTGGACGGATTACGATGTCCCCTCTTTGTTGCAGATTATATATGGCTTCTCGTTGTTTTTTTGATAAATTAAATTTAAATTTAGAGCATTTTTTCTCTCTGGTGGCCTTAATCTCATTAATAACATTTTTTTGAAAAGCCTCAAAGGCTTCAGAGTATTTGTTTAGAGGATTGAATGTTGACTTAGGTCGTAAATTAGTATATGTGCCCACTTGTATATCATAATTCGGCATATTATATTCGGTTGCATCTTTTTTTATAAAATGTTTTTTTATTGCAAATTTGCGCATGAACTGCTTGACTCCAATAAAAGCCTGAAATTTATTAAATTTTGCGGCTGGGGCATATTTTAAACCCTTTTGTAGTAACTGTGTTTCATTATCCTTTAATTTGTATTTACTTAAGTTATATATTTTTTGTGTGTCCCCCGTTACTTTTTCACATAGTTTTTTCTTTTTTTGGGAGAGTTTCCCCGCCCTACAGCCCCTAAGACGTGTTTTTTTTGGGCCAATTGAAAAAACGGATTGATAGTTTTTTGAGTGTTTTGGGTTTGTTGCGTCCTTGTTTTTGTCCTGGTTTGCGTCATAGATGTTCCGCTGGTATGCGGTTCTAGTGCACTATTTATAGATGACTCATTTATAGGATCCAAAAACTCAAAACGGTTCTGTGTTACCAAGGGAGTCACAGTCAACGTCAAATCCTCAGGAATACCATTAGGTTCTGTTTGTGTAGTAGTCATAGGGGTGGGATTCCCTTGAGTGTTTATCGTAGTTGGTTCATCATTAGTTTCAGAGCTAGAAGTGGAGGTAGGTGTAGGGTGTACTGAATACTCTTCCTCTAATGAAATAGCAGATAGAAGACTACCATCTGCTTGATCTATCGTTTCAAATTCATCATACCTAGCTCTTAGTTCAAAAGGGGGAATGGCATCACGACCAAATTTTTTTCTTTTTTTCAATTATTTCTCTTTCTTTATTATTCACCCGATTTTTTATGCTATTAGAAAGACTACGTATCTCTGGGTGATCTTTATAAGGATTAATTTCTTTGAATAGTCTCGAAATTTCACATTTGCTAGCCATTAATTGATCCTTTCTTTTATTTATAATAAAGGAGACTGCTTGTTTAGAGAAGGTTTTAAGCAAAGAATCCCACTCTTTTAAGGTTGTATCATCACCTATATCTCCTGACAGGTGTTTTTGAATTTGTAAGCCTTTTGGGATACTATCAAACGCTAGATATCTTTCAAGGGTGACAACCTCCCATAAATCCCTGGTTTCTTTAAGAAGTAGTTGTTCTAATAATCTTAATGATTCTTTGATGCTCTGTATGTTATTTTCATTAATAATATTAGGCTTTTTTTGTTGTCCTAAAGTAAAGAACGACTGAATGTATTGAATACGTTCTTTTCTATCCTCCCACAAAATTTTGTCTGCTGATCAGGATGATTGGGTGGCTTTCTTGCCATTGGCCGAGTTTGCCCTTAATAATCGGGCTAGTTCGGCTACCTTGGTTTCGCCCTTCTTTTGTAATTTTGGTTTTCATCCTCGTTTTTCTTCGGGGCAGGTTGAGCCTTCTGACTGTCCTGGTGTGGATTTTGTGGTTGACAGGTTGCAGCAGATTTGGGCTCATGTGGTGAACAATTTGGTATTGTCTCAGGAGGAGGCTCAACGTTTTGCTAACCGTCGTCGGTGTGTTGGTTCCCGGCTTCAGGTTGGGGATCTGGTCTGGTTGTCTTCCCGTCATGTTCCTATGAAGGTTTCTTCCCCTAAGTTTAAGCCTCACTTTATTGGTCCTTATAGGATTTCTGAGATTATTAATCCGGTGTCTTTTTGATTGGCCCTTCCGGCTTCTTTTGCTATCCATAATGTCTTCCATAGATCTTTATTGCGGAAATATGTGGTGCCCGTTGTTCCCTCTGTTGATCCTCCGGCCCCAGTGTTGGTTGATGGGGAGTTGGAGTATGTGGTTGAGAAGATTTTGGATTCTCGCTTTTCGAGGCGGAGGCTTCAGTACCTTGTTAAATGGAAGGGTTATGGCCAGGAGGATAATTCTTGGGTTTTTGCCTCTGATGTCCATGCTGCTGATTTGGTCCGTGCCTTTCATCTGGCTCGTCCTGATCGGCCTGGGGGCTCTGGTGAGGGTTCGGTGACCCCTCTTCAAGGGGGGGTACTGTTGTGAATTCTGCTCTTGGGTTCCCTCCGGTGGTTGTTGGTAGTAATGCAGTTGTCCCTGGGTTGCAATCCTGGGCAGGTGTCCCTGCTGATTGCAGCTCTGACTGGGATATTAAGGTGTGCAGGATTCATTAGCCCTTGCCAGTTGTCCATTGTTCTTGGAGCTTTTGCATCTCTGTCTGGTTCCTTCAGCCCTGCTGCCAAATCACCAAAGATAAGTGTCTGGTTTTGTTTCTACAGCACACATGCTGTGTGCTTTACAATTCAGTACTATTCAATGTTTTTTCTTGTCCAGCTTAGACTGTGTTTGGATATTTCAGTCAAGTTGGATTCTCAGGAGATGCAGATATACATTCCATGTCTTTAGTTAGATGGTGGAATTTTTGTATTATCTGCTGTGGATATTTTTAGGGTTTTAATACTGACCGCTTAGTATTCTGTCCTATCCTTTCCTATTTAGCTAGCATGGCCTCTTTTGCTAAATCCTGATTTCTGCCTGAGTGTGTCTTTCCTCTAATACTCACAGTCAATATTTGTGGGGGGCTGCCTATCCTTTGGGGTTCTGCTCTGAGGCAAGATAGAATTCCCATTTCCATCTATAGGGGTATTTAGTCCTCCGGCTGTGTCGAGGTGTCTAGGATGTGTTAGGTACACCCCACGGCTACTTCTAGTTGCGGTGACAGTTTAGGGTTTGCAGTCAGTACAGGTTCCACCTACTCCTGAGTAAGTCTCATGCGGCTCCAAGGTCACCGGATCATAACAGTTTCCCAATATATGGGACCACTAAAGACACTTTAAACATGGATAGGTCCCTAAAAAAATAAATTTTGTAAATTTCCTTGAAAAAATGAAAAATTACTGCTACATTTTTAAACCTCCTAAGATGCTAACAAAATAAAATAACATTTTACAAATGGGGCTGATGTAAAGCCGACATGAGGGAAATGTTATTTATTAATGTTTTGCTGTGGTATGACTCTCTGGATTAAAGGGATAATCATTCAAAGTTTGAAAATTGCTAATTTTTAAACATTTTTCTCAAATTTCTGATATTTTTTATAAATAAACACAAAACATATCGACCTAAATTTACCATTATCATAAAGTATAATGCATGAAAAAACAATCTCAAAATCTCTGGGATTTGTTGAAGTATTCCAGAGTTATTACCACAAGAAGTGACCCTGGTCAGATTTTAAAAATTTGACTCTGTCACTAAGGGGTTAAGCTTAATTGCATAAAGTAAGGCAGAATTAAATCAAAAGTGAGAGAGAAGAGATGGAGCTAGTAGAAAACAGCATAGTGAGAGAGGAGAGATGGAGCTAGTAGACAGCAGCATTGTGAGAGAGAGGGGAGATGGAGCTAGATGACAGCAGCATATTGAGAGAGATGGGAGATGGAGCTAGTAGACAGCAGCATAGTGAGAGAGATGGGAGATGGAGCTAGTAGACAGCAGCATAGTGAGAGAGATGGGAGATGGAGCTAGTAGACAGCAGCATAGTGAGATAGATGGGAGATGGAACTAGTACACAGCAGCATAGTGAGAGAGAGAGGGGAGATGGAGCTAGTAGACAGCAGCATAGTGAGAGAGATGGAAGATAGAGCTAGTACACAGCAGCATAGTGAGAGAGAGGGGAGATGGAGCTACTAGACAGCAGCACAGAGAGAGAGTAGAGATGGAGCTAGTAGACAGCTGCATAGTGAGAGGGGAGATGGAGCACCACCACATTATGGGTGTCAGGTTTGAGCATTCCTACATGAACAGTTTCCTGGAAAGTGGATTGGTCATCGTGGGCCAGTTGAATGGCCACCAAGGTCTCCCGATCTGACCCCCTTAGACTTTTATCTTTGGGGTCATTTGAAGGTAATTGTCCATGCTGTGAAGATATGAGATGTGCAGCATCCGAAACAACGGACACTGAAAGCCTGTGCTAGCATTTCTTCTGTGGTGTTGCTATCAGTGTGTCAAGAGTGGGAGAAGAGGGTTGCATTGACAATCCAACACAATGTGCAGCACTTTGAACACATTTTATAAGTGGTCATAAACTTTTAAATAACTCATGAAAGAATAAAGTTACGTTAAAACCAAGCACATCATTGTTTTTCTTGTGAAATTCTCAATAAGATTGATTTGTCACATGACAATCTTCCCATTGGAAAAAATAAAGTTGGATCCAAAATGGCCGACTTCAAAATGGCCGTCATGGTCATCACCCATCTTGAAAAGTTTTCCCCCTCCCACATATTAAGGTGCCACAAACAGGAAGTTGATATCACCAACCATTTCCATTTTATTTAGGTGTATCCATATAAATGGCCCACCCTGTGAGTTTGTTTTGCTGCAGTGAGCAATTGTGCAGCATTTTTACAACTTTTGTTACTGGAGGGGCTACTCCATTCCCTTTCTTTGGAAGCCGCATAGTGGTACGCTTTGTAGCTCAGGGCCAGAAAGAACATGTGCTCCAGTAGATGGCACACGCTGCATCAATTGGCCTCTGCGTCTCTTCCTCCACCATCACATCACACACAATACAGTCCTCATAAGTGGCACCCCAATTATCCTTTTTCGCACATGTCACAACTCTCCAACTGACCAATTGACTGTAAGGAACCACAGATGGCTGAGTCTGTAGATCTGTTTACACATTTTATGCCATGGCCATCGGAAGAATACTCCAAAGATTCACAGAGTCAAGAGCAGGAAATCATCTGCACCGATGCCCCAATTTTCTTTCAGTTTGATCCAGGGTTGGACAAAGTAGGGTCCGAGTAAAATCAAAACCCTTGTCAACAGACGTTAACCCCCTGGGGGTGGATCCTTATGAGACTCAGATACTTGAGTCTCCTGCAGACTGTACTGTGCTGTCAGGGCAGGAAGAGAAGGAGGGTGACTCTCAGGGTGAAGAGTGGAACAGAGAGGATGACGATGAGGTAGTAGATTACACTTCGTGTAAACCCAGAGGCATGCGAGTAGCTCAGCAGAGGAGGAGGAAGACGAAGGTTACGTTGTGGCTTTCCACAAACAGTCAGTTATGCAACCATAACAAGCAATGCATTATCAGCCACAACTTTGTCAGTGGACAGCAGAGTTTGCGGGTCTGCAGATGCCTAACTTGGGTTTTTTTCCGACTGCCAAAAATGAAAAAAATCACGTTATCTCCCAACTTTGCTAAAAACAACAGAGTAGAGTTAAAAAGATGCAATAATTTGACTACTATATGCATGAACTGGCACATGCGCGATCAACATGCGTTAATCTGGGAATCTCACTGTGCTAAAATGCAGACTAGTGGGCCTCGCCAACCACCGTCTAACTCATCAACTGCATCTTCTCATTCTTTCTCACCCCTCACCGTGGCAAGTGTTGTCACACAGGTCTCTGGCCGGAGAACCTCCACTTATTTACCTGCTAGAGTCAGGGTGAGTGAGAGCCTGTCAACTGATATGGAAGTGGACATACCTGCTGTTTTTTACTGATCTTACATTCCAAGCACACCCATTCTTTCTCAATCCACCATAACATATCTGCCTCCACCTCCCTCACAGTCCAGCAGCTGGTCATGTTCACCCTACTCCACCCCCTGTCAGCACAGCAGCCAGCCCTCATTTGTGCAGTTGTGCTCACATAAAAGATTGCTTCCTCCTATATATGGCAAAGCTAAGAGTTTGAACTTCACCATTTTCAATCTTCAAATAATAATAACCTTTATTGGGACAAAACTCAGTATCTAACACTTCCTCCAGTGCTTCTGCCTCCTCCACCTCCTCTAGGGATTGATGTAGAAACCACTGTCATTGTATGCTCTATTCCACCACTCCATTCAAGTTGGTATAGACATCTTTTGGCCTACCGCTTAACCAGTTGATATGTGACATGACTACACCATGGAATTCAACTCTGCACATGTTGAAGTGACTGTGGCAGCAGAACTGAGACCTGATGCAGTATGAAATTTTGCATAGCCTGGCACAACACAGTACGGACATGATGCAATTCACACTTGCGGAGTGGACACAGATGAAGGACCTCTGCACCCTTCTGCACGTTTTTAAAATGGCTACTAAGATGGTTAGCGCTGACGATGCCATCATCAGTATCAGTCTTACAGTCATCTACATGCTGGAGCACACTTTAAATATTGTGGGTGAGGAGGTGGTGGTGGTCCTGGAAGAAGAGGAGGAAGCAGAGGAGGATGCGGAAGGAGTAACAATATCTCTAGGTTCAGATCTGTCTTCTCACAGGCGGTTGCCATTGGAGGAATAAATGGAGAAGGATGATAAAGAAGAGGATATTGATCTGCAACAGTTAAGAGATGAAGAGGATAATGATTCTCTCTCTGTTTTCTGTGGTTGCAAGGAGGGGATAAAGGAAGCAAGCTTGAGTGTTATGCCACCACCAACACACTATGGACTTGTACCTAATGAAAGAGACCAACCCATGAGCGCCTTCTTGCAGCACTATCTGCAACATGTTTGTTGCCCGTATTGTTAGGATTCAAAATAGTGCTGACTAAAGGGTTGCCAGTCTGTTCAGTCCGTGATACTAAAGTAAATTTTGCCTGTTGCTTCGACCCTGAAAATGGACGCGTCTATGCTGCAGTATAAAAACATGCTTGAAGATAATCTTGATAGTGTTTTTTCCCAAGACAGCTGTGAGGCACACAGTGTGTATCGCAGTCATAAGCTTCCAATCCCAGGAATATTGAGTCGTTAACACAAAAACATTAGAAGCCTTGCAGCGCTGGCGTCTCGCCAAGGACAACATCTGCAAAGAGTTTTTATGTTCTCCCCATGTTTGCGAGGGTTTCCTTCCAGTACTCATTTTTCTTCCCACAATCCAAAGACATACTGAAATTTAGATTGTGAGTCCCAATGGGGACAGTGCAACTAATGTCTGCAAATGTCTGTAAAGTGATGTAGAATTATTGGCACTCTGTAAGTGATAAAAAGTATAGAAATTGATGCCACTTTTTTGTGGTATCTGCCCAAAATTTGTGGAATCATTTGCTCTGCAAGTTGGGTCTCCTTCATTTTTGTTTGCCTGAATTTGGCACAGCTCTCAGAGCACCAGGCCTACACCTGTCACTCATCCACCAGTTACTGATCAAGCTTTAAGCAAGAAATACTGCTCCAAAAAATTTTGATTTGTTACTGGGGAGGAGCCTTAGATACAGCAGAATCTGAGCACAAAAATATGACAACCTCAGATGTGGCCACATTTTTGGAGCACGGTAGTAACAGAACAAATTTATTTTTTATCATGTGTACTCCTGTATGGAGAACAATATCAGCACCCAGAAATTTTAAACTGACATCTAGCCTGCTGTATAATGTTAGTAACAGAAAAAAGCATTTTTTAATGTGGATGAGGTCTGTATAGAATCAAATATATGCTGAAAACAATTTCAAACTCAGATCTAGCCTGCTGTTTCAAATTTGTAACAGAATAAATGTGTTTTTTAATCTGCATGAGCTCTGCAGACAGCTTAATTCCACCACCCCTAAATGACAAGGTGGGATATGCCATGCTGAATCACGTTAGCAACAGCCAAAAAAATATTTTTTTACTGTGCAACAGCTCTACACACAGAACAATTTAACCACCACAAAATTACAATGTAATTACAATGTAAACCAGTATCAGGTTTAGCAACAGAAAAATGTATTTTGTTTATTAATCTGCGTGAGCTATGCAGACAGTTGAATTTCACCAACACTATATGACAAGGTGATATATTGCGTGCTGAATCATGTTTGCAACTGACAACAATTGTTTTTACTGTGCAACAGCTCTACACACAGAACAATTTCACTTTCACAAAATTACAACATGGCAGTGGGATACGGCGGACTGTATCATGTTTAGCAACAGAATTTTCTTTTGTTTAACTGCATGAGCTATGCAGAAACTTGAATTTCACCACCACTAAATAACAAGGTGAGATAGGGCATGCTGAATCACGATAACAACTGCCCAAAAAAATATTTTTTCCTGGCCAACAGCTCAAATCACAGAACAATGTCACCACCACTAAATGAAAAGGTAACATATGCCTTGCTGTGTCACATTTAGCAACTGAAAAAAAGATTTATAAATATCTATTTGAGCATGAAGCACAATAGAAGCAGTGCACAACACACTTGTGAGGAAATGTGCCCTGCCACCTTTGTCTGTGCACCTCAGTAATGGCACAAAAACAAAATCTGATGGCAGGTCAATTTCACAGCCACACAGGACACTAGCTATCTAAACTATTTGACTCAGATTTTAGCTAGTTAGTTAGGCGCTTGTTTCTATCAGCAAACTGTCCCAGCATCAGGAGCAGCCTCGCTGCTCTGTTACATTGTCAAAATGGAGCTAAAACAAGATGTCCTCTCTTTATATGAAGAGGGACATGTGATTTCAGCAGCCAGTGACACAAGTTGTTGTGTCAGGGCATTGTGGATGTTTCCTGCACCCTGATTGGCTAGCCACAATGCACACATATGTTAGAAATAAAAAAAAGGTTTACAAGCTAGCTACACCTCTGAGCTCTCACCACCCCTCCCCTCATGAAATTCATGCCCCAAGCTCATCATACACCGCCATTATCCTAGCCAAAATGCTCAAAATACTTTAGTGGCAAAGCAAAGATTTTCCCACACCTTTTACTGAATGTTTCCGATTTTTCCCTATTAAATAATATTTTGCTGGTGTTTCCGATCAAGAATCCGAATGTACCATATGTTAGGGTTGGTGGAAAGCACCGAATATATTTCTTAGATGAGATTGGTGCGTTCGCAACCCGGGATCCACCGTGCAGGAAAGAACCTGCTGCTAAGTAAATGACGGCACTATATAGCGGTATGAACCAGCTCTGTTAGCTTCACAGAGCGGCCGAGAAAGCAAAGCTCTGTGCCCTGTTAGACTTTCACAGAGGCACAGGCTAACTACCCAAATGAGAGCAGTCAGTGGTCATGCATGCACACAAAACTCCTCGCCGGAGGTGCCAGTATTCTAGGGGCTTATTTCAGCCGGGTCCCTGAACACATACAAACACATGACCACACTGGCGCAAAGCACATAATTTAGGAAGATACT
Organism: Ranitomeya variabilis; assembly: GCF_051348905.1. Classification (NCBI taxonomy): domain Eukaryota; kingdom Metazoa; phylum Chordata; class Amphibia; order Anura; family Dendrobatidae; genus Ranitomeya; species Ranitomeya variabilis. The sequence continues at coordinate 577,463,619 of NC_135232.1, forward strand.
AGCGCATGGCCATGCGGCCATGCGAGCCTTAAATAGCTGCAGCACATACAGGACCTTCCTAGAAGGACCAATGAGAGGCTGCCACAGAGCCTGTGCACCTACAGGACCTTCCTAGAAGGACCAATAGATTTGGCTGCAGTACCTGAGCATGTGACCCTTGATCTCCCCTGAGAGATCTTACCCTGGGCATGCTCAGTGTGTGCAAAGCAGGACTTAGTCCCAGAAAAGCCTGCTCGCCGCAGATCAGTGCAGGGTACAATAGCAGAACCTGGAGAGGCAGCAGTAACCCTTTGCACAGTATCGGTCTCAGTGAGACGCTGGGACCGACGTCTCCGCTGAGCAGGCTCCACTGCGGCCGATGCAGAATGGGAGACCACAGCAGACACAGATCGAGATTCCCCCTGTGCAGCAGAGGAAATCGACTCCTAACACCATATTCGTGCCGAAATTATGTTTGGTGATCCTTTTTCAAACAAATTGGCTCATCACTAGCAGACAGCAGCATAGTGAGAGAGAGGGGAGATGGAGCTAGTACACAGCAGCATAGTGAGTGAGAGAAAGAGAGGGTAGATGGAGCTAGTACACAGCAGCATAGTGAGAGAGAGGGGAGATGGAACTAATAGACAGAACATAGTGAGAGGGAATATTTAGCAAGTGCACAGCAGCATAGTGAGAGAGAGGGGAGATGGAACTAGTAGAAAAAAGCAGAGCGAGAGAGAGGGAATATTTAGCAAGTACACAGCAGCATAGTGAGTGAGAGGGGAGATGAAGCTAGTAGACAGCAGCATAGTGAGAGAGAAGGGAGATGAGATAGTTGAAAGCAGCATAGTGAAAGAGATAGGAAAGATGGAAATAATAGCAGCATAGCAAGGGAGATAGCAAGGGGAGATGCAACTAGTAGACAGCAGCATAGTGAGAGTGGGAAGATGGAGCCAGTAGACAGCAGCATAGTGAGAGAGGCGAAATGGAGCTAGTAGATAGCAGCATAGTGAGAAAGAGATAGGAGCGATGGAGCTATTGGACAGCAGCCTAGTGAGAGAGAGAAGAGAGACTGAGCTAGCAGACAAAAGTATAGTGAAAGAGAAGAGAGATAGAACTAGTGGAGAGCAGCATAGCGAGAGAGAGGGGAGATGGAGTTAGTAGAGAGCAGCATAGTGATAGCCAAAGTGATGAAGTTTAGACCATTGTTCTGTCTTCATACACGTTGATACGGTGTGTGATCCAACATACAGCATAAACCACTTCTGTCTTCCAAAATAAGCAGAGTGTTCTCTGTAGTCTAACTTGCTTATTGGTAACAGGTATTGAAATGCGGTAAAACTATAAGAATATAAATGATACGTATAAGTATTGAGCCAAATCAGATCAATTTAGTCACCCACATATGGGAAAGAGGTTCTATATTAAAGAGAGATATACATGCACGTCTAGTTTTATTGTTTATTTAATTGTTTGCCCTTGTGGGCTTACCTATGTAGGTGAGACCACCATGGAAATCAAATCCCGTATCGGAAAACACAAGAGCACCATCAGAACCAAAAAGGTAGACTTACCTGTACCTAAACATTTTGTGGAGTGCGGGCATTCGGTCAGTCAGTTACGTTTTAGAGTGATTGATAATGTACCCCCTCTTCGTAGAGGTGGTGATAGGGTCAAATTATTCAAAAGGAAGGAACTCAAATGGATTTCCAAGTTAGGTTCTCGCCAGCCTGGTGGGTTAAATATTGATTACAACCTTTTATTATGTGTATCCTGATCGGTATATTCAGATAGGCGTTTTGTGATTCGTGCGACTCGGATTCTGTGGGATTTATTTGTTTTTAATGGGTGGTTAGTTATCATTTTGTCCTTGTTGAGGTTTTTTGTGATCATAGTGGGCAATATTGATGTAGGGTTGTGTCCTCTTGTTTCTTTTTTCTTTCCCCTCCCCCACAAAAAACTTTTTTCGTCATGAACATGTCCGTTATTCTAAGGGACCCACTAACAACCATGGCTTTTCTGGGCTATTTGGTTTATGATACTTGGATCTATATTGTGGGTCGTATAGTTGCTAGCAATATGTATTTTGCCCTTTTATATCATTACTCCCATGTCCTTTTAGGTTATAATGATGGCAAACTCAGATTGGGGTCCTGGTGGGATGTGCTCTGGGGGTAACTGTGGTGATGGTATATTTGTAGCCAGAGGATCGTCCTATATGTAATGATTTTTTAGATTCCATCCTTTTTTGGTGATCGGAGGCTTTGGATCGCGGACTATAGCTCCAGCGATAAAGTTCCTTGGCCTCTGGACGGAGTTTGGAGTGACTCCGTTATCTGGAGTAGCCAGTTTCCCTCTGTGGGGTGGAATACATTACTGACGCTGTAGCGCTGCTTGTTGTTTACTTACAGCGTTGCCATGGCGGGCATGCGTAGTAGTTATACCCGGCTTTCTACTTCCGGTCGGCAATGTTAACAGCCGTTATACATGTAATAATTTTTTTAGATACCGTCCTTTTTGGTGATCAGAGGCTTTTGATCGCGGACTATAGTTCCAGCGGTAAAGTTCTTTGGCTGCTGGACGGAGTTTGGAGTAACTCCGCTATCTAGAATAGCCAGTTTCCCTCTGGGTTGGAATACATCACTGACGCCGTGGCGCTGTTTATTTACAGCGTTGCCATGGAGCTGATGGGCATGCGTAATAGCCATGTCCGGCCCTCTGCTTCCGGTCGGCGAAGTTAACAGCTGCGGACTCTGGCATCAGGCACTATGGATCGCTAGCTACTGTGCAGGTATTGGGCTAGGATTAGCTTTGATATTAGAGCAACGTGATGGATGATTGGCCTCCTTTAGTGGTGGGTGTTCTGGGGATATGAAACGGCGGTAGCCATTGGCAGTCTCACTATCATGTGGGATGATGCTGATAGGTCTGTAACTGACGGACAGTGTTGTTTGTGTACTTAGAACTGGACACATGTGCTCACTAAATTGATCGTGGATAGAGTTATCAACTAATATGTTCCTCATGGACATCATGATGTGTTTTTAATTATGTATATGAGATTATTTTCACAATTTTTGTAATTTTTATCACCGGATATGTAACATGTAAATCTGTATGGGCGGACCTAATTAGGGGTAGTTGTCTACTTCCTATTTAAGGCCGCCATTGTCACTGATATGTATGCTTGACAAAGACCCATAAGGGTTGAAACGTTGCATTTATGGCACAATAAATCGTTTATTATCTTCACCTGGATTGGATGCTGTCCTTCACTTTGAACTCTTGGTATGTAAATCTCCACTTGGATCCTGTGGAGCTAGGACGTGCAGCCACAAGTTACGGTAGTGCTGTCAGCCGCCATTTTCTTCAGTTAACTACGGTTGTTAGTCCTGTCGCCATTGGTAATTTGCAACCTAAATTTATTTTGTCTGTGACTTTAATTTGCTCATTGTCCTCCTACCCTGTTATGGCGTTTGTGGATTCAGGTGCTGCCCTGAGTCTTATGGATCTGTCGTTTGCCAAGCGCTGTGGTTTTGTTCTTGAGCCGTTGGTAAATCCTATCCCTCTTAGAGGTATTGATGCTACGCCATTGGCGGAAAATAAACCGCAGTTTTGGACACAGGTAACCATGTGCATGACTCCTGAACATCGGGAGGTGATTCGTTTTCTTGTTCTGCATAAAATGCATGATTTGGTCGTTTTGGGTCTGCCATGGTTACAGACCCATAATCCAGTCTTGGATTGGAAGGCAATGTCTGTGTCAAGTTGGGGCTGTCAGGGAATTCATGGTGATTCCCCGCCGGTGTCTATTGCTTCCTCTACTCCTTCGGAAGTTCCTGAGTATTTGTCTGATTACCAGGATGTATTCAGCGAGTCCAGGTCCAGTGCTCTTCCTCCTCATAGGGACTGTGACTGCGCTATAGATTTGATTCCAGGTAGTAAATTTCCTAAGGGAAGATTATTTAATCTGTCTGTACCTGAGCATACCGCAATGCATTCGTATATCAAGGAATCTCTGGAGAAGGGGCATATCCGTCCATCCTCTTCCCCTCTTGGTGCGGGATTCTTTTTTGTGGCCAAGAAGGACGGATCTTTGAGACCTTGTATTGACTATCGGCTTCTGAATAAAATCACTGTAAAATTTCAGTATCCTTTGCCTCTGTTGTCGGACTTGTTTGCCCGGATTAAAGGTGCCAAGTGGTTCACCAAGATAGATCTTCGTGGTGCGTACAACCTTGTGCGCATTAAGCAAGGAGATGAATGGAAAACTGCATTTAATACGCCCGAAGGTCATTTTGAGTACTTGGTGATGCCTTTCGGGCTCTCTAATGCTCCTTCAGTGTTTCAGTCCTTTATGCATGATATTTTCCGGAAGTATCTGGATAAATTTATGATTGTTTATCTGGATGATATTCTGGTTTTTTCTGATGATTGGGACTCGCATGTAGAGCAGGTCAGGATGGTGTTTCAGGTTTTGCGTGAGAATGCTTTGTTTGTTAAGGGCTCAAAGTGTCTCTTTGGAGTACAGAAGGTTCCCTTTTTGGGTTTTATTTTTTCCCCTTCTGCGGTGGAGATGGACCCAGTCAAGGTCCAAGCTATTCATGATTGGACTCAACCCTCGTCAGTTAAGAGTCTTCAGAAGTTCTTGGGTTTTGCTAACTTCTACCGTCGTTTTATCGCTAATTTTTCTAGCGTTGTTAAACCTTTGACGGATATGACCAAGAAAGGTTCTGATGTTGCTAACTGGGCTCCTGCAGCCGTGGAAGCTTTTCAAGAGTTGAAGCGCCGGTTTACTTCAGCGCCTGTTTTGTGCCAGCCTGATGTCTCACTTCCCTTTCAGGTTGAAGTGGATGCTTCTGAGATTGGGGCAGGGGCCGTTTTGTCGCAGAGAGGCCCTGGTTGCTCTGTAATGCGACCATGTGCTTTTTTCTCTAGGAAGTTTTCACCTGCTGAGCGGAATTATGATGTTGGCAATCGGGAGTTGTTAGCCATGAAGTGGGCATTTGAGGAGTGGTGTCATTGGCTCGAGGGTGCTAAGCATCGTGTGGTGGTCTTGACTGATCACAAAAATCTGATGTATCTCGAGTCTGCTAAACGCCTGAATCCTAGACAGGCCCGCTGGTCATTGTTTTTCTCCCGTTTTGACTTTGTGGTCTCGTATTTACCAGGTTCAAAGAATGTGAAGGCTGATGCTCTTTCAAGGAGCTTTGTGCCTGACTCTCCTGGAGTCGCAGAACCTGTTGGTATTCTCAAAGAGGGAGTTATCCTGTCAGCCATTTCTCCGGATTTGCGACGTGTGTTGCAGAGATTTCAGGCTGGTAGACCTGACTCTTGTCCACCTGACAGACTGTTTGTTCCTGATAAGTGGACCAGCAGAGTCATTTCCGAGGTTCATTCCTCGGTGTTGGCAAGGCATCCGGGAATTTTTGGCACCAGAGATCTGGTGGCTAGATCCTTTTGGTGGCCTTCCTTGTCACGGGATGTGCGGTCATTTGTGCAGTCCTGTGGGACTTGTGCTCGAGCTAAGCCTTGCTGTTCTCGTGCCAGCGGGTTGCTCTTGCCCTTGCCTGTCCCGAAGAGGCCTTGGACACACATTTCCATGGATTTCATTTCAGATCTTCCGGTGTCTCAGGGCATGTCTGTCATCTGGGTGGTATGTGATCGCTTTTCCAAGATGGTCCATTTGGTATCTTTGCCTAAGCTGCCTTCCTCTTCCGATCTGGTTCCTTTGTTCTTTCAGAATGTGGTTCGTTTACACGGCATTCCTGAGAATATTGTGTCTGACAGAGGATCCCAGTTTGTTTCCAGGTTCTGGCGATCCTTTTGTGCTAAGATGGGCATTGATTTGTCATTTTCGTCTGCCTTTCATCCTCAGACTAATGGACAAACGGAGCGAACTAATCAGACTCTGGAGGCTTATTTGAGGTGTTTTGTTTCTGCAGATCAGGATGATTGGGTGACCTTCTTGCCGTTGGCTGAGTTTGCCCTTAATAATCGGGCTAGTTCCGCTACTTTGGTTTCGCCATTGTTTTGCAACTCTGGTTTCCATCCTCGTTTTTCCTCGGGACATGTGGAGCCTTCTGACTGTCCTGGGGTAGATTCCGTGGTGGATAGGTTGCAGCGGATCTGGAATCATGTGGTGGACAACTTGAAGTTGTCACAGGAGAAGGCTCAGCATTTTGCCAACCGCCGCCGCGGTGTGGGTCCCCGACTTCGTGTTGGGGATTTGGTATGGCTGTCTTCTTGATTTGTTCCTATGAAGGTCTCCTCTCCTAAATTTAAGCCTCGCTTCATCGGTCCTTACAAGATATTGGAAATCCTTAATCCTGTGTCCTTTCGCTTGGATCTTCCGGTGTTGTTTGCCATTCACAACGTGTTCCATTGGTCTTTGTTGCGGCGGTACGTTGTACCTGTGGTTCCTTCTGTTGAGCCTCCTGCTCCGGTGTTGGTTGAGGGCGAGTTGGAGTACGTGGTGGAGAAGATCTTGGATTCTCGTCTCTCCAGGTGGAGGCTTCAGTATCTGGTCAAGTGGAAGGGCTATGGTCAGGAGGATAATTCCTGGGTGGTTGCCTCTGATGTGCATGCGGCCGATTTAGTTCGTGCCTTTCACGCTGCTCATCCTGATCGCCCTGGTGGTCTTGGTGAGGGTTCGGTGACCCCTCCTTAAAGGGGGGGTACTGTTGTGAATTAGACTTTTTTGCTCCCTCTTGTGGTCACTAGTGATATGACTCTGGGATTGTCTTTCCTCAGTTTGGCACCCACCTGGGTCGTTAGTCCAGGGGTGTTGCTATATAAACTTCCTGGTTTCTCAGTCCAGTGCCTGGCATCGTTGTAATCAGTTCCTTTCTGTTTGCTCCTGTCTGCTGGTCTTGGATCTTGCAAAATTAAGTCCTGCTTCCTTGTTTTTTTGTTTTTTTTTGCTTTGCTCTTATTTTTGTCCAGCTTGTACTAAATGTGATTCCTGATTTTGCTGGAAGCTCTAGGGGGCTGGTGTTCTCCCCCCGGGCCGCTAGATGGTTCGGGGGTTCTTGAATATCCAGCGTGGAAATTTTGATAGGGTTTTTGCTGACCATATAAGTCATCTTACTATATTCTGCTATTAGTCAGTGGGCCTCTCTTTGCTAAATATCTAGTTCATTCTTACGTTTGTCTTTTCTCCTTACCTCACCGTTATTATTTGTTGGGGGCTTGTATCCAACTTTTGGGGTCTTTTCTCTGGAGGCAAGAAAGGTCTATCTTTTCCCTTCTAGGGTTAGTTAGTTCTCCGGCTGGCGCGAGACGTCTAGAACCAACGTAGGCACATTCCCCGGCTGCTGCTATTTGTGGTGCTAGGATTAGATATATGGTCAGCCCAGTTACCACTGCCCTATGAGCTGGTTTTTTGTGTTTGCAGACTTGTATGTACTTTTGAGACCCTCTGCCATTGGGGTCATAACAGTGGCCACTCATTACGGTGAGACTGGCTGTCTTTCATGAGAACGACATCACCGGTTTTGATGTTTGGTCTGTCGGTCTGCCACTTCTTCCTTGGTTGTAAGGTGGAGAGGTACTGCTTCCTCCATCTGTCCCAAAAGGTATTGGAGAGACTTTGGACTTGTCTCCATTGCCGTCTGTAAAGGTCCTTGTTGCTGAAATCTCCAGGTGGAGCGCTGAGGACGCTGGCTTTCTGAGTAAGCAACATGGCAGGAGCGAGAATGGTCGGATCCTCAGAGTCACTAGAAAGTGAAGTCAATGGTGTAGCATTAATGATGGCTGAAACTTCGGCCAGGAATGTGGTCAAACTTTCATGTGTGAGTCTTGCGCTATCTGTTTGCAAGAAAATGGAGTCAAGGATTCTGCGTGCCATTCCTATCATCCTCTCCCAAGCACCTCCCATGTGAGAAGAGTGTGGAAGGTTGAAAGTCCAGGTACATCCCTGCTCACTCAAGTATCTTTCCACACTGGTGGTGTCTAGGTTGGAAAGAATTTGAAGTTCTTTCACTGCTCCTACAAAGTTGGTACCTCTATCGGAGCGTATGTGCTTTACGGGGCCTCTGATGGTGATGAAACGTCGGAGTGCATTTATAAACCCTGAAGTGTCCATGGACTCAATTACTTCGATATGGACTGCTCTGATGGAGATACAGGTGAACATAACCGCCCAGCGTTTGGCCTTGGCCTGGACTCTTCTAGTGTTCCGTGCAACCACAGACCATGGCCCGAATACATCCAGTCCGACGTTGGTAAAGGGAAGTTCTGTACTAAGTCTGTCCGAGGGGAGATTAGCCATCTTCGGCTTTTGAGTCCCGCCACGGAGTTTGCGACAAATCACACAATTGTAAATGAGTTTACTCACGCATCGCTTTGCTCCGACTATCCATAGTCCAGCAGTTCGTAGATTTCCTTCGGTAAACAGTCGGCCCTGATGTTTCACCAAGACGTGGTGGTGTTGCACAAGCAGGGTCGTGACATGATGATGTCCAGGAATTATTATAGGGTGTTTCTCCCCAAATTCCACTTCAGCTTCTTGAAGACAACCTCCAATTCTTAACAGCCCATCCTGGTCAATGATTGGATCAAGCTTCTTCAAGACACTTTCTCTAGAAACAGGTTGGCCTTTATTGAGGTTATCTAATTCTTTGGCATAACACTCACGTTGTATGGTGCGAATTATAACGTTCTTGGCATTTTCCATGTTTGGAACAGTAAAGGCAAGCTTGCAATGATGCCAACCCTTGCAAGGTTTCTGAATGGCGGGTGACGTTGACTTATAGGACCGAGCCACATGAATCAAACAAACGAGGGCACGAACAAGCGAGTTCCAAGTTGAGAACCTGTTGAAACGGTGGGATTTGAGGTGATTGTCTTTAGTCACCGTACGTAGAATGGATACCTGAGGGGAGATTTCCTCATCTGCCTCTGGATCTACCAGTTCAAAGATGTTTGACTCGTCCATGTATGGCTTCGAACGGTATAAGAATGTAGGGCCAGTAAACCAGGCTGTGTCCTTAAGGAGTCTTGCTTCAACGGATCTGGTTGCGTGGTCCGCAGGATTGTGGTTTGTGGACACATAGTGCCACTGTTTAGGTTCAGTGGATCTCCTGATCCTTAGCACCCGATTGCTGACATAGACATAAAAGCGACGAGTTTCATTGCAAATGTACCCCAACACTGCCTTGCTGTCAGTGTAGAACTCGACTTCTTTGATTTCCAGGTCTATTTCTGTCGAGATAAGCTCAGCTAACTCTACGGCTAGCACAGCTGCACAGAGTTCCAGTCTGGGTACTGTGTGTTCACGGAGTGGGGCCAATTTTGTCCGGCTCATAACAATCCTTACGTGGCATTGTTCGTTGATGTCAGTAGCTTTCAAATACGCCACTGCCGCAATTGCTTTGGTTGAGACATCGCAGAAGATACAAAGCCTTTGCATCTTGATTTCTGTTGATGGCACAGAAGCATATGGTCCTGCCACATAGAGACTTGACAGGGCTTCTAAAGAGTTCTTCCATCTTACCCACAAGTCTCTTTTCTCACTGGGAAGCGGATCATCCCAATCGGACGTCTCTTGGGTGAAGTCTCTCAACATTATTTTACCTTGGATAGTTACAGGGGTTACAAATCCCAGAGGATCGTACAAGCTGTTCACAACGGACAAGACGCCTCTACGCCTGAAGGGTTTCTCTTCTTTGCTGATCTGGAAGGTGAATGCATCCTTTTTCAAATCCCAGAGTAAACCCAGGCTCCACTGCATAGGAAGGGAGTCCGTGCTTAAATCCAAGTCTTTTAAATCGGTTGAGTAATCTTGAGAGGGAAAGGCTGCCATTAGTTTTTGGCTGTTCGAAGCAATTTTTTGTAACCTCAAATTGGATGAAGCGAGCAATTCTTGTGCCCTTTTCAGGAGACTGACTGCCGACTCATCTGTGGGTGTGGATTTCAGGCAGTCATCTACGTACAAATCCTTTTCCTCAAACGATCTTACATCCGATCCATACTTTGCTTCACCCTCTCTGGCTGAATGTCTAAGGCCATAGATAGCGACAGCAGGGGAAGGCCTGTTCCCGAAGATGTGTACCTTCATACAATATTCCACGATGTCCTTGTAGGGGTCATTATCACGGTACCAGAAGAACCTCAAGTAGTTTCTGTGTTCTTCTTTAACAAGGAAGCAGTGAAACATCTGTTGTATGTCGGCCATAAATGCTACTGCATCTTTGCGGAAACGAAGAAGTACTCCCAGAAGTCTGTTGTTGAGGTCTGGACAAGACAGGAAGACGTCGTTTAGAGAAACACCTTCGTATCTGGCACTTGAGTCAAATACCACTCTTATCTGACCTGGTTTCTTCGGATGATACACGCCGAAAATAGGTAAGTACCAACATTCCTCGGAATCTTGGAGTACAGGTGCAATTTCCGCATGGCCACTCTGGAATATTCTCTCCATGAAGGTAAAGAAGTGTTCTCTTGTTTCTGGTGCCTTCTGCAGTTTGCGTGTAAGGGAGACAAATCGACTGTAGACAAGTTCTCTGTTGCTGGGTAAGCGTTGCCTCTGTGGTTTGAATGGTAAAGGTGCGACCCAACTCTTTGATTCATCTCTTACTATCTCTCGCTCCATAATGTCTAAGAAGTCTGTCCTCTATGGACGTTGCTACCTGGTTGTCTTCTCTTGTCCTGTGGAAAACTGTGCACCCTATATGATCTTGCTCACCGTCATATGCATGGTCTTCACAGGAAGGATCAGCTAACGGACAAGGTGGAGGGGTGTGGTGTGGCAATTCTTTAATCAGGAAACTGCTCTCACATGGCTGGAAGAGAGACGGACGTCCATTCTCGAGGGTATTGGTGAGCATGCTGTTGACTGATGTCGGCCTGTGTGCTCCACCCAAACAGACGTCTCTTACAATGACCCATCCTAGGTCAAGTCTCTGAGCATATGGGGCGTTTTGTGGGCCGTTAATCTGTCCTCTAGCCTTGTGGACCTGTAGTATGTCTCTTCCGAGGAGTAAGACGATAGGAGCTCCTTGGTCCAGTTCCGGTATCAGGTGAGCTTTACATCTCAAGTGGGTGTGATGAGCTGCTACCTCTGTTGTAGGTATCTCAGACCTGTTGTCGGGAATATAGTTGCACTACAGTATTGATGGCAAGGATAAGCAGGTTTGACCGTCTATAGACTCTACTTTGAATCCGGTCGCTTTTCTCCCCGCCGTCTCGACAGTACCTGCACGTCTTCAAGGAGTACGGAGAGCCGGGACCAGCAATGTTGAAGGTGTCGAAGAAAAAGGACTTAGCTAGAGACCTGTTGCTCTGATCGTCCAAGATCGCATATACCTTGATTGCCTTTTCCCATTGGCTCGCTGGGAATAATCTGACAAGACAGATCTTTGAGCAGGATCTTCCTGCTACGAGTTCCTTGCAGATCTCTGTACACTGAGAAGTGACCACTAGGGTGTCCATGTCAGTGTCCATCTGTTTTTTGGCAGACTCTTCTACTCGCGACGATACCCCTGAGGGTGGTCCAGGGTGTAAAGCCGTGTTGTGCTTCACACTACTACATTCTGCACATTTCACACTGGTTTCACAGTTCTTGGCGAAGTGTGAGGTCGTCGCGCAGCATCTGAAGCATATCTTGTTTTCCTTTAGGAAACTCTTACAGTCTTCTAGAGACTTCTCCCTGAAGGCTCTACATTTTAGTAGAGGATGAGGTTTCTTGTGTAGGGGGCAGTGTTTGCTGAGATCCTGCGGTTTGTCCTCTTCTGGAGAGGACTTAGGGCCCCTTCACACTGGTCGATTCTGCTACGATTACGACGCATTTGCGTCATATTCGACATCGCAGTACGAGCTCGTAGCCAGCGGTCACACTCTACGATGTTAACGCTTTTTCTGACGTAGTTGCGATGTGAACGTCACACGTCGCAATCGTACGCTACCCTTCACACCGCCATAGTCCTACGACTCCGAGCGTGACGTATTACCAGCATGGGCGTGCTAAAACGTCACGCCCAATCAGGAGACAGGTATGCGGAAGCCCAACCCACGTAGTCGCATTACGAGCTCGTATGACCGCCGTCACATACTACGATTTCGACCGCCACAGCGAGACATTTACGACGAAAGAAAGTTCTGCTCTTTCTTTCACATCGTACGATGCTGGGCTGCGTCGCAAATCGTAACGCCATGTCACACTTTGCAACCTCGGAACGAGGACGGATAAACGTCACAAATCGAACGCTCGTTCAGACTTTGATTGCACAGTGTGAAGGGGCCCTTACTTGCCCTGTAAGGAAACCCTGTGGAGGTAACATTAGTTTTGTGTACTGTTGTGAAATTGGATTTTGGGCTCCCCCGGTGGCCACTGGTGGAATTGAACTTGTGTGCATCATCCCCTCTGTTCACCTGTTCCCATCAGGATGTGGGAGTCGCTATTTAACCTTGCTCACCTGTCACTTCCATGCCGGTCAACATTGTAATCAGAAGCCTTTCTGTGCATGTTCCTGCTACCAGACAACTTCCAGCTAAGTCGGACTTTTGTCCTTGTTTGTTTTTTGCATTTTGTTCCAGTTCACAGCTGAGTTCACACAGGTGAGCCAGGACTATATTTTCCTCTGCCAGGATTAGTTAGTCCTCCGGCCGGCGCTGGGCGTCTAGGGATAAAACGCAGGCTACGCTACCCGGCTACTGTTAGTTGTGCGGCAGGTTTAGTTCATGGTCAGTTTAAGTTTCCATCCTTCCAAGAGCTAGTTCCTATGTATGCTGGGCTATGTTCTCTTGCCATTGAGAACCATAACAGTGTACTGCCACTGGTGTTTTACTGGGTTTTACACCAGAGGCAGTGGTACATGACATAGTGAAATCGAAACTGGGGTCATTTCTAACTTTGGCTTGCTGAGCAACAAAGTCTACAAACACCCTGAAAGGAGGAAATGGTACCTTATGAGCCTGTTTGTAACGGGACCCATGACTGACCCACTTTTCTTGTAAGTTGTAAGGGAGCTTTTGGACAATCAGGTTGACACCTCTGGCAGTGTCCAGGAATGCCAACCCTGGTAGGTCACCTTCTGCCTGAGCAGCATGTACCTCCATTAACAAGTTGCTCAGTTCCCTGAGCTTTTGATAACCCTTATTTGCTATCTTGGGGAAATCATCAATTCTTTTATACAAAGCATTTTCTATAGCTTCTATTGACCCATAACATTCTTCGAGTCTCTCCCACACCATGCAAAGTCCTGTGTGTGGGTACTTTATATTAATGTTCCTGATTCTTTTGGCGTGTTCAGCTGACTCGCTCCCAAGCCACTTAACCAGTAGATCCAACTCTTCACTACTGGAAAGATGCAAGTCTCTGATGGCATTCTGGAAGGAGGCTCGCCATGCTCTGTAGCTTTCAGCTCGATCAGTGGACTTTACAAGTCCCTTGGTCACCAGCTCCCGGTGGGTAAAGAACCTTGCAAAGTTCATAGTGGCTGAGTCAGTGCCAACATGAGCTGGTGTGCTGTTGTCATACGGTGTGTGTGGTGCATCCTCATACCTGGTAGGAGCTTCTGGCTTAGGAAAGTCTGTATAAAACCCGATTGTGGCGAAGGGTGTCCCTGTCAGTCTGGGAGGAGGCCGTACCTTCTGTTCTGTAAGACGGTAGTGGTGGTCGACGTCGTTCCGCGGTGTACCTTCTTGCTTCCAGTACGGTGTTTGGAGGAAGGATCTCTGGTAATCTGTATAGGCTGGTTGGTGTAACAGATCAGAGTTATCATCAATTTTAGGATGTTGGTGGACATATTCTGAGACGCGTTGGGCTGGGTCCTGTCAATCAAAGTCTGGTCCACGTACGTCGCTGCCTCACTCGGATTCAGGAAACTCCACGGCTTCTAAGAACTCAGCTTTGGCTATTGCGGCTGCTGCTTCTTTTTCAGCGGAAAGCCTTTCTAAGGTCGCTCGCAGGCGTGCTGTATCTGCGTCTCTATCGGCTTGCAGGTGGGCTCTTTCTGCTTCTTGCTCTCTTTGCAGGCGGGCTCTTTCTGCTTCTTGGCGGGCTCTTTCTGCTTCTTGCTCTGCTTGCAGGTGGGCTCTTTCTGCTTCTTGGCAGGCTCTTTCTGCTTCTCTGCTTGCAGGCGAGCTCTTTCTGCTTCTTGCTCTGCTTGTCTTAACTTTAACTGCATCTCTTGTGCAGCGAAGGAGGATCTTACTTTTGCCGCCTCAGCTTCTGCTCAGGCGAGGGTGAGAGACCTTTTCGATGAAGACTTGCTAGAGCGGCTTGTTTGGGACCTCGTCCTGAGTGAAGATGCTCGACTTGCAGACATTTTGTGTTTGTTTGCAGGCTACAGGATGTCTCAGAGCGGGTAGGGATGACTTCAGCGTGGACTGAGACGTGTGGTGCTTGTTGGGGGCTGCACTCTCGGTACTTGTGACTGTATGGCAGCCGCTGCGGTATCTGCAGGCAGTGCGGTATGGTACAAGCGGCTCCGTAAGTGTTATTTGCTATCACTGGCGTCTAGCCTCCTTTTACTGTCATCCCGGCGTCTAGCATCCGTTTTACTGTTCTGTCTTCATACACGTTGATACGGTGTGTGATCCAACATACAGCATAAACCACTTCTGTCTTCCAAAATAAGCAGACTGTTCACTGTAGTCTAACTTGCTTATTGGTAACAGGTATTGAAATGCGGTAAAACTATAAGAATATAAATGATACGTATACGTTTTGAGCCAAATAACAATACAGCTGATACTTTACAACTAATAGAAAAGTATACAGGATGATGCAACTTCTACATATAACTACATACAGCAAGTGACTGATAATAGATATACTAAGTACTAGCTGCTATGCAATAAATCACATTCAGTAGAACACTATATTGCAAGAACAGGGATAGCAATCTTATCGGATAAACTAACCAGGGTGGCAAGTAAGTGAAGTAGTTCCAACACATCAGATAACACGAGTGTACAGGAAAATACACAGAGAGAAAATGGGGGATTTCCCTATCCCATGATACCTTGGTGCAACCCAGAATGCAACACTCTAATAATTACTAAGAAAAACACAGGTAATAAATTTATCCACCACTGGGTGGTGCTATAACACAACAAAAAAACCAAAACACTAACAGTAGTGAAACTTTAATGCTTGAAACGAACCCCTGTCTTTCATTAGAAAGGGCAGAACAACCATAGATAGGGGAAATGGAGCTAGTGGAGAGCAGAATGGTGAGAGAAAGGAGAGATGAAGCTAATAGACAACAGCATAGTGAGAGAGAGGAGAGGTGGAGCTAGTAATCAACAGTATGAGTAGTTATGGCTTGCATCCCTAGATTAATTCCTTCAGTTACAATCAGTGTTGAGCGATACCGTCCGATACTTGAAAGTATCGGTATCGGAAAGTATCGGCCGATACCGGCAAAGTATCGGATCTGATCCGATACCGATACCCGATACCAATACAAGTCAATGGGACTCAAGTATCGGAAGGTATCCCTGATGGTTCCCAGGGTCTGAAGGAGAGGAAACTCTCCTTCAGGCCCTGGGATCCATATTAATGTGTAAAATAAAGAATTAAAATAAAAAATATTGATATACTCACCTCTCCGACGCAGCCTGGACCTTACCGCTGGTAACCGGCAGCCTTCTTTGCTTAAAATGAGCGCGTTCAGGGCCTTCCATGACGTCACGGCTTCTGATTGGTCGCGGCCGCCCATGTGACCGCCACGCGACCAATCACAAGCCGTGACGTAATTCTCAGGTCCTAAATTAGGAATTTAGGACCTGAGAATTACGTCACGGCTTGTGATTGGTCGCGTGGCGGTCACATGGGCGGCCGCGACCAATCACAAGCCGTGACGTCATCTAAGGCCCTGAACGCGCTCATTCTTAGGAAGGAAGGCTGCCGGAAAGAAGCCGAGGGTGAGTATATTCCTATTAGGTATATACTCACCCTCGGACGCGCCCTGCTTCTTTCCGGCAACCTTCCTTCTTAAGAATGAGCGCGTTCAGGGCCTTAGATGACGTCACGGCTTGTGATTGGTCGCGGCCGCCCATGTGACCGCTCACGCGACCAATCACAAGCCGTGACGTCATCCCTGACCCTGAGGGATGACGTCGTGGCTTGTGATTGGTCGCGTGGCGGTTACATGAGCGGCACGCGACCAATCAGAAGCCGTGACGTCATGGAAGGTGCTGAACGCGCTCATTTTAAACAAAGAAGGCTGCCGGTTACCAGCGGTGATGTCCAGGGGCCTCCGGACAGGTGAGTATATCAATATTTTTTATTTTAATTCTTTATTTTACACATTCATATGGATCCCAGGGCCTGAAGGAGAGTTTCCTCTCCTTCAGACCCTGGGAACCATACACTGGAAACTTCCGATTCCGATTCCCGATACCACAAAAGTATTGGATCTCGGTATCGGAATTCCGATACCGCAAGTATCGGCTGATACCCAATACTTGCGGTATCGGAATGCTCAACACTAGTTACAATCCGATCTTCAGTGCAGCGATGGAACAGAGGAAGTAAGGAAGGGAGATTTTAGAAAAGTTGTATATGAATTGCATATCCCGAGGCATAGGTCTGCAGAGGAGCTATGTACACAAAACGGTAAGATATCTATAGTAGTCATGAGCTTCCTGTCCCACTTTGTAGAGGGAGAGCGGAACACCATTCTTGAAGCCAAATCAGCAAGAATATGTTGTTGGATGGATAGCTGATAATGGTTCCAGTCACTTTGCCAGGACCACCCTGTCTTCCAAACGGTCCAGTCTCAATAGCTGTGATTCTGGACTACACAATCCTCACCCTGATCCTCCTTCCTCCAACCATGCCAAGCGTCCAGAGAAAAGTGATTTCACATTTGGACACTCTGAAGAGCTGTTCACAGTTCAATTTATAGATTCTGGTCTCTTGCCATGCCCATTTCAACTGGGAAATGAGGAGATCGCATGTAGTGATGCTCAAAAATTTGAGCAGCCATGCTCACAAAAAGGTGAAGGTGGGAAAATGCATTTACTGTCACAAAAGCTGGATTATGATGATACACAATTGGCAGCATGTGTTGTTAAGTCAGCAAGTCAGGAGGAGGACCAGGATGCGGAAGTGGAAGAAAAGGTCGTGGACAATGAAATCACTGACCCAACCTGGGAAGGTGACATGCAGTGCGAGGAAAGCAGCGCAAAGGGGGAGGGATCCACAGCACCACAACAGGCAGGAAGAGGCAGTGAGGTGGCCAGAGACACAAGTTGGGCAACTGATCCCCACAGCACCAACACAGATGACGTTGCCAAGCCAAGGGTTAGATGTTCCCGTGTCCGGGTCTTTTTTAACCACTTTTCGACATTGGGCATAATAGTACTCCCACATCGGACTCCCCATGTTTGGCGTGGGCTCCGGCGCTGAGCACGCTCCTTTCTGGGCACATGTCAGCTGATCTTTACAGCTGACATGTGTCCGCAACAGCCCCGGGTGGAATCACAATCTACCTGTGGCTGTTAACTAGTTAAATGACGCTGTCAATCTCTGACAGCGGCATTTAACTCGTGCTTACCGGAAGGGCATCATAAATACTACCCATTCGTGACCCCGTCACATAATAGCGGGTCACTGGTGGGTCGGCATGACAACCAGAGGTCTGAAGCAGACCTCTATGATTGTCATTTCCAGATTGTGATGAGCGCCGCCCAGTGGTTGGCGCTCATAGGAAATGAGCATTTCTGCTACACACAGGTGTTCTGATCATCACATGTGTGTAGCAGAGGCGATCGAAGTAGTGCAGCTTCTAGTCTCCAATGGAGACTATTGAAGCATGCAAAAAGTTAACAAAAGTTTTTAAATATATTAAGAAAATGAAAAAAATATAAAATTTCAAATCACCCCCCTTTCACCCCATAAAATTAAAACAGTAAAAAAAATCAAATATACACATATTTGGTATCGCCGTGTTAAAAATAATCTGATCTATCAATATAAAAAAAGAATTAAACCAATCGCTAAACGGCGTAACGAGAAAAAAGTAAAAATGCCAGAATTACCTTTTTTTGGTTGATGCAACATTGCATTAAAATGCAATAATGGGCAATCAAAAGATCATATCAACACCAAAATGGTATCAATAAAAACATCAGGGCATAAAATAAGCCCTCATCTAACCCCAGATCACAAAAAATAGAGATGCTACAGGTATCGGAATTTTTTTTTTTTTAACAAACTTTGGAATTTTTTATCATCACTTAAATAAAAAAGAACCTAGACATGTTTTGTGACTTTGAACTCGTAATGACCTGGAGAATCATAATGGCAGTTCAGTGAACATGGTAAAAAAAAACTGTGGAATCGCAATTTTTTTTGCAATTTCACCACACTTGGAAATTTTTTCTCGTTATGTTAAATCCAAAGGTGTATTTGAAAAGTTCAACTTGTCCCGCAAAAAACAAGCCCTCACATGGCCATTTTGATGAAAAATAAAAAATCTATGGCTCTGAGAAGAAGGGAAGAAAAAAAAAGAAAAAAAGAAAAAGCTGAAATACCCCAGGTCGCTAAGGGGTTAAAGACAGTGCAGTTAATCCAAAAAAGGCAATTTGCAACATCTGCCATGCCAGGATCAGCACAACTACCAGCCTGACCACCACCAGCATGCTCAAACACATGCAAGCAAATCATTCGACTACTTGGGCAAACACCAGGGTCCTGGGTCTGTGTGTGACACCACTTCCTCTTCCCCTGTTCTGCGGGCACACCAATCCCCTGTCCATGATGTAGGCAAAGATGCGTCCAACCTTGTACCTATCATTGCACACTCGCAACCACCATCAGCAACCACATGAATGTCCTTGTCCCAGCACTGTCCCAGTTGTCCCTTTTCCCAGTTATCCCTACACAGTCATTGGAACACAAACGTAAATATGCAACCACCCACCCACAGGCTACAATGTCAAATGGCCACATTTCCAGACTGCTTGCCCTGGAAATGTTGCCGTTCAGGCTTGTGAAGATGTAAGCTTTCCACAACCTCAAGGGGAAGTCTGTCCCTTGGCACTCAGTCCCCAGCCAGCTCTCCCAGTGTGCACGTGTCCAATAACATCAACCATGCCCTGACCAACGCTGTGACTGAGAAGGTCTACTTGAACATGGACACGTGGGCAAGGGTTTGTGGTCAGGGATGCTACATTTCCATGATGGCATACTTATTGAACATTGTGGAAGCTGGGACCCAGTCGGACCCTGGAACGGAACACATGCTATTGACACTAAGGATTATGGGCACTGGTTTAATCAGGGTTCCCCCCTGCTACAGCAGTTCCTGCACCTCTTCATCCTCCACCTCCATCTCACAAATGTCAACATCACTCTCAAGCTATAAGCACTGCAGCACTGCCTCGGCCAAGAGGCAACAAGCTGTGCTGTACCTAATCTGCTTAGGTGACACACTACACACCACTGCAGAGTTGTTGAAAGGTCTAACAGACCAGACTGATCTGTGGCTCTCACCCCTGACCTTATAATTAGGCATGATTGTGTGGGACAATGGCCATAACCTGGTGACGGCTTTGAAGTTTGGAAACCTCGCACACCTACCATTCCTGGCCCACGTGCTCAACTTAGTGATTCAGCGATTTCTCAAAACCTACCCAAATCTTCCTGAGCTATTTGTGAAAGTATGCCATGTGTGTATCCATTGCCGCCTGCCAGCTACAGCTGTCTCTGCCCTGGCATTGCTGTAGCTGCGTTTGCAACTTCCAGCTCACGTGACTTGTGTGCGATGTCACCACGAATTGGAACTCAATATTACATATGTTGTCAAGGCTTTGTGAACAGCAGAGGGCAGTAGTCAAGTACCAGCTACACCATGCACTTCGGTATTCCAGTCAGCTTCCACACTTAAGAGCTGATGAGTGGGCATGGATGTCTGAAATCTATGCGGTTCTCCAAAACTTTGAGAATTCAACTAAGATGGTGAGTGGCAATGATGCTATAATCAGAATCACCATCCTGCTTCTCATTCTACTAAAATGTTCACTGCTCACAATTAAAGAGGAGGCTTTGTAGGCAGAGCAAGTTGAGATAGAGCACAAAGCTATACTGGGTAATGCTTCACAGACCATCCTCATCTCATCTTCTCAACACGTATTGGGTGATAATGAGGAGGAAGAGGAACAGGAGAGGTTGCCTGCGCTACAGACGGTAGTATCCACACAACTTACTTCCTGTCTGTTCAGTGTGGATGTCCTGAAGATGAGGAGGAGAGGGAGGATGAGAAGGACAACAAGAACAGTTGCCCTCTTGTTGGGGACAGGGAAGTCTTGGCTGTTGGCAGTGTGACACATACAGTTGCTTCTCACAAAATTAGAATATCATCAAAAAGTTAATTTATTTCAGTTCTTCAATACAAAAAGTGAAATTCATATATTATAGTCATTACAAACAGAGTGATCTATTTCAAGTGTTTACTTCTTGTTGATGGCTTACAGCTAATGAAAACCCAAAAGTCATTGTCTCAGTAAATTAGAATAATTAACAAAAACACCTGCAAAGGCTTCCTAAGCATTTAAAAAGGTCCATTACTCTATTTCAGTAGGCTCCACAATCATGGGGAAGACTGCTGACTTGACAGATGTCCAGGAGGCAGTCATTGACATACTCCACAAGGAACGTAAGCCACAAAAGGTCATTGCTAAGGAAGCTGGCTATTCACAGAGTGCTGCATCCAAGCATATTAATGGAGAGTTGAGTGGAATAAAAAAGTGTGGTAGACAAAGGTACACAAGCAACCGGGATAACCGCAGCCTTGAAAGGATTGTTAAGAAAAGCCATTCAAAAATTTTGGGGAGATTCACAAGGAGTGGACTGCTGCTGGAGTCATTGCTTCAAGAGCCACCACACAAAGACGTATCCAGGACATGGGCTACAAGTGTCTTATACCTTGTGTCAAGCCATTCATGACCAATAGACAACGCCAGAAGCGTCTGACCTGGGCCAAGGAGAAAAAGGAACTGGACTGTTGCTCAGTGGTTCAAGGTGTTGTTTTCAGATGAAAGTACATTTTTCATTTCATTTGGAAATCAAGGTCCCAGAGTCTGGAGGAAGAGTGGAGAGGCACACAATCCAAGCTGCTTGAGGCCTAGAGAGAGAGTTTTCCACAATTAGTGATGGTTTGGGGAGCCATGTCATCTTATGGTGTAGGTCCATTGTGTTATATCAAGACCAAAGTCAGCGCAGCCATCTACCAGGAAATTTTAGATCACTTAATGCTTCACTCCCTTCCCAAACTTTTTGTAAATGGAAATTTCATTCTCTAGCAGGACTTGGCACCTGTCCACATTGCCAAAAGTACCAATATCCAGTTTAAAAACAACAGTATCACTGTGTTTGATTGGCCAGCAAACTCACCTGACCTTAACCCCGTAGAGAATCTATGAGGTATTGTCAAGAGGAAGATGAGAGACACCAGACCCAACAATGCAGACAAGCTGAAGGCTGCTATCAAAGCAACCTGGGCTTCCATAAACACCTAAGCATTGCCACAGGTTGATCGCCTCCATGCCACACCACATTGATGCAGCAATTGATGCAAAAGGAGCCCTGACCAAGTATTGAGGACATTTACTGAACATACATTTCAGTAGGCCATTTCGGATTTTAAAATCATTTTTCAAGTTGGTATTATAAAGTATTCTAATTTACTGAGATAATTACTTTGGGGTTTTCATTGGCTGTAAGCCATAATCACCAACATTAACAGAAAAAAACGCTTGAAATAGATCACTCTGTTTGTAATGACTCTATATCATATATGAGTTTCACTTTTTGTATTGAAGAACTGAAATAAATTAACTTTTTGATGATATTCTAATTTTGTGAGAAGCACCTGTATGTCTGATTTTCTGTTCAGCTGCCTTTCCCATGACCCTCGCATTGTATGCATTTTGGCCAACACTAATTACTGGTTAGTCATCGTTTTAGAACCACAATACAAGGAGAACTTTACATCTCTCCTTCCCGCGGTGGAATGATCTAATAAAATGTTGCAGTACCAAAAGGCCTAGTTGAAGAATTATTTTAAAAAATTCCCACCTGACACCGCTGGCAGCAGTACCAGCATCCTCTGGGATTCTTCTGTGCTTTATAACTATTGGGTATCCAAGCTACACAAGTGGCATGATCTGTCTCTCTATGCCTTGGAGGTCCTGTCCTGCCCTGCGGCTAGCGTTTTGTCAGAGTGGGTTTTTAGTGCTGCCAGGGGTATTATAAGTAACTCTTATCAAAATGAACAAAAGCTGGATTGGGCCAGACTTCTGTACACCACTGGATGACAGCAGCGGAACATAAACTAAAATCCATTGATTGTCTTTTTTTCTGGTTTATTCGCATGCACCCCTTACCACTCTAACATGGGGTATACGCTTCAGGATTTCATTTTTTTTGTGTTGTCCTCCTCCTTCTTCTCCTCATCCACCACCATATCAACAGGATGATCATTCTACCCTTGCTGTCAATTTTTTAATGGTGTTTATGATGCCCACATTAACAATTTTTAGAGGCCTACCTCGAACATTCTTTTAGATAAATGCATACTTACCAGGGGTATATGTTTTTCAACCCATGCACTTAGTGTATAGGCATTACCAGTAAAATCTCCTGTCATGGCTGTGAAATCCTGTATGCAGTGTCAGAACTCCCTATGTGATGATCACATAACAGCCCACAACAAGGCACTGGATCATATACTAATAGAACTTACCAACTCTTTTTGTTTCCAAAAATGTTCCCTCAAACAGAAAATGGATCCTCAGAAAAGCATTTTTTTCCATCACTAAGGATTTGGTCTCCTAGACTGGTAAGTTGTATGTACTTACATATTACTTACATATATGTACTTACTTATGTAATATTCTGAGGCCTACAAATAAAAGAACACAGTAGTTACAGTCAAATATGATAGATGTTCAAAGATATTTTGGGGCTATTTTGCTGCCTCTGGGACTGGGTGCCTTGACTGTGTGCAAGGCATTGTTATGCTCCAAGGTGGCACACGTGGTTCGTGGACCCACTGTGCCATGAACCGGACCTAGCCTGGAGGGGTGTGACTAAGGCTACTTTCACACATCCGTCTTTATAAAGACGTTGCAATGCGTCGTTCTGTGCAAAAAATGCATCCTGCAAAGTTGCCCACAAGATGCGTTTTTTGCACATAGACTTGTATTACCAACGTGTGTCCATACGTCGCGGCACTGGATGCGTCGGTAATTGGCAGACCGTCGCCACAAAAAAAGTTCAATGTAACTTTTTTTGTGCGACGCGTCCGTCCGTCGAAACTCTGCCCCCTCCTCCCCGCTCATCACAATGGGCAGCAGATGCATTGTAAAACTGCATCCGCTGCCCAAGTTGTGCTAAATTTAGCACAACGTCCATTGGTACTTCGGGCCGACGGTTTGCGACGGCCCCGTACCGACGGAAGTGTGAAAGTAGCCTAAGCAGCTACCTTTGCTGTTCACTATAGCTTCCAGTGCTGAAGGCAGACTTGTGCAGCAGGTAGTATATAAAGAAACCAGCAATGTGCAAATTAAATTAAATCATATATTATCTCAATATTAACTATGATTAATTGGGAGAACTAGAGTTATTTTATAAAAATATTATTTATTAAATACAATCAATAAAGGAGCTACAACAGAAAAAATATGTAAGAAAAAAACACGTAATTCATGTATTAGCATGGACAAATATCATTATATAGTGTGATCCCAAAAAGTGCAAACGCACAGCGGTCACAATCCTGGACTGATCAGAGCAGCTATCAATCATATGGTTATAAGGTGGCCATAATAGACAACACGAAGCAAAAAGTCCCCATGTTATATACAATAAGGGAAGGTACTTACTCCCGTATTGGAAGGGCCCCCTTGAGGAAGCTAGAGTTACTCTCGCGAAACGCGCGTCGGGGAGAGCGGTCTGGTCCCGGACTGAACATCGCATTTCATGGGTAATTAACCTTTTACGTTTACTTATTACTTTTGGGGCAGCAATCACTTTCTTAATATATGTGGCATAGCAGCTCTTAGCATTTAATTCCAATACGGGAGTAAGTACCTTCCCTTATTGTATATATCATGGGGACTTTTTGCTTCGTGCTGTCTATTATGGCCACCTTATAACCATATGATTGATAGCTGCTCTGATCAGTCCAGGATTGTGACCGCTGTGCGTTTGCACTTTTTGGGATTACACTATATAATGATATTTGTCCATGCTAATACATGAATTACGTGTTTTTTTCTTATATATATTTTTTCTGTTGTAGCTCCTTTATTGATTGTATTTAATAATATTTTTATAAAATAACTCTAGTTCTCCCAATTAATCATTGTGCAGCAGGTAGCTGCCAGGTGCCACACCAGGGCGACGTCCGACCATAGCTGCTGACCCCAAAGGGCAGAGACACTACTTCTGGTTCTCGGACAGAGCAGGATGGCCATTTGGGACAAGTTCAGACAGGACGACCTCTTGAGACAAGTTCACACAGGATGGCAATGGGAACACGCTCTCGCTGTGCAGACAGGGTGAACACAGGGATAAGTTCACAGAGGATTGCCTCTTGGGACAAGTTCACAAAGGAGACCATTTCACACTGTGCAGACAGGACGGCCACAGGAAAACGTTCACAGTTCTGGCCTGGGTATTCAGCCCCCAGGGTGGAATACAAGTGCCACCGATACGACCACGGGGTACGGGCACCGACGAAGCGTTCACAGGAGTGCATGGGCAACTATGCTAGACTCACAGGTAAATCAACTTAAGTCCAAAGGGTATTTACGGGCACTTCAGCAAAATGCAACCACCGAATCCCACATCAATACATGTTAGGGACAAAGAAGCGATCCCACACTATATAAAATCAATATTTTTTATTCAAGCCAAAAAAGGACAATAAACAACAAATAAATAAAAAAGCAAAATGCCGTCTAGGAGACGCCAGACTAATATCATGGAAAAAATTCCCCACACATAAATAGTAATTCAAAGCAGACAAATTGCCTAATTACCAACCAATATTGGATGTAATATTGAAGTCTGAATTATAATTGTACAAGACTTTATAACAATAGTCATTCAAAAAAGAAAGACAAACCTTATTCCACACCTTTTTACTCCAACCGGACATAATATGTCCGAACCCCAATATATTAACATCTGTGATCTTAAATTATATATAATGCATAATGCCCAGGAAAAGGAGACCTGTCTTTATGAATCACTGCATGATCTCCACATTGTTCATGTGCCAATAGGCTTCCCCTGGTATTAGGAGGCAATAAAGGTAAATAGTTACCTGGTGTGTGGCTTAATTCTGGCATCCCCTCACCCCTGGGGAGCCTGCCTGAATGCCACCCCCTGACGAAGGAAGTGATTTCCGAAACGCGCGTCGGGTGTGTGTGCGTCTACAGGACAGTGAGGCACCCTAAGGTAATGCTCTAATAGTATCTTCCCCTGATATATTTTTTTTTTCCTGAGTCACTTTTTCAGCACATTGCACTTTGTGATTCTGCAGCTTTGCACAGCTCTCATGGATTTCCCTATGCACATGTGAGGATTCCTCCCTGAATCTATTTCCACACTTAAGCACTTTATATTACTTGCTGCAATTTTGCATGGCTTTTTTGTGTGACCGCCACCCATTGCTATATACATTGTTTATATATTGTTTTTGTACATTTTTTATTTTTTATTTGTTATATATATTTTTTTAAACTTTTTCTGGCACAATGACACAAGAATTTCAGGGAATTGCCTATATTCCTTAAAGGGGAATCATTACCTTGCACACGCTCATTGGTGGCACTTACATGAATTGTGTTTATGGGTTTACTTTTATTATACATACTGTCCTGATTCGCACAACAGTCTGTTTTATTTTAAAAATTATTTTTTTCTGTATTGCTACTATTAGTTAATAAAGATATTATTTTATAATCCAGTTTGGTCTCCCTGGTGCATCCATAATACTGGTGTTTGGGTTTGTTCCTTGCCTTGTCTTGCCTGTAGTAATATCAAGTGTCTTTTCCCTAGTGCCATTGTTACAAATACCTACCATCTACCTTAGGACACTGATGGTGTCATTGGGCCTGCTGGTTCTCAATCTACGGTTCCCTGGACCTCTCGCTCCTCCTCTTCCAGTAACACTCTCCCGTTTGGGTCTAACCCTCTGGTCTCTGGAGCTGTTGCACGAGCTTACTTGACTGCGCCGGGTCTATCCCTGTATAGGCGAAAGAGAAAAAATTCTAGCAGTCTTTGGAGCGGAGATAAAGGATAAATTGTAGGGACAGCAATCTGGTTAACAAACCTTTATTAACTCTTCGATCTCCACAACACGTTTCAATAGTATAACACTATCTTCAACCCGAATAATGAAGGCCGCTTTTCCTAGTACCGGTATCAGTGCTCAATCTGGTGATTGCTGCTGCATCTGGCCCTTCTCCTCATCTCTGTAAACCCACTCAGCACCCTGGTGATCCCAAGTTCTGCAGGGGGGTTCTGAACTAGTATCAGCTGCATTTCTGATTGTTGCCCAGCAGTATCCGATGGACGTAGCTAAGGTGGCATTCCTCGCCTCCTACTTGAAAGGAGAAGGCTTGGCATGGTTCAGTCCTTTACTGGAGCGGAACGACCCCATCTCCAAAATTTCCTGGACACCTTCCGCAAGATCTTTGATGAACCAGGTCGAGTGGCATCATTGATGGAAGCTTTCTTCAACTTATAACAAAGTTTTCTCTCAGTTGGAATGTATGCCATCCAGTTCCGTACTCTGGCTTCTGAATTACAGTGGTCAGACGAACCCTTGATTGGAGTCTTCTGACATTGGTTATCTTGAAGACTTAAGGATGAATTGGCGATTCGGGATCTACCGAATACTTTGGATAACTTAATCTCTCTCGCCATCTGAATCGACCTCCGCCTTCAGGAACGGGCCAAGGAAAGAGCCTAGGAGAGGCGATTTCCCCGTTTATCTCCATTTTTCCCAAGACCCCTCATCCCATCAGCTCCAACTCTGGTTCCGTAGCCTATGGAGGTCGAATGCATCAAGTTGGGTGAACAAGAACATGAGGAGAGGTTTGCCAAGAAGCTGTGCCTGTACTGTCCTACCCATTTTTGCCGCCGATGTCCCAAGAGGCCAGAAAACTCCTCCGTCTAGGTCTGGAGAGAGAGTCTTTCCTAGGTAAGAGTTCATTTTCTTATTATTGCTCACACAGTTGATTTCATCACACTGAGGTTTTTGTCTATTGCAGATTCAGTCATCCCAGCCTGGTGCAGGGATACAATTTTGTTTCTGGTGTCCTTTAACAACTCTTTGGTCTTCACCATAGTAGAGTTTGGAGTGTGACTGTTTGAGGTTGTGGACAGATGTCTTTTATACTGATAACAAGTTCAAACAGGTGCCATTACTACAGGCAATGAGTGGCGGACAGAGGAGCCTCTTAAAGAAGAAGTTACAGGTCTGTGAGAGCCAGAAATCTTGCATGTTTTTAGGTGACCAAACACTTATTTTCCACCATATTTTGCAAAATAAATCTTGCCAAATCAGACAAGGTGATTTTCTGGATTTGTTTTCTCATTTTGACTCTCATAGTTGTGGTCTACCTATGATGTCAATTACAAGCCTCTCATCTTTTTAAGTGGGAGAACTTGCTCAATTGGTGGCTGACTAAATATTTTTCCCCACTGTAGATGCATTGTCCTTCTCTGCCAGTTTGTCTGCATTTCTAAACAGGAGGAGGAAAATCCATGTAAATAGTTTAAATAATCAAGTAATGTAACTTGATCTCATCACCATTCTTCCCCTCATCTGAGACGCTGGATGCTGTACTGAAGGACACTTGTTAAATCTAAAAATAGGTTACATGCCTCTGTACAAAGAGACTGAGAGACAGACAGCCTGAGAGGTTCTGCCAAGACATCCATACATTCAAAGGACAAGAGACATTTTACATCATGGCTCCTTCATGAGGGACTCAGATTTATCATTCTACAGGAAACAACCCAGGGGTTTTTGGGGAAACAACCCAGGGGTTTTTGGCCGCGGTTGGAAGAATACAGTTCCGCTCCATTGACCAACGCTAAACCATGGATACGTTTGAGAAGCCAGGTTGTGACTCTCAGGTTAACTTGCCTTGTACCTCAATGGACTGTCATCTTCTTCATCTTGACGTTATCTCCTCTCTGTGTGCGTGCCACAGGTGGAGTAACAGACCCTGTAAGATGAAACCAGGTTGTGATCCTTGGATCAATTGTACCTTGTATGGACTCAATGGACTGTTATCTTCCTACACTTGTCATTACCTCCTCTCTGTGTGTGTGCCACAGGTGGGGTAGCAACCCTGAAAGAACTGAAATCACAGCTGCTATTATCCTGGCGAGTCAGTGGAAGGGTGGGACTCTGCAATGTGCACCATCTTGGGGGTATTTTGCTGGGACTGTTCTACATGTTATGTGCCTGTTTTGTGGTTCAGTAAAGCATTGTACCACTGTTTTACCTTAACCCTGTGTGGTCTGAGTAGCGTGATGCCCATGTTAAAGGGAGAGCGGATGTTCGGCTGTTCCATGCAGTTTTGGCTAGCGGACGTGGAGAACCACACAGATGTCAGACATGCATGCCCACTCATTAGCTCTTATGTGTTGAGGCTGGCTGGAATACTGATGGGCATGTTGTAACTGGTATTAAACTACTGCACTCATGGTGACATCGCACACCAGTCGCTGAGCTGGACACTGCAAATGCTGATGCAGCATTGCCAGGGCAGTGGCAGCTGTAGGTGACTTGCGGAAATGGGCACACACGTGGAGTACTTTCACAAGTCGCTCAGACAGCTCTGGGTAAGTTTTGAGAAACCGCTGAACAACTAAGTTGAGCAAGTGAGCCAGGCATGGTACGTGTGCAAGGTTGTCAAGCTTTAGAGCCACCACCATTGTCACACATGACCATGCCTGGTTGTTGGTTCAAAGGCTACAGCTACAGATCAGTCTAGTCTGTTAGACCTTTCAACAACTGCGGTGGTGTGCAGTTTGTCATTTAAGAAGATTAGCTTCAGAAGAGCTTGTTGCTGCTTGGCTGAGGCATTGCTGCAGAGCTTCCAGCTTGTGACTGATGTTGACATTTCGGAGATGGAGGATGAGGAGGAGACGCAGGAACTGTTGTATAAGGTGGGGGAAAGCCTGGTTAAACAAGGGCCTGCTATGCTCGGAGTCGGTAGCATGTGTTCTGTCCTAATGGTCTGTCTGGGACCAAGCTTCCACAATGGTCATCCAGTCAGGGAAATGAAGCATCCCTGGCCACAAGCACTTGTCCAGTTGTCTGTGGTTAAGTGGACCTTCCCAGTAACAACATTGGTCAGAGCAGGGCTGATATTATGGGACACGGATTCTGGAAATGTGGCCATTTAGTATTGTGGCCTGTAGGTGGGTGGCTGCGTAATTCCGCTTGCA
The DNA here is from genome assembly GCF_051348905.1 of Ranitomeya variabilis. Classification (NCBI taxonomy): domain Eukaryota; kingdom Metazoa; phylum Chordata; class Amphibia; order Anura; family Dendrobatidae; genus Ranitomeya; species Ranitomeya variabilis. The sequence continues at coordinate 577,493,035 of NC_135232.1, forward strand.
TTCCAAGAACCTGGGGTGCGGACAACTGAATGCTGTGATGGGACAAGGACATGGACGTGGTTGCTGACAGTGGTTGCAAGTGTGCAACGACAGGTGCAAAGGAGGTATCTTCACCTGCATCATGGACACAGGATTGGCATGCAAGTAGAACAGTGGAGGAGGCACTGGTGTCACCTGCAGACACTGTTTCTGGACTTTGGCATTCGGCTTAATTAGTTGGGTGCTTTGCTGTCATGTGCCTGAGCATGCTGGCGGTAGTACAGCGCATGGGCTCCAGCGCTGAGCCCCCATCAAAGTAGACATGTCAGCTGTTTTGTACAGCTGACATATGCGCGCAATAGCGGCAGGTGGAATCGCGATCCACCTGCCGCTATTAACTAGTTAAATGCCACTGTCAAATGCTGACAGTGGCATTTAACTACCGCTTCCGGCCATCGGGCTGGAAATGCGTGCATCGACGACCCCCGTCACATAATCGGGGGACAGCGATGCTTCGGCATGACAACCTAAGGTCCACCCTGTGGACGGCGCTCATAGCAAGCCTGTAATTCAGCTACATAGAAGCGATCTGATGATCGCTGCTATGTAGCAGAGCCGATCAGGCTATGCCAGTTTCTAGCCTCCCATGGAGGCTATTGAAGCATGGCAAAAGTAAAAAAAAGTTTTAAAAAGTATGAAAAAAAATAAAAAAAATATAAAAGTTTGAATCACCCCCCTTTCACCCCATTCAAAATAAAACAAGTAAAAAAAATCAAACATACACATATTTGGCATTGCCGCATTCAGAATCACCCAATCTATCAATTAAAAAAAAGGATTAACCTGATCGCTAAACAGCGTAGCGAGAAAATAATTCAAAGTGCCAGAATTAAATTTTTTGGTCACCGCAACATTGCATTAAAATGCAATAACGGGCGATCAAAAGAACGTATCTGCACAAAAGTGGTATCATTAAAAACATCAGCTCGGCATGCAAAAGATAAGCCCTCACCTGACCCGAGATCCTAAAAAATGGAAACGCTACCGGTATCTGAAAATGGCTTCACTTTTTTTTTTTTTTTTTGCAAAGTTTGGATTTTTTTTTCACCACAGATGAAAAATAGTCTAGACATGTTTGGTGTATATGAACTCGTAATGACGTGGAGAATCACAGTGACAGGTCAGTTTTAGCATTTAGTGAATCTAGCAAAAAAGCCAAAGGAAAAAACAAGTGTTGGATTGCACTTTTTTTGCAATTTCACCACACTTGGAATTTTTTTTCCCATTTTCTAGTACAAGACATGGTAAAACCAATGGTGTCGTTCAAAAGTATAACTCGCCCCGCAAAAAATAAGCTTTCACATGGCCATATTGACGGAAAAATAAAAAAGTTATGGCTCTGGGAAGGAGGGGAGTGAAAAACGAAAATGCAAAAATGAAAAAGGGCTGCATCTTGAAGGGGTTAACCCTATCTTGTTGTATACTATCACTTTCCCACAATCTCTCCCTAAGAGCTGCTAACAGCAGTATTACTGTTAATTATAATTAGCCCTAATAAGGGCAGTTGTTGCAGATGAAATAAATATAAATGTTGTCTATTCCCTGCCTATACGCAGCAAAAACTCTGTCCCTAGTTTAGCAGCTCTCTCTGCACTGCCTGTTTCCATTGGTACACTGTGCCAAGCACAGGATCCCAGGTCTTATATTGACCCGATGACGCTATGCAGCTAGCCAATCACAGTAATACCATTACCAACATGGCTACGGCATTACATTGACTGGCATGCAATCCCTGCATGCTTTTTGGCTGTCTAACAACCACCAAACATGTGGGCGGGGACTCTAGCTTGCGCGCGAGCCTTCAAAAATACTCGCTGAGTAACAAGCATCTCGAGCACCTTGATGCTTGAACGAGTAACGAGCAGTGATGAGCATGCTCGTTCTTCACTACTCCAGAGAGAGTTAGAGGGCCACCCTGGGTAAGAATCATCCCTCTCCATCGCTAATTCTGTCAGTATCAGTCTCCTGTGGCAACATCCATTTAGTTGAGTCAGCCTACCTGGTTCTGCAGATAATCTCATCCAAAGGGCCATTGTGGAGCAATATAAAATCCCGATCCAACATCTACAAGATCCATTGTGAGTCATCAATGCACATTTGTCAATATCTGCAAAAACAAAGATGCATCTCTCATCTCAGCAACTATCCTCCAAGCATGATCTGCTGATAATGCTGACCTAAAGGCACAGTTGCATCCAAATCAGGATCCATTAGATTGTAGGAACTAGCGCGTCAGATTTGTTCATATGTTTTAAGTCTTTGTTCACTTTCACAGTATTTTCACACAGATCTGTGTATCTGTCTGCAGCTTTTCCTTCCTATCTTTTACATCTATCTCTGGGGCGCTTGTGTGTGTGTATATATACAGACTATATAGAGACTGACTAGGCCACTACAACACCTTGATTTTTCGCCTCTTGAACCAGGCCTTGGTTTTCTTGGCTGTGTGCCTTGGGTCGTTGTCTTGTTGGAAGATGAAATGACGACTCATCTTAAGATCCTTGATGGAGGAGCGGAGGTTCTTGGCCAAAATCTCCAGGTAGGCCGTGCTATCCATCTTCCCATGGATGCGGACTAGATGGACAGGCCCCTTGGCTGAGAAACAGCCCCACAGCATGATGCTGCCACCACCATGCTTGACTGTAGGGATGGTATTCTTGGGGTCGTTGTTATGATCCCAATGGCAAGGGATCTCAGAGATTAAAGCAAAGTCTGCAAACATAAATACCAGCTCATAGGGAAGTGGTAACTAGGCTGACCATATAGCTGATCCTAGCACAAACACTAACAGTAGCCGGGGAACGTGCCTACGTTGATCCTAGACGTCTCGCGCCAGCCGGAGAACTAACTAACCCTATCAGGGAAAATAAGACCTCTCTTGCCTCCAGAGAAAAGACCCCAAAGAAATACAAGCCCCCAACAAATAATAACGGTGAGGCAAGAAGAAAAGACAAACGTAAGAATGAACTAGATTTTAGCAAAGAGAGGCCCACTGACTAAATAGCAGAAGATAGTAAGATGACTTATATGGTCAGCAAAAAACCCTGCAAAATATCCACGCTGAATATCCAAGAACCCCCAAACCGACTAACGGTGAGGGGGGAGAATATCAGCCCCCTAGAGCTTCCAGCGATATCAGGAATCACATTTTGTACAAGCTGGACAAAAATAAGAACAATGCAAATAAACAAAAGTAAGAAAGCAGGACTTAGCTTATCTTGCAAAGAACCAGGAGCTGAAGACAGGAGCAAACAGAAATGAACTGATTACAACGATGCCAGGCACTGGACTGAGAATCCAGGAAGTTTAAATAGCAACACCCCAGGCCTAACGAAGCAGGTGAGTACCAACCTGGGAAAAGACAATCCAAGTGCCAAACCACAAGAGACCACAAGAGGGAGCCAAAAAGTATAGTTCACAACAGGTCGTATGCAGTGCCATCCAGTCTCCAAACGTCATGTGTGTGGTTGGCACCAAAGATCTCGATCTTGGTCTCATCAGACCAGAGAACCTTGAACCAGTCAGTCTCAGAGTCCTCCAAGTGATCATGAGCAAACTGTAGACGAGCCTTGACATGATGCTTTGAAAGTAAAGGTACCTACGGGCTCGTCTGGAACGGAGACCATTGCGGTGGAGTACGTTACTTATGGTATTGACTGAAACCAATGTCCCCACTGCCATGAGATCTTCCCTGAGCTCCTTCCTTGTTGTCCTTGGGTTAGCCTTGATTCTTCGGACAAGCCTGGCCTCGGCACGGGTGGAAACTTTCAAAGGCTGTCCAGGCTGTGGAACGCTAACAGTAGTTCCATAAGCCTTCCACTTCCGGATGATGCTCCCAACAGTGGAGACAGGTAGGCCCAACTCCTTGGAAAGGGTTTTGTACCCCTTGCCAGCCTTGTGACCCTCCACGATCTTGTTTCTGATGGCCTTGGAATGCTCCTTTGTCTTTCCCATGTTGACCATGTTTGAGTGCTGTTCACAAGTTTGTGGAGGGTCTTAAATAGTCAGAAAAGGCTGGAAAAAGAGATAATTAATCCCAACATGTGAAGCTCATTGTTCTTTGTGCCTGAACTACTTCTTAATACTTTAGGGGAACCAAACTGAATTCTGGTGGGTTGAGGGGTTGAATAATAAATGACCCTCTGAAAAGACTTTTCACAATTTAAAAAAAAAAATAAACAAAGAAATAACATTCTTTTTTGCTGCAGTGCATTTCACACTTCCAGGCTGATCTACAGTCCAAATGTCACAATGCCAAGTTAATTCCAAATGTGAAAACCTGCTAAATCTGCAGGGGGTTGAATACTACTTGTAGGCACTGTATATATATATATATATATATATATATATATATATTTATATATATATATATATATATATATACACTCACCGGCCACTTTATTAGGTACACCTGTCCAACTTCTTGTTAACACTTAATTTCTAATCAGCCAATCAAATGGCGGCAACTCAGTGCATTTAGGCATGTAGACATGGTCAAGACAATCTCCTGCAGTTCAAACCGAGCATCAGTATGGGGAAGAAAGGTGATTTGAGTGCCTTTGAACGTGGCATGGTTGTTGGTGCCAGAAGGGCTGGTCTGAGTATTTCAGAAACTGCTGATCTACTGGGATTTTCACGCACAACCATCTCTAGGGTTTACAGAGAATGGTCCGAAAAAGAAAAAAAATCCAGTGAGCGGCAGTTCTGTGGGCGGAAATGCCTTGTTGATGCCAGAGGTCAGAGGAGAATGGGCAGACTGGTTCGAGCTGATAGAAAGGCAACAGTGACTCAAATCGCCACCCGTTACAACCAAGGTAGGCCTAAGAGCATCTCTGAACGCACAGTGCGTCGAACTTTGAGGCAGATGGGCTACAGCAGCAGAAGACCACACCGGGTACCACTCCTTTCAGCTAAGAACAGGAAACTGAGGCTACAATTTGTACAAGCTCATCGAAATTGGACAGTAGAAGATTGGAAAAATGTTGCTTGGTCTGATGAGTCTCGATTTCTGCTGCGACATTCGGATGGTAGGGTCAGAATTTGGCGTAAACAACATGAAAGCATGGATCCATCCTGCCTTGTATGGAGCATCTTTGGGATGTGCAGCCGACAAATCTGCGGCAACTGTGTGATGCCATCATGTCAATATGGACCAAAATCTCTGAGGAATGCTTCCAGCACCTTGTTGAATCTATGCCACGAAGAATTGAGGCAGTTCTGAAGGCAAAAGGGGGTCCAACCCGTTACTAGCATGGTGTACCTAATAAAGTGGCCGGTGAGTGTATATACGTATATATATATATAATTGTCTAAGGGTTTAATTGTCTGTCCTGGAAATCCCGCGTCTCTGATTGGTCGAGGCCGCCAGCCCTCGACCAATCAGCGACAGGCACAGTCTCAGATTGGTCGAGGCCAGCCAGCCTCGACCAATCAGCGACGGGCTTTGTCCTCCACTGCTGTCAAGTGCCGCCATTGTGTTGTCTAAGGGTCTATTTGTCTGTCTGTCTCGGAAATCCCGCCTTGATGATTGGTCGAGGCCAGCCGGCCTCGACCAATCAGCGACGGGCACAGTCTGCCGCGAATTCTGGAATCATCATTGTCCTCCACTGCTGTCAAGTGCCGCCATTGTGTAGGGTGTGCGCCTGCGTCTCCCTGTATGGGCGGCATCTCCCTGTGTTTCTATCTTAGAATGGGTCGTAAATAGTGTTGAGCGATACCGTCCGATACTTGAAAGTATCGGTATCGGAAAGTATCGGCCGATACCGGCAAAGTATCGGATCCAATCCGATACCGATACCCGATACCAATACAAGTCAATGGGACTCAAGTATCGGACGGTATTCCTGATGGTTCCCAGGGTCTGAAGGAGAGGAAACTCTCCTTCAGGCCCTGGGAACCATATTAATGTGTAAAAGAAAGAATTAAAATAAAAAATATTGCTATACTCACCTCTCCGAGGGAACCGGCAGCGTTGTTTGCTTAAAATTCGCGCTTTTCTTTCCTTACGTGAAGTCCCGGCTTTGTGATTGGTTGCGTCGCAGTCACATGGGCGACGCAACCAATCACAGCAAGCCGTGACGTAATTTCAGGTCCTTAAGGATTTTAAAATTACGTCCCGGCTTTGTGATTGGTTGCGTCGCAGTCACATGGGCGACGCAACCAATCACAAGCCGTGACGTCACGGGAGGCTGGACACGCGCGCATTTTAAAATGCGCGCTTGTCCAGCCTCCCGTGACGTCCCGGCTTGTGATTGGTTGCATCGCGGTCAACCAATCACAAGCCGGGAGGCTGGACACGCGCGCATTTTAAAATGCGCGCTTGTCCAGCCTCCCTTGACGTCCCGGCTTGTGATTGGTTGCATCGCGGTCAACCAATCACAAGCCGGGAGGCTGGACATGCGCGCATTTTAAAATGCGCGCTTGTCCAGCCTCCCGTGACGTCCCGGCTTGTGATTGGTTGCATCGCGGTCAACCAATCACAAGCCGGGAGGCTGGACAAGCGCGCATTTTAAAATGCGCGCGTGTCCAGCCTCCCGGCTTGTGATTGGTTGACCGCGATGCAACCAATCACAAGCCGGGACGTCACGGGAGGCTGGACAAGCGCGCATTTTAAAATGCGCGCGTGTCCAGCCTCCCGTGACGTCACGGCTTGTGATTGGTTGCGTCGCCCATGTGACTGCGACGCAACCAATCACAAAGCCGGGACGTAATTTTAAAATCCTTAAGGACCTGAAATTACGTCACGGCTTGCTGTGATTGGTTGCGTCGCCCATGTGACTGCGACGCAACCAATCACAAGCCGGGACTTCACGTAAAGGAAAGAAAAGCGCAAATTTTAAACAAAGAACGCTGCCGCTTCCCTCGGTATGGTGCAGGCTGCATCGGAGAGGTGAGTATAGCAATATTTTTTATTTTAATTCTCTCTTTTACACATTTTTACATTAATGTTGTTTCGATACCGATACCCGATACCACAAAAGTATCGGATCTCGGTATCGGAATTCCGATACCCGCAAGTATCGGCCGATACCCGATACTTGCGGTATCGGAATGCTCAACACTAGTCGTAAACGAAAATACGCCAATGAGGATGACAGAAAAGCAGCAGCAAGAAAACGACAACATCGGGAACAGGAGACACCACAACAAACTGCCGCCAGACAAGCCCAGGATGTGGAATCTCACAGACAACGTCGCCAACAGGAGACACCACAACAAACTGCTGCTAGACAAGCCCAGGATACGGAATCTCACAGACACCGTCGCCAACCGGAGACACCACAACAAACTGTTGTACGACAGGAACAACATGATCGCCAAATTCATAAAAAACGAATGCTCTACCAACTAAGGCACGACCAGGACAATATTCAACAACTCGCACATTACGTAACAGACAATGAAAGTACAATTCATCAACGCTACTGTGGAAATATGAATGCAGTTTGCTCTAAACGCGACTCTCTGAATTTCATTGATGAAAAACCATCAAGGTGCAACATGTGCCTAAACATTAGCTTATCTACTATATAATTGTCTCAGGGTCACTTCTGTCTGTCCTTCTGTCTGTCTGTCATGGATATTCATTGGTCGCGGCCCCTGTCTGTCATGGAAATCCAAGTCGCTGATTGGTCGCGGCAAAACAGCCACGACCAATCAGCGACGGGCACAGTCCGGCGGCAAAATGGCCGCTCCTTCCTCCCCGCAGTCAGTGCCCGCTCCATAATCCCCTCCAGTCAGCCCTCACACAGGGTTAATAGCAGCGTTAATGGACCGCGTTATGCCGCGGTGTAGCGCACTCCGTTAACGCAGCTATTAACCCTGTGTGACCAACTTTTTACTATTGATGCTGCGTATGCAGCATCAATAGTAAAAAGATCTAATGTTACAAATAATAATAATAAAAAAAAGGTTATTCTCACCTTCCGACGGACACTGTCCTTGGCAGTGCAAGCGGCAGGTTCCGCTGCCAAGGATGCTATGTGAGAAGGACCTGCCATGACGTCACGGAAATGTTACCGCCATGTCATCACAGGTCCTGCGCTCATACCAACCCTGGGACCGGAAGCTGCCGCATGCACCGTACACAGGCACCAGGACTTCAAGGGGCCTTCGGAAGGTGAGTATATGTTTATTTTTTATTTTAAATCTTTTTTAACCATGCATATAGTGGCCACATTGCTATACACTATGTGGGCTGTGTTACATACTGCGTGGGCTCTGTTATATACTACATCTCCGTTCTATATAATATGTAACTGGGCAATATACAACGTGACTGTGCAATATACAACGTGACTGTCCAATATACTACGTAGCTGTGCAATATACTATGTGGCTGTGCCGATTCTGTTATATAGTACGACTGTGCAATATACTGCTTAGCTATGCAATACACTATGTTCCTCTACAATATACTACGTGGCTATGTTATATACTACGTGGCTCTGCTATATACTACGTACGCTGTGTTACATACTACCTAGCTCTGTTATATACTACGTCGGTTGTGTTATATACCACGTCACTGTGCAATATAGTACGTAGCCTATGCCTACATATTCTAGAATACCCGATACATTAGAATCAGGCCACCATCTAGTGTATATATATATATATATATATATATATATATATATATATATATATATATATATATATATATCCAAAGATCAATTGGTGGTTTCATCCGTGGATGGAAAACCTTTTTCCAAAACCATCCTTTTTGTTATCAAGCCTGTGGAACTTCGGGTAGGAATGATATACTAGGACAGAATTCCTCTTTATGAGCTGTCAGGTCTGTCTCACTCTCTGCTACTATGCCTGCCATGGCTGCAAAGATATGAGCCTGTCTTGGATCCGGAGAAATACTTTCTTGGGGTCAAGAATGCCATGAGAATTGCCTTGCTCCCTTACTTCCTGCCGGACCGTTGCCATCTCATAGGCCGTATGACTGCCCAATCGATCTTCTTCCAGATGCATCTCCTCCACATGGTCGAATCTACCCCCATCACAGGATGAGACCAGAGCCATGTCTGAGTACATTAAAGATAATCTAGCCAGAGACTTTATTCGGAAGTCAAGCTCGCCGGCCCGAGCTGAATTCTTCTTTGTGAAGAAAAAGGAACGCTCACTTTGCCCCTGTATCGATTATATAGGACTCAACCAAATTACCCTCTGCCTCTCATCTCTGAGCTGTTAGATCATCTTAAGGTTTCCAGAGTCTTCAAGAAAATCAACCTGCAGGGGTGCGTATTATCGTATTTGCATTCGTCAGGGAGACAAATGGAAAATGGCCTTTAACACCCACAATGGCCATTACGAGTATCATGCTATGCTGTTTGGGCTCTTTAATGCCCCAGCAGAGTTCCAAGAACTGGTGAATTGTCATTCTTACGAGACCTCCTCTACACGTGTGAGGTAGAGTACCTGGATGACATCTTGGCGTTTTCTCCCCATCTGCCTACACACAGTACGGATATTTGTTATGTTCTGCAGAGATTAAGGCAGAGCCATCTGTATGAAAAGTGCATCTTCGAGCAGACCTCTATTTCGTTTCTGGGGAAACATCTCTGAGACTGGCCTAAAAATGGACACCAAAAAGGTATCTGCTGTCTTGAAGTGGACCCGTTCACTATGTATTTTTTCTCCTGGACCGCTCCTATGTCATATTAGCACTCCGCCCTTCAGCATGTGGTGGATTTTAAATGCAACAGAGTCCTACATACCCATAAAATCAGACTTTGAAGAGAGGTATTCACATCTAACCATGAATTCAGACTTGTGTTTAGAGAGGTGTTCACACTAGACACGTTAGGACCCAGCCGATTTGAGACTACTTTGTTGTTGGGCATGCATAAATTGGCCAAATTATGTGCTAAGTGTCTCATTTTTTCTTTGTATACAGAAGCAGTATTATTAATAAATATTCAATTTATAAAAAATTAAATTAATATTATTCATACTTCATATATTCCACATTGACATGCACTACAGAGTGCAAATGTTTTTGTTTATTCTACATGTCATTGAGCCCTCCAAAATTATTATTTTCACTCTTTTGCATCTGTCTCAGCTTCCTTCTGGAAAGACTTACATTGCTGAACAAGATAGGAAGCGGATCCTCTTGTGGGGTCACTTGTCTAAGTTGGCTAGTCCCTTTGGCTAGTTGGCTAGTCCATGTGGGGTTACTCATTTAAGAAGTCATGGGAGCCCAGGGAGAACATCCATGCCCTTTTCTCCAAAAGAGATTCCTTGAGGTCCTGAAGAAGTGGGGCATAAAAGGGGGGTTACTGTAATCAGGGGCGTAACTACCGCAGTCGCAGCGGTCTCCAGTGCGACCGGGCCCGGCAGGTCAGGGACCCGGCAGGTCAGAGGCACCCAACACCATGTAGCAGTGCAGGAGATTACTCCTGCACGGCAACAGTCTGAGGCGTATCTAGGGGGAGGGGGCAGCCGGGGCACGTGAGAGACAGGAAGCAGCTCCAGTCATCGTGGTGAGACTGTCAGCTTCTGCTCTGCAGCCCCGGGACAGAAGGTGAGAGCAGGGGGGAGGTGCGGGACAGAGCCGCTTTAGTCAGGAGAAGCTGAGGAGCTGCAGCCAATTTTACATCAGCCACCCCTGTACCAGAGAGGAGATTGTGAGTTGTGTGTGTGTGTGTGTGTGTGTGTGTGTGTGTGTGTGTTATCAGTAGAATGTGTGTGTGTGTTATCAGTAGTATGTGTGTGTTTGTGTGTGATATCAGTAGTATGTGTGTGTGTGTGATATCTGTAGTGTGTGTGTGTGTGTGTGTGTGTAACGGTAGTGTGTGATATCTGTAGTGTGTGTGTGTGATATCTGTAGTATGTGTGTGTGTGTGTGTGTGTGTGTGTGATATCTGTAGTGTGTGTTATCTGTAGTGTGTGTGTGTGTGTGTGTGTGTGATATCGTCGTGTGTGTGTGTCCCCATGTGCCTGTCTCCTTTGTCTCCTTGTGCTTGTGTCAGTCTCCCTTGCCCACTAGTCCCTGTGTGTCAGTCTCCCTTGCCCACTAGTCCCTGTGTCCCCTTGTGCTTGTATCCCTTGTCCACTAGTCCCCGTGTGCCCCTTGTGTCAGTCTCCCTTGCCCACTTGTCCCCATGTGCCCCTTGTGTCAAGCTCCCTTGCCCACTAGTCCCCTTGTGTCAGTCTCCCTTGTCCCCTTGTGTCAGTCTCCCTTGCCCACTAGTCCCCTTGTAACCTTCTCCCCTGCCTCCTAGCCCCCATGTGTCCCCTTGTGCCTGCCTTCCTTGCTCCCTAGCCCCCCTATGTTACCCTTGTGCCTGTCTCCCCTAGCCCCCTTGTGCCCTCTCCCCTGCCCCCTCGTCACCATTTGTTCGTGTCTTTCTCACTGCCCCTGTATGGAGGGGCTGCATTATACTATGAGGGGGGCTGCGTTGTATTCTATGGGGGTTACATTGAGTTGTATGGCAGGGCTGCAGGGGGGGCCCCATTTGGAAGTTCGCACCGGGGCCCATAACTTTGTAGTTACGCCACTGACTGTAATGCTGGCATCTCTGCACTCATATTAATACTGACGTGGAGAATCAGGTTTCCAAGTCATTTTTACCACATAGTGAGAAGTGTAAAAACTCAAGAAAAAATGGCGAAATTGAGTCTTTTGTCACCATTTCATCCCACTTTTTTTTCTCGTTTTTTAGTACATTATATGGTAATATTAATTATGTCCTTCCCAATTACAGCTCGACCAGCAAAATAAACCCTCATATAGCTATACAGTAATGTTCCAAACTAATAGCAATGCATTTTAAAACATGAGTTAATCACAAAACTAACTAGTATAAAATCTTTATACTAGTTTTATTTCCAGCACTGGGAACATTGCACACTGTTTTCTAATTCAAATCATGAAGAGAAATTTATGTAATTTTTAACTACTTTACAGAAAATATCAAAAAATGAACATTAAGGTGTTCTAAAAAATAGCAGTGTCTGCATTTGTCTTTACAAACTCACAATATATACTTTTTTTGTGGATTTAGCACTCCTGTGAATCACTAACCTAATATTTAGTTGTATACCCACAGTTTTTTAGTACTGCTTCTATGCTGCATAGAGTTAGCCATGTTCTGGCACCTAATAACTGTTATTCCAGCCCTGGATGCTGGGACTACAACCTACATGCCCATATCATGCTGCTTGCACCACCATGCTTCACCATGCGCAGCCTCCCCACCTGACCGGACATGAACTCATTAGCGTGGGAAAGTTTCTGAACTTTTTCCCACGCTGTCAAGTTCACCGCGGTCAGGCTGTGAGTCTGCGCATGCTCAGTGACATCAGCAGTAGACAGCCCCACCTGACCTGAGGTGAACTTGACAGCGTGGGAAAATGTTCAGAAACTTTCCTACGCTAATGAGTTCATGTCCGGTCAGGTGGGGAGGCTGTGCAGGCAGCTTTTTATTCATTCCTTTGTGGTTTACAGCCCAGCCGGTAGCATTAGCACCGCTCCAGGTTGTAAACTATTTAACCCCTTGAGACGGATTGCTGCGTGGGACATGACTGTACAGCGAACAGGAATAGGATATTGTTGCTGTTTTATTTTGGATTTTTTTTCACAGAAGAACTAGGGCTTCCCTTGGATTGAGAGTGTAATAAAGATGTTAAACCAGTGTGTTTAATTATTTCATTAAAAGACTTTATTCTTAATGTGTGTGTATATTTTTAACCCTTTTATACTATTGGATTAATAATGGATAGGTGTCTTATTGACACCTCTCCATTAGTAACCAGGCTTAATGTCACCTTACAATAGCAAGGTGACATTAACCCCTTATTACCCTATATGCCACAGCCACAGGGCAATGGGAAGAGAGAGGCTAAGTGGTGAGAAGTTTCCTGGGGTGGCTGGGGGCAGATTTTTTTCAGTCAGGGGGTGGCAATAACCATGGTCCCTCACTAGGCTATTAATATCTGCCCTCAGTCACTGGCTTTCCCTCTCTGGCGGAGAAAATTGTGCAGGAACCCACACCAGTTTTTTCCATGAATTAATCCTTTAATTTAACACCTACTGCTCCAAATTTTTACACACACACACTACTAACATTTTTAGTGAGGGACATATAAAAATCTAATGGATATGCAATGGTTTACTGTATGTAAACCATGTCTCATATACTGTCGGGTTCGGTAATGATTTTACCGACAATTGAATTAATGGCTATTCTGCTATCTAGCCCTGCATGAAATATATATATATATATATATACTAGATTGTGGCCCGATTCTAACGCATCGGGTATTCTAGAATATGCATGTCCCCGTAGTATATGGACAATGACGATTCCAGAATTCGCGGCAGACTGTGCCCGTCGCTGATTGGTCGAGGCAACCTTTATGACATAATCGTCGCCATGGCAACCATTATGACATCTATGTCGATACTGTGCCCGTCGCTGATTGACCAATCAGAGACGTGGGATTTCCAGGACAGACAGAAAAACCCTTAGACAATTATATATATAGATGTCCCTTTTGCAAGCCGGCAAGAAAATCTCGCCATACAGATGTCACACGGACACTTTGATGAGAAAAAAAATTGCATCCTCGCATTGCACACGGATGACATACGGATCACTGTTCGGGAACATTTCTGCGAATATCGGCCTTGAAAAACGGACCGATTTTTTATACGTTATTTGTGACTCCAGCCTTAATAGCAAGTGTTGGCTGTGTAACACAGCCGACACCTGGACGATATACAGTAGGCTTCTAACACACACATCAAAAATAGTATGTAACAGTACACCCTATGTCAAGAAAGAGTAAATGCATTCTGTTCTTATTATTACATCATTTTTTATAAACCCGTAGTATATGCCAATTAGGTTGAAGCAAAAATATTGACAGGACCCTGGTTCAGTGGACATGTGGGTAGTCCTGTGCAGTGGACATGTGGGTAGTCCTGTGCCCTGTAACCCACCTCCTGCCTGCCAGCATCTGTAGGAGTGGTGGAGCTGGTGTTCAGCTCCTTGAAACTCTTAAGGGCTAAATGTATTTGATATTCATGTATGTTATAAAATGGGTATTACTCACTAGGGCTGCAGTTTAGCTTTGGCAAGGTTAACTTTAATGGCCTGTCCAGTTTGAGAGGGGGAACTGAGTGTTAGGCTGCCGTCACACTAGCAGTATTTGGTCAGTATTTTACATCAGTATTTGTAAGCCAAAACCAGGAGTGGGTGATAAATGCAGAAGTGGTGCATATGTTTCTATTATACTTTTCCTCTAATTGTTCCACTCCTGGTTTTGGCTTACAAATATTGAGGTAAAATACTGACCAAATACTGATAGTGTGACAGCAGCCTTAGTGTCAGGTTCAGGAAGTGGCAGTCAATTGATGGACACTAGTGTGAACTGTCAACAGCAGTCTCTAGCATTAGGCTGCAAGGCACAATGTGGGCCTAATACTCTGGCAGTGGATTGTCAAAAATACCCATCCATGTAATTCCATCTACCAGCCTGAAGAAACCTCGAGATGGACAACGGATACCTTGGGTGCACTCAACCTGTTAAGCTACAGGGAATGATCAACTCAGACTACATGGGGCAGAAGGTATTCCAATTTGAATACACTACTACAGGTAGAGAAAAATTCCTAGAGCCAAGGAAGATAGCAAGAGGGATACTCTACTCATACCGAGAACCCGGGCTAAAGTTGTGTCCGGTACCTGTGTGAAAGAAGACAACCCTTTGGGCCTTATCTTGTATGCCTGTTTGTAAAGACTGCCATTTATCAAGTAAAAGTTGAATTGCTTTTATGAAATCTGTGTCCTCTTGACACTTTTTTTTGCTAATGTGAACTGATAAAACTATACAATATATCAGGGAAATCATCATCTTCCAGTCTCCTCAGTTTCCCAAGTGTCTATGTCATGTAAAACAGAAAGTAGAAAATGGATTAGGGCCAGGGAGAGGAGGGAAATGCTGCTGCAGTGGGTTAGCAAAACAGCATAAAAGGGAAACTGGAAGCAGAAAAGTCAGCAATAAAATACAAAATAACCTAACCCCCTGATAGCCACAAGAAACAATTTCTTCAACATATCATACCAAACACAGTACCAATGAAATGCGCTCCATGCCACGTGGCAGCAAAAATTGTCAATTGATTGTTCCTAGTTACCCTCATAAAAGGGCAATCGGTTTCCCGTCCAAGGTGCCAATGACATGTGCCAAAAAAGAGCAGTTCTCCGTACTCCCCACCTAGCTTTTTTTGTCTCCCCACAATAGGAAGCTCCACCAATTAAGGGGCTTCAACCACACACTGATTCACTTCCCGATAGCAGCATCTTTTACATTACTTCTAAACAGTTGGTGATAATAACAAGGCAAATAAACAATAAAGCAAATAACAATACGAGTGAAATAGCAACAAAAGTTCTTCATTATATAATACTAATGTAATCTCTATGAAAGTGGTACACCCATTCATGGGAGTTGCCATGTAGGTTCTCTCTTTAACCCTGGCCCAAGCGAGGGTCAACGGGTTTTTCTGCTAGGCCGCAAGTCTTTCTGACGAAGTCTATTAAAGCACGTTGAGACTCCTACGCACCAACCGCTCCCCCTCCCAACCTGCTGTCCTGACCCCAATCGGCCCCGATACCGTATGTTTAAACTGGAAGTGACGGCCCTGCTCACTTATGCTGTCCCTCTGCAATAGCAGTGGAGGAGAATTGGGACCAGTGGAAGGGGGTAGTGAGCTCCTGGGACATCTAGTGACATCTAGTCTTGTGTCAAATGCAAATCCTTTTTATTTCAAAAATTAAAGTGCCATTTTCTTTGTTTTATCAATTATTAGTATTACCATGAAAAGGAGGGCAGCTAGAAAAACTGATTATGAAATCATAACATTTGGTCAATTCTGTGACTTTATCAATAACATAACTACTTTCCTGTAGTATTTTATGACTTTTTTATTTTTTTTTTTATTCTTTTTCTTTTCTTGCATTGTATATTTTTACTATTGCTGATCCTGATTAATATTCATAAAAATATGACATAATACATATGAAAAATCAAATCGATACAATATAGCTTTTGTAGAAAGACAATTTTTGTATGTTGCTGACTTAATAAGGAGTTATTAACAAGGCTCAAAAATTGACACTTAATAAACCTAAGATACCTACGAGACCTAGGGGACCTAAGAGACCTTCGGTTACATTAGTAGCAACTCTTTAGGATTCTCTCTGGCTGCTTTTTATAATACTTTAATTGCACATTGTACAACACTTGTCCCTCTGCTGTTTCTCTTGACTTCTGGGATTGAGATCACAGGTGCTCTGAACTCTGCGCTTCTGTCCATTAATTTTAATTAAAAATAATAAGTAAATTCTGGAGAGACAGGTGACACAAGCCTACTGTTCATCCCTTAGCTAATTCTGGTTTATGTTTTACAAGTCATCCCTTAGCATTTCTACAATTCCCCAGTCAATCTGAATGAAATAATTATCTGTCTTCCCTTTATGAAAACCTCTTGGGCCCTGAAAGCAAAGTAAAATAATGATTCACTATATTAGATAATATTGTTGGTTCACCAGGTAAACAAGCAGAATTACACTTAACCAGATTGGATTCCTGAGATTTAATAAAACGCAATTAATGCACAGAGATATCATCACCTTTAGCCGACAAAGCAAACAAATTCTACATAGAATAATAAAATAATATTCTTAAAAAACAGATAAATGCAATACTAATAAAACAATTAACAAAATGCTACCAATAATAAAAAATAAATAAAAATCAAATGATAATAGAAATAAAAATGATTAAGGTTTTTGGGAGGTTGTTTTTTGTGATTTTGCATTTTGCATTTTTTTTTTTTAAATGATCGTCTGGGTTGCTTGTACTGTATATTTTTTTTAAAAAAAAGCATTATACTCTAAAAGTTCAACATGAGATCAGCTTTTTCCCAATAATCTGACTCCTTTTATTTAAGATCCATACAATACAGAAGCAAGCTTACTTAAATTAAATGTCCGGTAATTTATCAGAAAATAGATATCTTACTAATGGGTGAGAATCTGAACGCTAGAACCAGCACCGATCGCCAGAAAAGGGAATTTTTATCCCCAGTTTTATTCCAGTTATGGAGTGCAGTGGAACTGTATATATCTGACCACCAATCCATTCATTCCCTATAGGTCTTCCAGAAAAAAATTTGAATAGCGCTTGTCAGCCCATAAAAAGAGAATAGAGCAATGGTAGAGTACGACACTGCATCGCCATCGCAATTGGGGTCTGACTGATGAGCCCTGCCGATCTGTTCAGGTTCCAGCAGTTGAAACCTCACTAGTTGGTAATAACTTGTTATTACTGCACAACCCCTTTAAAAAGGCAAGTAATAATGCAAAATTTTGCACTTGTTCTTTCTTCTGTATTCTATGGAATCTTACAAAAAAGCGTCACATTATTGGAAATGCAGATATCATATTGCAATGTTTAGTCGGATGACTACCCAGCCTGTATGGTCTGTTTCATTCCAGTCAAAATTTTATCTCCTTCCTGATAGACGCAGCCTTTTTTCCTTCGACATAGCCATGAGGGTTTGTTTTTTGTGAAGCGAGTTGTAATTTTGCATGTCGCCATCTTCACTATGCAATTATGCTGAGATATATTGACAAAATACAAATAGAGGGTTCGGATAAAAAAAATTGTCTATTCAGTGCGTGGTTAAATGACTGGGCAACATGTGTCTCCAGGTCAGTCCCGTTACTTATCAGTCTTGCAATGTCAGTCTGCGGGAAGTACAGGGATTGGGTTCAGAGGACTGGGGTAAAGCAATTTTCTCTCATGAAGCCCTCTGCACGCGGTTTAGAACGTCTGGAAGAATGATTGCTCGGAAAATAAAAAGTGAGCGCTACCATGAGTCCCATGTCATACCATAAGTAAAGTATATTGCAACAAAATATTGTTAAACAAAGGAATAGCAGAGCTGTATACTATATGCAATCAGTTTTTGCAGCAAGGAGACAGTTAACCACAGTAATAGCAGAGACATAGATGCACTTAAGTATCTTGCAGCAGGGATGCGATTAACCACAGGAGCAGTAGAATTGTAGTTTGTGATAGCACCAAGAAAGCAGTAATATATATATATATATATATATATATATATATATATATATATATATATATATATATATATATATATCTGCTTTCTTGGTGCTATCACAAACTACAATTATACAATTTATATATATATATAAAACTTGTAGCATAGCAAACACGAGTTTGTAACTTGTGTGACAGGGTCACTGGCACTGTATGTGAGGGGAGATATGTGTCACGTTGATTGCTTTCTTCCGTGATCTGAAAGCCATACGTTTCTCTCCAGCATGCAATGTGCTGAAGGGGTTAACCAGCGATTACAAGGGTCTGGGTTTATGTGAGTAGGTGTAAGACATAGGAGCGACACCTACTCACCATATCTCCACCTCAAGGGTGTGGCTGGAGAGTTAAATGTGCAGCCACTGCTTTTTTTTCTCTTTTGTGTGTTTCGAGAGGAGAGTCTCCAGAGGGTAGCAGAGACCCACTTTGATAGGGATTCGAACGGTGGGTCACCCATGTTTTTAGCTGTGGAGCGTAACAGCAATTTCTACAATGTTTTTTTCCCCTACAAGTGACATACTCTTTTTGAACGTGAACCAAAAAAGGGAAATCCCATCTGCTCCACAGATCCAGTAATTGGATAATACTTTCATAGCGCGATGCACGGTCCAAGACCATGGGTTGGTTCCCAGGTAAGAAGCAACTGTGTAGAAGAGTTCCTTTCCAGCAACCGCAGGGAAGCTATTTATAAAAACATAATTTATAAATTTTCTCTTAACAAATATAAGAAGAAAAATTAAAAAAGAGAAATAGTCGCCTACGCGTTTCGAGCACTAAGGCTCCTAGGAATAATGCATGACACATGTACACAGAGTGTTTCTCTTATTTATTTTTATTCTTATGTTTTTTAACAGCAAATTAAGAAATTATGTTTTATAAATAATTTCTTGCTGGAATCCTCCCCTTCTACACAGATGCTATTTTTGACCATTATCTAGATGCATTATGCATAAGAATCATCATTATCTATCTTCTCATTTATATAGTGTGACGTGTAATAAATTGAGGGAGAGACTGTTAATAATTAAGCATTTTTATTTTTTATAGGCCCAACATATTCCGCAGCACTTTACATTTTATTGGGGACTTGTACAGACAATAAAGACATTACAGAATAAGCATAACTCAGATATGAAAAGGCGCGAGGGCCCTGCTGCTCGCAAGCTACAATCTATGAACTGTTATCCTTTACCTTTCATGTCATGCTCTATATCCATAGTCAGGGCCGGACTGGCCATAGGGCACTTCTGGCAAATGCCAGAAGGGCCGGTGCCAGTGGTGGGCCGCTCAATCCGCCGCCCCCGCCGTCGCATTCAACTATACCGGCGTATAGACGCCGGTACAGTTGAATGCAATGATGGAGGAGAGCGTCTACAGACGCTCCTCTCCCATCATTCCCCGCTCTGCCTCTGACACTGCGGGTGCGCGATGATGTCATATCATCGCGCACCTGCTGTGTCCCGGGCAGACTGCAGCTGCTGAGACAGGAGCAGGAACCAGGAAGCAACGCTGGGCACGAGGAGAGGTGAGGAGAGTTTTTTTTTTTTCTGGACTGTGGGGCCATTCTCGGAGGAGGTGAGGGGAGGAAGAGAAGAGATGTGGGCTGTATATAGTTCTCTGTGGGCTGTGCTCTGTGCTGTATACTGCTGTGGGCTGTATATAGTTCTCTGTGGGCTGTGCTCTGTGCTGTATACTACTGTGGGCTGTATATAGTTCTCTGTGGGCTGTGCTCTGTGCTGTATACTGCTGTGGGCTGTATATAGTTCTCTGTGGGCTGTGCTCTGTGCTGTATACTACTGTGGGCTGTATATAGCTCTCTGTGGGCTGTGCTCTGTGCTGTATACTGCTGTGGGCTGTATATAGTTCTCTGGGCTGTGCTCTGTGCTGTATACTGCTGTGGGCTGTATATAGTTATCTGTGGGCTGTGCTCTGTGCTGTATACTGCTGTGGGCTGTATATAGTTCTCTGGGCTGTGCTCTGTGCTGTATACTGCTGTGGGCTGTATATAGTTCTCTGTGGGCTGTGCTCTGTGCTGTATACTGCTGTGGGCTGTATATAGTTCTCTGGGCTGTGCTCTGTGCTGTATACTGCTGTGGGCTGTATATAGTTATCTGTGGGCTGTGCTCTGTGCTGTATACTGCTGTGGGCTGTATATAGTTCTCTGTGGGCTGTGCTCTGTGCTGTATATAGTTATCTGTGGGCTGTGCTCTGTGCTGTATACCACTGTGGGCTGTATATAGTACTCTGTGGGCTGTGCTCTGTGCTGTATACTACTGTGTGCTCTGTGCTATATATAGCTCTCTGTGGGCTGTGCTCTGTGCTGTATACTGCTGTGGGCTGTATATAGCTCTCTGTGGGCTGTGCTCTGTGCTGTATACTACTGTGGGCTGTATATAGTTCTCTGTGGGCTGTGCTCTGTGCTGTATACTACTGTGTGCTCTGTGCTATATATAGTACTCTGTGGGCTGTGCTCTGTGCTGTATACTACTGTGTGCTCTGTGCTATATATAGTACTCTGTGGGCTGTGCTCTGTGCTGTATACTACTGTGTGCTATATACAGTTCTCTGGGCTGTGCTCTGTGCTATATATAGTTCTCTGTGGGCTGTGCTCTGTGCTGTATACTGCTGTGGGCTGTATATAGTTCTCTGTGGGCTGTGCTCTGTGCTGTATACTACTGTGGGCTGTATATAGCTCTCTGTGGGCTGTGCTCTGTGCTGTATACTGCTGTGGGCTGTATATAGCTCTCTGTGGGCTGTGCTCTGTGCTGTATACTACTGTGTGCTCTGTGCTATATATACTTCTCTGTGGGCTGTGCTCTGTGCTGTATACTGCTGTGGGCTGTATATAGTTCTCTGTGGGCTGTGCTCTGTGCTGTATACTGCTGTGGGCTGTATATAGTTCTCTGTGGGCTGTGCTCTGTGCTGTATACTACTGTGGGCTGTATATAGTTCTCTGGGGGCTGTGCTCTGTGCTGTATACTGCTGTGGGCTGTATATAGCTCTCTGTGGGCTGTGCTCTGTGCTGTATACTACTGTGTGCTCTGTGCTATATATAGTTCTCTGTGGGCTGTGCTCTGTGCTGTATACTGCTGTGGGCTGTATATAGTTCTCTGTGGGCTGTGCTCTGTGCTGTATACTGCTGTGGGCTGTATATAGTTCTCTGTGGGCTGTGCTCTGTGCTGTATACTACTGTGTGCTCTGTGCTATATATAGTTCTCTGTGGGCTGTGCTCTGTGCTGTATACTGCTGTGGGCTGTATATAGTTCTCTGTGGGCTGTGCTCTGTGCTGTATACTGCTGTGGGCTGTATATAGTTCTCTGTGGGCTGTGCTCTGTGCTGTATACTACTGTGGGCTGTATATAGTTCTCTGTGGGCTGTGCTCTGTGCTGTATACTGCTGTGGGCTGTATATAGTTCTCTGTGGGCTGTGCTCTGTGCTGTATACTGCTGTGGGCTGTATATAGTTCTCTGTGGGCTGTGCTCTGTGCTGTATACTACTGTGGGCTGTATATAGTTCTCTGGGGGCTGTGCTCTGTGCTGTATACTGCTGTGGGCTGTATATAGCTCTCTGTGGGCTGTGCTCTGTGCTGTATACTACTGTGTGCTCTGTGCTATATATAGTTCTCTGTGGGCTGTGCTCTGTGCTGTATACTGCTGTGGGCTGTATATAGTTCTCTGTGGGCTGTGCTCTGTGCTGTATACTGCTGTGGGCTGTATATAGTTCTCTGTGGGCTGTGCTCTGTGCTGTATACTACTGTGGGCTGTATATAGTTCTCTGTGGGCTGTGCTCTGTGCTGTATACTGCTGTGGGCTGTATATAGCTCTCTGTGGGCTGTGCTCTGTGCTGTATACTACTGTGTGCTCTGTGCTATATATAGTTCTCTGTGGGCTGTGCTCTGTGCTGTATACTGCTGTGGGCTGTATATAGTTCTCTGTGGGCTGTGCTCTGTGCTGTATACTGCTGTGGGCTGTATATAGTTCTCTGTGGGCTGTGCTCTGTGCTGTATACTACTGTGGGCTGTATATAGCTCTCTGTGGGCTGTGCTCTGTGCTGTATACTACTGTGGGCTGTATATAGTTATCTGTGGGCTGTGCTCTGTGCTGTATGCTACTGTGGGCTGTATATAGTTCTCTGTGGGCTGTGCTCTGTGCTGTATATAGTTCTCTGTGGGCTGTGCTCTGTGCTGTATACTACTGTGGGCTGTATATAGTTATCTGTGGGCTGTGCTCTGTGCTGTATGCTACTGTGGGCTGTATATAGTTCTCTGTGGGCTGTGCTCTGTGCTGTATATAGTTCTCTGTGGGCTGTGCTCTGTGCTGTATACTACTGTGGGCTGTATATAGTTATCTGTGGGCTATGCTCTGTGCTGTATGCTACTGTGGGCTGTATATAGTTCTCTGTGGGCTGTGCTCTGTGCTGTATATAGTTCTCTGTGGGCTGTGCTCTGTGCTGTATACTACTGTGGGCTGTATATAGTTATCTGTGGGCTGTGCTCTGTGCTGTATGCTACTGTGGGCTGTATATAGTTCTCTGTGGGCTGTGCTCTGTGCTGTATATAGTTCTCTGTGGGCTGTGCTCTGTGCTGTATACTACTGTGGGCTGTATATAGTTATCTGTGGGCTATGCTCTGTGCTGTATGCTACTGTGGGCTGTATATAGTTCTCTGTGGGCTGTGCTCTGTGCTGTATACTACTGTGTGCTGTATATAGTTCTCTGTGGGCTGTGCTGTATATAGTACTCTGTGGGCTGTGCTGTATATAGTACTCTGTGGGCTGTGCTGTATATAGTACTCTGTGGGCTGTGCTGTGTATAGTACTCTGTGGGCTGTGCTGTATATAGTACTCTGGGCTGTGCTGTATATAGTACTCTGTGGGCTGTGCTGTATATAGTACTCTCTGGGCTGTGCTGTATATAGTACTCTCTGGGCTGTGCTTTATATAGTACTCTGGGCTGTGCTGTATATAGTACTCTGGGCTGTGCTTTATATAGTTCTCTGTGGGCTGTGCTGTATATAGTTCTCTGTGGGCTGTGCTGTATATAGTTCTCTGTGGGCTGTGCTGTATATATTACTTTGTGGGCTGTGCTGTATATATTACTTTGTGGGCTGTGCTGTATATATTACTCTGTGGGCTGTGCTGTATACTACTGTGTGGACTGTGCTGTATACTTCTACGTGGGCTGTGCTGTATACTACTGTGTGGTCTGTGCTGTATACTACTGTGTGGTCTGTGCTGAATACTGCTGTGTGGGCTGTGTTATCTACTACGCGAGCTGTGCTATAGTATGCAGGCTGTGCTGTATACTATGCGGTTTGTGCTATATAATATGCGGGCTTTGCTATATACTATGGGGAGTATATTATATTCTATGGGGGAGGCCATGTTATGTACTATGTGGCTTTGTTATATACTATTGTGGGGGTATATTATATTCTATGGGGGAGGCTGCGTTATATACTATGGGGGGCTGCATTATATTCTATGGGGGGCTACATTATATATTATGGGGGGGTGGGCTGTATTATATTCTATGGGGGTTACATACTCTGGGGTGGCTGCATTATACTCTGTGGGGTGGCTGCATTATACTCTGGGGTGGCTGCATTATACTCTGGGGTGGCTGCATTATACTATATGTGGGCTGCATTATACTGTATCGAGGACTATGGGGAATACGTTATACTATATGAAGAACTATGGGGTGCATTATACTATGGGAAGTGAATTGTACTACATGGATGACTGTGGCGGTGCATTATACTATATGGAGCACTATGAGGATTGTATTATGCTATATGGAGGACTATGAGGATTGTATTATGCTATATGGAGGACTATGAGGAGTGTATTATACTATGTGGAGGACTGAGCAGTGTATTTTAATATATGGAGGACTATAGGGAGTGTATTATACTATATGGAGGACTATGGAGCACATTATAATATATGGAGGACTATGGGGTGTATTTTACTAAACAAGTAAAATGCTGCATATTCGGATTGTTTTTGCTGGAACAAAAAGCCTTGTTGTCAGCAGCACATTGCCAGTGTAAACTGTAGATGTGCTGCTGAAAACATGATACTGTATGGTGATCTATTAGTGATCGTTCTGTCTCATCATTATTCCTCAGCTGGTGGAAAGAGGCCGGGAAACAAGCGTTGAACAACTTCAGTATTGTCGATCAAACTCGTTTAGCGGCCTGAACTCAGCGCACGTAAATACAACAGAAAGGCTTCTGTGTGATGTGCAATATGTTAGCATTTGGGGCCCCATTTTAAACTTTGCCTAGGGCCCCACTTTGCCTAAAACCGGCCCTGCCTACAAGTGTACAAAGATATTATACAGTCACCATGTGACAAGTGGGCCTGTGTAACTTCAAATGCCAGGGCTGAATTTTAGTCCCAGTCCGGCCCTGTCCATAGTGTAGTCTATGTATCCAGCATTTTCACACTCACTGGCGTAGCGGCCATAGGGAATAAGCACATACGACGCAGACTCCTCATTACACCTTGGAAAAATCAATTGTGCTTGATTTCGAAAGAATACTGCTAGACTGCTCTCTTGTGGACAATTCTTAAAAAACAACTTAAAAGTACAGTACACATGTACAATGGAGATGTCTGGATAACACTAGGCTTTCTAGTATATTACCCTGATGGAATAATGACATTGTGCAATAGTTTTCAATGCAATGCAAAGTTAAGCACCTTTCTAATAGTCTTCATTAGAAATTTTCTTCCATTTTTCTTACTTCAGAGGGTCTGTAATTCCTTTATTTAGTTAAATGCTCTGTACAAATGTCACAAATGTGAGAGATCTCCGGCTCAGATCTGACTCCTCTCTACTTGCTCACCCACTCCCTTGTCTGCTGTAAAGAAAGGAGAAAGAATCTAAGAATGTATGTAGACTGGGGAAGAAAGTCAATAGGCAGGAAAGAAAGAAAAAAAAATAAGAGCAGGACAGAAGCTGTACTAATATATGCAAGCATGAGCATGGCAACATCTAGCCTGTATTACTGGGAGGGAAACTCCTAAAAGAAAAAAAATCTAAAACTTAGATCAGGCTGTGAACTACTTCTCAGAGGTCTGTAGATGAAGAAAGGAATGAAGATTATAAACTGAAACTGCAATTTTACTAACAAAGTAGTAACCATTAACATGTAAAAATCATTGTTTCCATGTCAAAGGTGTCATTATGCATGATGATGACCTCAAACATACTGCCAATGCTATTAGGGTAAGAAGGAATAAGAAGCCTGGCAGTGATGATCTGGCACCATAGAGCCCTGCACAAGCCTAAATCCACAGAAGGTTAATTCTCCAAGATGTTGGGAACGACCTGACACATTTGCACCATGGTATTCTTGAAGAAAACAGAATTTAGACCTCTACATAAAAAAAGGGTCTTTACAGTAAGGGTAGTGGAAATATCCTAGCTTAAGGAGTAGCAGAAGTAGATACCATAACATTATGAAAAATTATATGATGAAGGTCTAATGTGAGACCAAAACATTATATATTCTTTTGGATTGTTTCCTATAAAACATTCAGCATCATGAGAGTGCCAGATGTCCTTGTATTATTGTTGCACTCTATTGTGCTAAAGTATGTAAATATGAAATATATGAAATATGAATAGCTGTACGGGCTTCTGAATACTAGAAAAAAATGAGACGCTTTGCACACAATTTGGCCAAGTTATGTCTGCCCATCAACCATCGTCAAGGTTGTCTCAGAAATGTTAAGCACCTATTCACACTAGCTTGGATATGCCAGTCAAATTTTTGTTACTTCTATGTTTGCTTTCTGACTGAGCACTCCGCCCTTTACCCTGTGGTGATTTTAATCACAGCAGGTTCCTACCTACCCATAAATGCAGGCATTGCTGAGAGAGGTGTCCACATTCACCCAGGAATTCAGACAACAGCCTAAGACAGAAATTTATACAAGTAGGGACTCATCAGTTTTTTTCTGAGACCACCTTGACAATGGTTGATAGGTAGACATAACTTGGCCAAATTGTGTGCAAAGCGTCTCAGTTTTTTCTAGTATTCAGAAGCCGTATATGTAGCGCCCCCTCCACCGCCGCAGGGCCGAGGGGTACCCGGTACCGGGCCTCTGAGTCTCTGTTTCTGGGGTTGTCACGGCGGCTAGGCCCCGGTCCGTGACCCTGCCGTGGGGCGCACAGTAGAATGCAAGGTGTGGGTGTTGGTAGTAATGATAGCGATGTAGCGGTGCAGTTGTGGGGTGCAGGTCGCAGTAAACAACAAGGACACCAGGTTGCAGTCTCTTTACCTCTTTACTGGAGATCTCTGAGTCCTCAGTCCAGAACACGGTTCACCAGGCTACGCAAGTCCAGCCGGTCCAATGGCACCTCCAGAGTCCTCCTCTCAGGTGGAAATCTGTGCCTTCCTTCTAGCGCTATGTGTTGTAGTCCTTCCCTGCTGTGCTCACGGAAAGTGACCCCACAACGGTTGTGTCTGTTTCTTAAGTTCCCTCACAACTCGATTTGATGTTCCTCTGTAATCCACCCCTCCCTGTATTCAGGTTGGAATGGCACCCGTTTGTCAGGTAGGCCTGGAGTTCTTCCGGGACCCTAGAGACGCCCCTCTCCCGCAATTGCCCCCCAAGACTTCATAGGTGATATGTGGTAGACAGCCCGCCTGAGACCGACTGTCCTGCCGCTGTTTGGAGTATGGCTTGAAGCTGTATTCTAATCCACTCCCTCGGCGTTCCGGCCACCGGTATTGCGCCTCAGCAGGGTGCTGCCTCTTTCAACAAAACCCCTGCTGGTATTCTCCTTCTGCTTGATCTCGTTTCTCACTCAGCACAATCTGCCTCGCTTCTAGTCCTTTCTTGGGCACCGCCGCTAAGCTGAGCAGGCACGGTCCCGTTACGTTCTCTCAATGCCAAGCCTCTGCCAGGATCCCACCCCTGGCAGAGACCCTACAGTCTCTCCCTTCACAACACCCTCTGCCACAGGGTGTTGCTCTGTTCAATCCCGTCAGCGTTCTCTCTAACTTCCTGCCTGACCCCCAGTTTATCCACTATGGTGGGGAGTGGCCTAATGAATAGCACCCTTAGCTCCCCCCGGAGGCCCTGCTGTGAAACATATTGGTGTCTGTGATACCTGATTGGAGGAACTCCTTCAGTGCCATCGAACGTACCATGGCTCCCCTTAGTGGCAGAGCCACAGTACTGCAACGACCAGGACTCTGGGGCGCTGCACTCCCCCCTGGTTAAACACAGTACTCCGGGACTGGGAAGAAAAACAACAATACAGATTAGCAAACAGACAGACAAAACAATAAGTATACTTGAACAGGCTTCCCTTTATGGGAGGTGAGGACACTTTTAACGTTACAAACATAGTCAACATTATAAATTACAGGCTATACATAACTCCTGTTACCCAACCGGGTATTCTACTTAGTGCAAATTCTGGAACAATAAATTAACATTGCCTTTAAGAAACATACACTCTTAGTTTACCAAAGGCCTTCCTATAATCACATTACAGGGTAGGGTAACTTCACATTCTCCTACTTTGAACCTGCAGGACCGCCTGTCCCTATGGCACCAGACCTACTGCCTCTCCTTTCTTTTACAGGACCGCCCCGTTCAGCCAGGGCCTACTGCCTTTCGCTACTATACATAGTATAGACATAACATTCCTTTCGTTTAAAGAACTCTGAGCCAGCTCTACTCGGCCCCTTTAAGGACTCACTCTCTAACCCCTACGGGTTCGCTTTCTGTCCTTAGTAACAAAGTAACTTTCTATGGGGACGCAGGGTTTACCTTCTATCCTCACCTTCATCATTACTTCTTTACTTTCAACTATGCAGATCTCTACTTCTACCCCTGCGGGCTCTCTGCATCTTTTCCTTTCACAAAACATTATTTTCAGCTTTCACAATTCAAACAATTTAAACACATATAACTTTTCATGTAAAACAGTTACATTCTTTCTCAAAGCATCATCATATTACCGTTCTAAAACAGTATCGCTTTCAAGTTCAATTCCACGCATCCCCTTTAAGAGGGGACCAAGCCTTTCTGAGGTAGCTCGTCTTCTCAGCCTACCAGTCCACGCAAAGGCTCCGGAATGGCATCTTCGCAAAGTGTCTTTTAACTAAAACCAGTAGGAAAGGTATCTTCGCAAAGTGTCTTTTAACTAAAACCAGTAGGAGGCACCCTTAAGAAGGTGCAACTATTTACAAGGAAGTTCGAATCATGCACAGTCCATGATTACTGCAGTTTGTGTAAAACTTCTGGAAAACAACAATAGTGACCCCGGGTCAACAAAGGGGTCACCTTTTAACCCCTTAGTGACAGAGCCAATTTGGTACTTAATGACCGAGCCAATTTTTACAATTCTGACCAGTGTCACTTTATGAGGTTATAACTCTGGAACGCTTTATCGGATCCCGCTGATTCTGAGATTGTTTTTTCGTGACATGTTGTACTTCAAGTTAGTGGTAACATTTCTTCGATATTACTTGCGATTATTTATGAAAAAAATGGAAATATGGCGAAAATTTTTAAAATTTTGCAATTTTCAAACTTTGTATTTTTATGCCCTTAAATCAGAGAGATATGTCACAAAAAATAGTTAATAAATAACATTTCTCACATGTCTACTTTACATCAGCACAATTTTGGAAGCAATTTTTTTTTTTGTTAGGGAGTTATAAGGGTTAAAAGTTGACCAGCAATTTCTCATTTTTACAACACCATGTTTTTTTTAGGGACCACATCACCTTTGAAGTGATTTTGAGGGGTCTATATGATAGAAAATAACCAAGTGTGACACCATTCTAAAAACTGCACCCCTCAAGCTGCTCAAAACCACATTCAAGAAGTTTATTAACCCTTTACGTACTTCACAGGAACTAAAACAATGTGGAAGAAAAAAATTAACATTTTACTTTTTTTTGCAAACATTTTACTTCAGAACCATTTTTTTAAATTTTCACAAGTGTAAAAACAGAAATTTAACCACAAATTTTGTTGTGCAATTTTTCCTGAGTACGCCGATACCCCATATGTGGAGGTAAACCACTGTTTGGGCGCACCGCAGAGCTTGGAAGTGAAGGAGCACCGTTTGACTGTTTCAATGCAGAATTGGCTGGAATTGAGATCGGACGCCATGTCGCGTTTGGAGAGCCCCTAATGTGCCTAAACAGTGGAAACCCCCCACAAGTGACACCATTTTGGAAACTAGACCCCCCAAGGAACTTATCTAGATGTGTGGTGAGCACTTTGAACCCCCAAGTGCTTCACAGAAGTTTATAACGTAGAGCCGTGAAAATAAAAAATCGCATTTGTTTTCACAAAAATGATTTTTTCGCCCACAAATTCTTATTTTCACAAGGGTAACAGGAGAAATTAGACCACAAAAGTTGTTGTGCAATTTCTCCTGAGTACGTCGATACCCCATATGTGGAGGTAAACCACTGTTTGGGCGCACCGCAGAGCTTGGAAGTGAAGGAGCACCGTTTGACTTTTTCAATGCAGAATTGGCTGGAATTGAGATCGGATGCCATGTCGCGTTTGGAGAGTCCCTGATGTGCCTAAACAGTGGAAACCCCCCACAAGTGATACCATTTTGGAAACTAGACCCCCCAAGGAACTTATCTAGATGTGTGGTGAGCACTTTGAACCCCCAAGTGCTTCACAGAAGTTTATAACGTAGAGCCGTGAAAATAAAAAATCTCATTTTTTCTACAAAAATGATCTTTTTGCCCCCAAATTTTTATTTTCACAAGGGTAACAGGAGAAATTAGACCACAAAAGTTGTTGTGCAATTTCTCCTGAGTACGTCGATACCCCATATGTGGAGGTAAACCACTGTTTGGGCGCACCGCAGAGCTTGGAAGTGAAGGAGCACCGTTTGACTTTTTCAATGCAGAATTGGCTGGAATTGAGATCGGATGCCATGTCGCGTTTGGAGAGTCCCTGATGTGCCTAAACAGTGGAAACCCCCCACAAGTGATACCATTTTGGAAACTAGACCCCCCAAGGAACTTATCTAGATGTGTGGTGAGCACTTTGAACCCCCAAGTGCTTCACAGAAGTTTATAACGTAGAGCCGTGAAAATAAAAAATCTCATTTTTTCTACAAAAATGATCTTTTTGCCCCCAAATTTTTATTTTCACAAGGGTAACAGGAGAAATTAGACCACAAAAGTTGTTGTGCAATTTCTCCTGAGTACGTCGATACCCCATATATGGGGGTAAACCACTGTTTGGGCGCACCGCAGAGCTTGGAAGAGAAGGAGTGTCGTTTTACTTTTTCAATGTAGAATTGGCTGGAATTGAGATCGGACGCCATGTCACGTTTGGAGAGCCGCTGATGTGCCTAAACAGTAGAGACCCCCCACATATGACACCATTTTGGAAACTAGACCCCTTAAGGAACTTATCTAGATGTGTGGTGAGCACTTTAAACCCCCAGGTGCTTCACAGAAGTTTATAACGTAGAGCCGTGAAAATAAAAAAATCGCATTTTTTCTACAAAAATGATCTTTTTGCCTCCAAATTTTTATTTTACCAAGGGTAACAGGAGAAAATGGACCCCAGAAGCTGTTGTACAATTTGTCTTGAGTACGCCGACACCCCATATGTGGGGGTAAACCACTGTTTGGGCGCATGGCTGAGCTCGGAAGCAAAGGAGCGCCATTTGACTTTTCAATGCAAAATTGACTGGAATTGAGATCGGACGCCATGTCGCGTTTGGAGAGCCCCTGATGTGCCTAAACAGCAGAAACCCCCCAAAAGTGACCCCATTTTGGAAACTAGACCCCCCATGGAACTTATCTAGATGTGTAGTGAGAACTTTGAATGCCCAAGTGCATCACAGAAGTTTATAATGCAGAGTCGTGAAAATAAAAAATATATATTTTTTAACAATAAAGATTTTTTAGCCCCCAAGTTTTTATTTTCACAAGGGTAACAAGAGAAATTGGACCCCAAAAGTTGTTGTCCAATTTGTCCTGAGTATGCTGGTACCCCATATGTGGGGGTAATCCACTGTTTGGGCGCATGGCAGAGCTCGGAAGGGAAGGAGTGCCATTTTGGAATGCAGACTTTGATAGAATTGTCTGCGGGCGTTATGTTGCCTTTGCAGACCCCTAATGTACCTAAACAGTAGAAACCCCCAACAAGTGACCCCATTTTGGAAAATAGACCCCCCAAGGAACTTATCTAGATATGTGGTGAGAACTTTGAATGCCCAAGTGCTTCACAGAAGTTTATAATGCAGAGTAGTGAAAATAAAAAATATTTTTTTTCCCACAAAAAAGATTTTTTTAGCCCCCAAATTTTTATTTTCACAAGGGTAACAAGAGAAATTGGACCCCAAAAGTTGTTGTCCAATTTGTCCTGAGTATGCTGGTACCCCATATGTGGGGGTAAACCACTGTTTGGGCGCACGGCAGAGCTCGGAAGGGAAGGAGCGCCATTTTGCAATGCAGACTTTGATAGAATTGTCTGCGGGCGTTATGTTGCGTTTGCAGACCCCTAATGTACCTAAACAGTAGAAACCCCCACAAGTGACCAAATTTTGGAAACTAGACCCCCTAAGGAACTTATCTAGATATGTGGTGAGAACTTTGAAAGCTCAAGTGCTTCACAGAAATTTATAATGCAGAGTAGTGAAAATAAAAAAATATATTTTTTTCCAACAAAAAAGATTTTTAGCCCCCAAGTTTTTATTTTCACAAGGGTAACAGGAGAAATTGGACCCCAAAAGTTGTTGTCCAATTTATCCCGAGTATGCTGATGCCCCATATGTGGGGGTAAACCACTGTTTGGGCGCACGGCAGAGCTCAGAAGGGAGGGAGTACCATTTGACTTTTTTAGCGCAAAATTGGCTGTCGTGTTTGGAGACCCCCTGATGTACCTAAACAGTGGAAACCCCCCAATTCTAACTCCAACCCTAACCCCAACACAGCCCTAACCCTAATCTCAACCCGATCCATAATCCTAATCACAACCCTAACGATAATCACAACCCTAACCCCAAAACAGCCCTAATCTCAACCCTAACCATAACCCTAATCAAAACCCTAAATCCAACACACCCCTAACCCTAATCCCAACCCTAACCCTAATCCCAACCCTAATCCCAAACGTAACACTAATCCCAACCCTAATCCAAACCCTAACCCTAATCCCAACTCTAACCCTAACTTTAGCCCCAACCCTAACTTTAGCCCCAACCCTAACCATAACTTTAGCCCCCGTCGTCACAAAAAAAGTTCAATGTAACCTTTTTTTTGTACGTCGCGTCCGCCATTTCCGCGGATGCGTGGCCGTAACTCTGCCCCCTCCTCCCCAGGACATAGACTGGGCAGCGGATGCGTTGAAAAACTGCATCCGCTGCCCACGTTGTGCACAATTTTCACAACGTGCGTCGGTACATCGGGCCGACGCATTGCGACCGCCCCGTACCGACGCAAGTGTGAAAGAAGCCTTAGGTTACTTTCAGACATAGCGCATTTTTGAGCGCTATTTTGCGGGCGCTTTTCAAAAATGCGCAATGTCATTTTCGTCTGCCGGCAAAGTGAATGAGAAATTCACTTTGCCGTTCAGACACACCGCAAAAAAACGCGGCGCTTTTGTCTGCAAACACGCCGGCGTAAAAAGAATTGACATGTCAATTCTTTACGCAGCGGCGTGTCTGCGTATCCCCCTAGGGCCCCATATTACCTTCCACACACAGCGCCTTTGTCCTGGGTGTCGGCGTCTTTGTACGGAGGGGTTGACACCCAGGACCGGACGTGACGTCGGACAGGAAGAGGGAAGCCCCCGCCCCCCAGTGAAGCAGCATGGAGTCCTTCTGTGTGTGTGTGTGTGCGTGTGTGTGTCCCCATGCGACGCTAGTGCCACCATTGTGCTAAGTCGCCGTATGGGACTACTACTCCCATCCGGTATTAGGATGGGAGAGTTGTCCCTGTGTCCGGCGACTTAGCACAATTGTAAAGTTACACAAAACACCTACACACAATACACATACATGACACACAGTACATACAACATATAACACAGAGTATATACTCACCAACAGCACACTTGTAGGCGAAGCCCTCGATCCTCCAGGAAAAAATCCAAAAATAATAAACCAAATTCATACTCCCTGTCTGCAGAATCCATAAAACGAGTGTCCCACGCCGATCGGCTGCTCTCCGGCGATACACTGCCAGGAGCGAAGCTCCTAGCAGTGTATCGCGTACTGTTCCGGAGTTCAATGACTCCGGCGTCTCGGTTAACAGCAGTACAGCTGCGTTGAACTTTCCCACGCAGCACTGCCGTT
The DNA here is from genome assembly GCF_051348905.1 of Ranitomeya variabilis. Classification (NCBI taxonomy): domain Eukaryota; kingdom Metazoa; phylum Chordata; class Amphibia; order Anura; family Dendrobatidae; genus Ranitomeya; species Ranitomeya variabilis. The sequence continues at coordinate 577,526,536 of NC_135232.1, forward strand.
AAGCGAGAGTGCCGGGGTCAATGACCGCCGGTAAACTCGCTCGCGCATGCGCAGTGACACACCGACAGGAACTATGGCTCCTGTCAGTGTGTTGCTGCAGCCGTGGAGAGCAGACATATCTCTGGATGTGTCTGTTCTCCATGGAAAATCTTGATACGTGGCACTTAAATATGTGGCAATTAAATACGTGACACTTATACGTGATACGTGTCACTTAAATACGTGGCACTGAAATACGTGATACGTGGCACTTTGATACGTGGCACGTGTCACTTAAATACGTGGCACGTGGCACTGAAATATGTGGCACGTGGCACTTTGATACGTGGCACGTGTCTCTTAAATACGTGGCACGTGGCACTGAAAGATGTGGCACGTGGCACTTTGATACGTGGCACGTGGCACTGAAATATGTGGCACGTGGCACTTTGATACGTGGCACGTGGCACTTTGATACGTGGCACGTGGCACTTTGATACGTGGCACGTGGCACTTTGATACGTGGCACGTGGCACTTTGATACGTGGCACTGAAATATGTGGCACGTGGCACTTTGATACGTGGCACGTGTCACTTAAATACGTGGCACTGAAATATGTGGCACGTGGCACTTTGATACGTGGCACGTGTCTCTTAAATACGTGGCACGTGGCACTGAAAGATGTGGCACGTGGCACTTTGATACGTGGCACGTGGCACTGAAATATGTGGCACGTGGCACTTTGATACGTGGCACGTGGCACTTTGATACGTGGCACGTGGCACTTTGATACGTGGCACGTGGCACTTTGATACGTGGCACGTGGCACTTTGATACGTGGCACTGAAATATGTGGCACGTGGCACTTTGATACGTGGCACGTGTCACTTAAATACGTGGCACGTGGCACTGAAATATGTGGGACACGTCGCACAAAAAAGTTACATGTAGTTTTTTTTGTGTCGACGGTCTGCCGAAGCACGACGCATCCGTCGCACGACGGATGCGACATGTGGCAATCCGTCGCAATGCGTCGCAAATGCAAGTCAATGGAGAAAAAACGCATCCTGCAAGCACTTTTGCAGGATGCGTTTTTTCTCCAACGACGCATTGCGACGGAAGCCAAAAAACGCTAGTGTGAAAGTAGCCTAACCCTAACCCTAACCCTAAATTTAGCCCCAACCCTAACCCTAACTCTAACCCTAACTCTAACTCTAACCCTAACTCTAACCCTAACCCTAACCCTAATTTTAGCCCCAACTTGTCTTCTCCTGCCGGCCGGCAGATGGCAGCAGATGGCGGGCGCACTGCGCATGCGCCCGCCATGATGAAAAAGCCGGCTGGCAGGAGAAGACAGAAGAGGACCCAGGGACCCCGGGTGAGTATGATAGGGTCCCCGAATCCCCCTATTTCTCTGTCCTCTGATGTGCGATCACATCAGAGGACAGAGAAATAACTGATCGCTTTTTTTTTTTTTTTTTTTTTTGCGGTCGCCGGTAAACTGTTAATTACCGGCGATCGCAAAGCAGGGGTCGGTGCAAATCGACCCCGATCATGTTCTTTGGGGTCTCGGCTACCCCCGGCAGCCGAGACCCCAAAGAACATCCGGGTGCCGGGCGGCGGGCGCACTGCGCGTGCGCCCGCCATTTTTTCCCGGAAAAAAGATGGCGGCGCCCATGGGGAGACACGAGGAGCACCGGGGGAGGTAGGTAAGTATTGGGGGGCTATTGGGGGCCATCGGGGACCACATTTCTCTGTCCTCCGATGTGCGATCACATCGGAGGACAGAGAAATTAAACGGCAAATCGCGTTTTTTTTTTTTTTGTTGCGACCGCCGGTAAACGGTTAATTACCGGCGATCGCAACTCGGGGGTCGGTAAAAACCCCCCGAATCATGTTCTCTGGGGTCTCGGCTACCCTCGGCAACCGAGACCCCAGAGAAAATCCGACTCTGGGGGGCGCTATTCACTTTTTCCACAGCGCCGTTAATTAACGGCGCTGTGGATTAAGTACCCTTAGCGGCCGCCGTTAAAAGGCGTATCGGCGGTCGTTAAGGGGTTAAAGTTTACCCTGGACGGGTTTAGCAACAAACAATCAGGAACAGTTAAAGGAAAACTATTTACATTTTTATAAAGCAATAAAATCTTATTCTTCTTTCAGAAGTTTCCATGAGGCGCCACCTGGCGGGCGGACCCCTGTAATTCAGGTTTCAGGTCCACCCCCGCGGCCAGATACACCCCATGGGTTCGGGTCTGTTGCACGACCAGGTCGTGCGCGGCGATAAAGGTCTGTGTCCCCACTTCCCTCTGTGCCGGTACATCAGGGACATTGATCACCCGAAAAGGAACCTCTTTAGCCACTACGGTGGTTACGGCGATCGGGCGGCTGATCGCAAGTTCTGTGGTCGGGCAGGTGGGGGCGACCAGGGTGGTTACAGGTCGATCACACGGTGGCACTTTGGCTACAGGGGTAGCCAAGCCTCTGCCAGGATCCCACCCCTGGCAGAGACCCTACAGTCTCTCCCTTCACAACACCCTCTGCCACAGGGTGTTGCTCTGTTCAATCCCGTCAGCGTTCTCTCTAACTTCCTGCCTGACCCCCAGTTTATCCACTATGGTGGGGAGTGGCCTAATGAATAGCACCCTTAGCTCCCCCCGGAGGCCCTGCTGTGAAACATATTGGTGTCTGTGATACCTGATTGGAGGAACTCCTTCAGTGCCATCGAACGTACCATGGCTCCCCTTAGTGGCAGAGCCACAGTACTGCAACGACCAGGACTCTGGGGCGCTGCATATAGCTATTCATATTTTATATATTTCACATTGACATACTTTAGCACAATAGAGCGCAACTTTTTTGTATATTGTATATGGAGGTAGCTGCTCCTAAGTTAGCACCTATTTACACTAGCTTGGATGTGCCAGTCAGGTTTTCGATATTTGTACTATTTTTATCTGGACTCAGATCCTTACCAAGCACCAAGTCTATTATTTCAGACTGTCCTTCAGATGACATCTTCCTCCAGTGTTCTCATCAATTCTGCATGGAGACGGTTCATAAGCTGAAGAAACTCCATACAGCTTTCCGGTCCCTTGTTCATGATCATGCGTAAAGTGTTTCTGATTTGTCCCTGGATGGAGCCAACTGTTATGAAGTCCAGTTCCTCTTGTGTAATCATACGTTTAGAGAAGAGGACATCTAATACTTCACTCAGGTCAGGTTTGGCTTGAACGATCTGAGAAAAACGTGATAGTAGGAAATCTGAGAAAATAAGAAAATGTGTTATGGGGAGAATCAATAAACATGTAAAGAAAACACGTAAGTGGGGTGTAACGCATTTCATGTATGGAGCATGCTGAAGATTTCATCACACCCCATACAGTGCAGGCGTGGACTAGCTAGCTCAGATCACAACACTTTAACCTCATAGATGCAGCTGTCAATAAGGCCGGCGTCACACTAGCGAGTTTTACGGACGTATGAGCGCAGAAAATACGTCCAGAAAATACGCATTGCACACGGTGCAATGATTCTCTATGGGGCAGCTCCTATCTGCCGTATATTACGCATCCGTAATATACGGTATGTTACGGGCGTAGAAAATCGCAGCATGCTGCGTTTGTCAGCGTATTGTGCAAAAAATCCGCCAATGAAAGTCTATGGGGGCGAGAAAATTATGTATTACACACGGACCATGCGTGTGACTTGCGAGAAATACGCAGCGGTGTTCTATAGAAAAGTCGGTAATTCAGTGCGTGTACAGTAAAATCACACTGACAGAATAGAATATAATAGAATAGGTAGAATAAATGTCTACACATAGAATAGGTATATATATATGACAGTGAGACACATATATATATATATTTATTTATTTAATTCAGCGCTAGATAGCAGAAAAGCCGGTAATTCAATTGCCGGCTTTTCCAATCTCCTTCACAAACCCGACAGGATATGAGACATGGTTTACATACAGTAAATCATCTCATATCCCTTCTTTTATTACATATTCCTCTTTACTAATGTAAGAAGTGTCTCTGTGTAAAATTTGGGGGCTCTAGCTATTAAATTAAAGGGTTAAATCCCGGAAAAAATTGGCATGGGCTCCCACGCAATTTTCTCCGCCAGAGTGGGAAAGCCAGTGACTGAGGGCAGATATTAATAGCCTAGAGAGGGACCCCCCCCCCCGACTAAAAACATCAGCCCCCAGCCACCCCAGAAAAGGCACATCTGTAAGATGCGCCTATTCTGTCACTTAGCCTCTCTCTTCCCACTCCCGTGTAGCGGCGGGATATGGGGTAATGAAGGGTTTATGTCACCTTGCTATTGTAAGGTGACATTGAGCCAGGTTAATAAATTTGTGCGTAAAAATCGCATCCTCGAATTGAATACGGAACAGTGTTTTGGGACAATAACTGCGTATTACGGCCGTAAAAAACAGACAGTATTTCATACGCCTAGTGTAACGCCGGCCTAATGAGAGGCATTTAAGAGGTTAGGAACGGGGGATTGGGCACTTCCAACATCCATTAATGTCCCAGATACACAATTGACTGGTATCTGCCATGTTTGTAAACCTATAAAGCCCAGCCTAAAACTCTAAAATTCAGCTACATAGGCAACAACAATGTAATTACCTGACAAAACTAATAATGAAAAGCAAACACATAAAAAATATTAAAAAAACATACAAGAATAAAAAAAATGGGTATTATACCTACCGATAATTCGGTTTCCAGGAGTCCATCCTGACAGCACACTGGAGGATGTCCTCCTCCTCCTTGCAGGGACAGGAAGCACAACACGAGAGGTAAAAAGGTCCCACTCCACCCCCTTTCCTTCAGTGTTTTGACAAGTACCACACCATGGATAGATATACCTTGCAAAAAAATTCTTTATTAACCAACATATACAGCATATGAACATAGAATACATGGGGGGGAAATAACGGTGCTGTCAGGATGGACTCCTGGAAACCGAATTATCGGTAGGTATAATACCCATTTTCCAGGACGTCCCCCTGACAGCACGCTGGAGAATACCAAAGAAACTTCCTTTAGGGTGGGACAACTGCCTGGAGAACCTTTCTCCCAAAAGATGTTTGATGTGCAGCCAACACATCCAATTTATAATGCTTACAAGAAGTATTTACTCTGGCCCAAGTAGCAGCCTTGCAAATCTGATCTAGGGATGCCCCCGCCCGCTCAGCCCATGAAGCCGAAACCGCCCTAGTAGAGTGTGCTTTAATCCCTACTGGACAATCTATCCCTTCTGATGTGTAGGCTTTTGAGATTATAGACGTGATCCATCTAGCAATTGAGGTCTTGGAAGCTTTTTTACCTCTATTTTTACCCCCGAATAAAATAAACAGATTAGAATCCTTCCTCCAGGAACTAGTGGCTTCCAGATAGTCTAAAACCGCCTGTCTGACATCCAGGGAGTGTAACGCCTGTTCCTTTTCATTAGAAGGGTTGTCACAAAAGGAAGGTAAAATTATTTCCTGGTCTCGATTTTTTAACGAGGCTACTTTGGGGATAAAAGCTGGATCTAATTTTAGAATTATATGATTTTCCCGGACCTGAAGGTAAGGATCTTTAATTGACAGGGCCTGAATCTCGCCTACGCGTTTAGCTGTTGTAATAGCTACTAAGAAGGCCGTTTTCCAGGTACGTACTGAAATAGGCATGTCTTCTCTAAGAGTATAGGGATTTTTACATAGAGCCCTAAGAACTAAATTTAAGTCCCAAGAAGGAACTAGCTGCCTCAAGGTAGGACGTAATCTCTGGATGGCCTTCACAAATCTAATTATCCACAGGTGAGAAGCCAATGGATAATCCAAGAAAGTACTGAGCGCCGAAATCTGAACTTTAAGAGTACTTGGCCTAAGCCCCATGTCGAAGCCAGACTGTAGAAAATTCAAAACTCTAGGAACATCCAAGGCTCCCGGTATCCCGGCCGACCTGCCACTTTCTGTACAAAACTTCTTCCAAATTTTGTGATAGATGGCCGCAGTCACAGGCTTTCTACTAGCCTGGATGGTTGAAATTACTTTATCCGACAGACCTCTGGCCTTTAACATGTCCCTCTCAGGATCCATGCTGATAGATGTAATCTCCCTGGATCTTGGTGTAACACCGGTCCCTGATGAATGATGTCCTTCCATAACAGGAGTCTGATAGGGTTTTCCAACATCATGGCTCCTAACAATGGGAACCAGCTTCTTTTTGGCCAGTATGGCACTATTGTTATCACTGTTGCTTGGTCCTCTTGAATCTTCCTGAGCACTACTGGGATAAGTGCTATTGGAGGGAACGCATAAGATAGAGGTTCGTCCCACCTCTGACTCAGTGCGTCGACTGCTTCCGGGATGTCTGAAGGGTTGAGGGAATAAAATCTTGGCACCTTCGAATTTTTCCTTGTAGCGAACAAGTCTATGCCAGGAGTTCCCCAACGGTGGCATAGTATTTGAAAAATGTTCTGATTTAATTCCCATTCTGTTGGAGAAACCTTTCTTCTGCTTAGGTAATCGGCCAGAATGTTTTGAGATTCCTCTAGATGTACTGCTGTTATTGACAGGATCGTGTTTTCCGACCAAGCAAAAATCCTTTGAGCTAGATCTTGAAGAGCCTTGTGTCTGGAACCTCCCTGGTGTCTCAAAAAGGATACTGCTGTCACATTGTCCGATAGGATTTTTACGTGTCTGTTCCTTAGGCGGGGACGGTTTCTTCTAAGGGCCTCCCAGACTGCGTACAATTCTCTGTAGTTTGATGACATCCGACTGATTTCTCTTGGCTACTCGCCCTGAAAGAACTTTCCTTCCAAGTGTGCTCCCCATCCCCACTGACTTGCGTCTGTGGTGATAACCACGCAGGGGGTTGCAATCCATGGAACACCTACTTTTAGGTTGTAGTCCCGAGTCCACCATTGTAGTGATCTTCTTATGTCTATTGATAGACGAAGCCTTTTGTCCAGGGATGAACGACGACGGTCCCATATTTTGAGAACCTGTTCCTGTAGTGGTCTTGAGTGTGCCTGAGCCCACCTGACACAAGGGATGCAAGCTGTCATCTTCCCCAACATTTTCATGGCAGATCTTACTGTAACCGGACCCTTTAGGAATTCTAACACCATCTTCTTCATTGAAAGCCGCTTGACTTCTGGCAAAAAAGATTGTCTGGCTGTAGAGTCCAAGAGTACTCCCAGAAATATTTTCCGGGATTCGGGCCTTAGATGTGACTTTTCCCGGTTTACTACCCATCCTAGGTGCTCCAAAACCATTATGACTCGATCTCTGTGTTTTAGCAGAATATCTTCTGTTCTTGCCACCACGAGAAAATCGTCTAAGTATGGAACTATTGTTATGCCTTGGTTTCTTAGGTAAGCCACCACTAGGGTTGAGCGAAACGGGTTGTTCATTTTCAAAAGTCGCCGACTTTTGGCTAAGTCGGCGTCTCATGAAACCCGATCCGACCCCTGTGCTTGTCGGCCATGCGGTACGCGACTTTCGCGCCAAAGTCGCGTTTCAATGACGCGAAAAGCGCCATTTCTCAGCCAATGAAGGTGAACGCAGAGTGTGGGCAGCGTGATGACATAGGTCCTGGTCCCCACCATCTTAGAGAAGGGCATTGCAGTGATTGGCTTGCTGTCTGCGGCGTCACAGGGGCTATAAAGGGGCGTTCCCGCCGACCGCCATCTTACTGCTGCTGATCTGAGCTTAGGGAGAGGTTGCTGCCGCTTCGTCAGAAGCAGGGATAGCGTTAGGCAGGGTCCACTAACCACCAAACCGCTTGTGCTGTAGCGATTTCCACTGTCCAACACCACCTTCGGTGTGCAGGGACACTGGAAGCTACATTTTTTTTTTCCCTCAGCGCTGTAGCTCATTGGGCTGCCCTAGAAGGCTCCGTGATAGCTGTATTGCTCTGTGTACGCCACTGTGCAAACCAACTGCTTTTTTCAAAGCACATATCCTCTTGTTCCTTCCTTTCTGCACAGCTATCTTTTTTGTTTGTCCACACTTTTTATTTAATTTGTGCATCAGTCCACTCCTATTGCTGCCTGCCATACCTGGCTTACATTACTGCAGGGAGATAGTAATTGTAGGACAGTCCCTGTTTTTTTGTTTTTTTTTTTGTGGAAGATTAAGATTGGCATTTCTGCTACAGTGCCATCCCTGTGTGTGCCATCTCTCACTGAGTGGGCCATAGAAAGCCTATTTATTTTTTTCCTTGATTTGTGTTCTAAAATCTACCTCAACACAAAAACACTACATCAATCAGTGGGAGAAAAATATTGGCCTCAGTCAGGGCTTGTGTGCCACTCCTGTGTGTGCCATCTCTCATTCAGTGGGCCATACAAAGCCTATTTATTTTTTTGTTTTTTTTAATATTATTGGGTTTCTAAAGTCTCCCTGAAAAAAAAAAAAAATACATACAAAAACAGTGGGAGAGTAATATTGCCCTTTCAGCTTGTGTGCCAGTCTTGACTCCTGGGTGTGCCACCTCTCTCTCTCTAATTGTGGGCCATAGAAAGCCTATTTATTTTTTTGCTTTGTTTAATATTATTTGGTTTCTAAAGTCTCCCAGAAAAAAAAAAAAAAATACATAAAAAAACAGTGGGAGAGTAATATTGCCCTTTCAGCTTGTGTGCCAGTCTTGACTCCTGGGTGTGCCACCTCTCTCTCTCTAATTGTGGGCCATAGAAAGCCTATTTATTTTTTTGCTTTTTTAAATATTATTTGGTTTCTAAAGTCTCCCTGAAAAAAAAAAAATACATAAAAAAACAGTGGGAGAGTGATATTGCCCTTTCAGCTTGTGTGCCAGTCTTGACTCCTGGGTGTGCCACCTCTCTCTCTCTAATTGTGGGCCATAGAAAGCCTATTTATTTTTTTGCTTTTTTTAATATTATTTGGTTTCTAAAGTCTCCCTGAAAAAAAAAAAATACATAAAAAAACAGTGGGAGAGTAATATTGCTCTTTCAGCTTGTGTGCCAGTCTTGACTCCTGGGTGTGCCACCTCTCTCTCTCTAATTGTGGGCCATAGAAAGGCTATTTTTTTTTATTTATTTTTTTTATTAGTATTTGGTTTCTAAATTGTCCCTGAAAAAAACATTTTATCTTATTTGGTTTCTAAAGTCTCCCTGAGGAAAAAAAAAAAAAAATTAGGTGGGAGAATAATATTGACATTAGTGCTTGAGTGACAGTCCTGCGTGTGTGTCATCTCTGTGATTTTGTGCCACAGAAAACAGAGTGTGTAACATTGTGCCTGATTTTCCTTGTGGTCTCACCAACCTGTTAAGGGATATAGAAATCATACTGAAGTTATAGCTCACCGCGTAAGTTGTTTGACAGCAACAAATAAAGTTACTTTGGTTAATTTTTAAAACAATGAGGAAGTCTGGTGCAAGAGGTCGTGGCCGTGGGCGTTCATTGTCAGCTGGTAATGATGGTAGTGGTAGTGGAGCATCAGGTGGTCGTGGGGATAAAAATATTCCACCTAAGTCTGGAGCTGTGGAGCCAGTTTCGTCGTCTGGCTACACAAGGCCTCGAACGCTCTCTTTTCTGGGAGTAGGAAAAACGCTTTTAAAGCCGGAGCAGCAACAGCAAGTTTTGGCTTACATTGCAGACTCAGCCTCTAGCTCTTTTGCCTCCTCTTTTGAAACTGGTAAATGTAAAAGCAGCGCGTCGCTTGTGGATGTTCACGGTCAGGGACAAGTCGCTTCCTTGTCCTCCTCAGCAAAAACTACAACAAGAGAGAAGGATGCAGCAGGCGACACAACGGGTCACTCCATGGAGCTCTTTACACATACCGTCCCTGGCTTAGAAAGTGAAACACTTAACAGGCCATGCCCATTACAAGTAGATTCTGACATGGAGTGCACTGATGCACAGCCACAGCCAGAGTACTATGCTGCTCCTTTGACTCAGACCACCACATTGCCCTCTCAGGGTACAGATCCACAATCAGACCCTGATGAGACTACGTTGCCCCGCCACGAACGCTATACCACAGACCGACACAGTGACACAGACGAAGTTGCACACGAGCTCGAAGAGGAGGTAATAGATGACCCGGTTGTTGACCCCGATTGGCAGCCATTGGGGGAACAGGGTGCAGGCAGCAGTAGTTCAGAAGCGGAGGTGGAGGAGGGGCCGCAGCAGGCATCAACATCGCAACAGGTTCCATCTGCCGGGCCCCTATCTGGCCCAAAACGCGTGTCAAAGCCAAAACCTGTTGGAGCACAGCGTTGCCATCCGGTTAAAGCTCAGTCTGCAATCCCTGAAAAGGGATCCGATGCTAGGAAGAGTGCAGTCTGGCATTTTTTTAAACAACACCCAATTGATCAGCGCAAAGTCATCTGTCAAAAATGTTCTACTAGCTTAAGCAGAGGTCAGAATCTGAAAAGTCTCAATACTAGTTGCATGCATAGACACTTAACCACCATGCATTTTCAAGCCTGGACTAACTACCAAACGTCCCTTAAGGTTGTAGCACCCTCGGCCAATGAAGCTAGTCATCAACGCAACATCCCTTCCGTCACTGTAAGGCCACCATTTTCCGCACCACCGGCAGTATCTGTGCAGGTTTCTTTGCCAGCCAAAAGCAGTCAGGGTCAGGGAATCACCAGTTTTGTAGGCGGAAATATTGCATCTAGGGCACCGGCGGAAACAATACCGTCTCCAACCGTCTCTCAGTCTGCCATGTCCACCGGCACACCCGCAAGTTCCACGATCTCCATCTCTCCAGTTCAGCTCACACTACATGAGACTCTGGTTAGAAAAAGGAAGTACTTATCCTCGCATCCGCGTACACAGGGTTTTAACGCCCACATAGCTAGACTAATCTCGTTAGAGATGATGCCCTACCGGTTAGTTGAAAGCGAAGCTTTCAAAGCCCTGATGGAGTACGCTGAACCACGATACGAGCTACCCAGTCGACACTTTTTTTCCAGAAAAGCCATCCCAGCCCTGCACCAGCATGTTAAACAGCGCATCGTCCATGCACTCAGGCAATCTGTGAGTACAAAGGTGCACCTGACTACAGATGCATGGACCAGTAGGCATGGCCAGGGACGTTATGTGTCCATCACGGCACACTGGGTGAATGTGGTGGATGCAGGGTCCACAGGGGACATCAATTTCGGGACAGTTGTGCCTAGCCCACGGTCTAGGAAACAGTTGGCTGTAGGCGTTCGCACCCCCTCCTCCTCCTCCTCCTCGTCCTCCTGCAGAAGCTACAGCTCTTCCACAGATCGCAGTCGGCCAACCACTCCATCGGCAGATGACACTGTTGCACACCAGTTGTCCCATTATGGGCCAGCTACTGGCAAGCGTCAGCAGGCTGTATTGGCTATGAAGTGTTTGGGCGACAACAGACACACCGCGGAAGTTCTGTCCGAGTTCTTGCAACAAGAAACGCAGTCGTGGCTGGGCACAGTAGATCTTGAGGCAGGCAAGGTAGTTAGTGATAACGGAAGGAATTTCATGGCTGCCATCTCCCTTTCCCAACTGAAACACATTCCTTGCCTGGCTCACACCTTAAACCTGGTGGTGCAGTGCTTATTGAAAACTTATCCTGGGTTCTCCGACCTGCTCCTCAAAGTGCGTGGACTTTGCTCACATATCCGACGTTCGCCTGTACACGCCAGCCGTATGCAGACCTATCAGCGGTCTTTGAACCTTCCCCAGCATCGCCTAATCATAGACGTTGCAACAAGGTGGAACTCAACACTGCACATGCTTCAGAGACTGTGCCAACAGAGGCGGGCTGTTATGTTTTTGTGGGAGGATACACATACACGGGCAGGCAGTAGGATGGCAGACATGGAGTTGTCAGGTGTGCAGTGGTCGAAGATACAAGACATGTGTCAAGTCCTTCAGTGTTTTGAGGAATGCACACGGCTGGTTAGTGCAGACAACGCCGTAATAAGCATGAGCATCCCCCTAATGCGTCTGCTGATGCAAAGTTTGACGCACATAAAGGAGCAGGCGTCTGCACCAGAGGAAGAGGAAAGCCTTGATGACAGTCAGCCATTGTCTGGTCAGGGCAGTGTACAGGACGAGGTAGCGGGCGAAGAGGAGGTGGAGGACGAGGAGGATGATGGGGATGAGTATATTTTTAATGCGGAACCTTTCCCGGGGGCACTGGAAATTGGTTGCGTGTCAAGGCCGGGTTCTGGTTTTTTGAGGGACACAAGTGACGTAGATTTGCCTGCAACTGCCCCTCACCCAATCACAACCGGAGATTTGACAACTGGAACTTTGGCCCACATGGCGGATTATGCCTTACGTATCCTAAAAAGGGACACATGCATTACGAAAATGATGAACGATGACGATTACTGGTTGGCCTGCCTCCTTGATCCACGCTATAAAGGCAAATTGCAAAATATTATGCCACATGAGAACTTGGAACTAATATTAGCAACCAAACAATCAACTCTTGTTGACCGTTTGCTTCAGGCATTCCCAGCACACAGCGCACGTGATCGTTCTCACACGAGCTCAAGGGGGCAACAGACTAGGAGTGTTAGGGGTGCACACATCAGAAGTGGCGTTGGACAGAGGGGTTTTCTGACCAGGTTGTGGAGTGATTTTGCTATGACCGCAGACAGGACAGGTACTGCTGCATCAATTGAAAGTGACAGGAGACAACATTTGTCCAGTATGGTTACTAACTATTTTTCATCCCTTATCGATGTTCTCCCTCAACCGTCATTCCCATTTGATTACTGGGCATCAAAATTAGACACCTGGCCAGAATTGGCAGAATATGCATTGCAGGAGCTTGCTTGCCCGGCAGCAAGTGTCCTATCAGAAAGAGTATTCAGTGCTGCAGGTTCAATATTAACCGAAAAAAGGACTCGTCTGGCTACCCAAAATGTTGACGATCTAACATTCATTAAAATGAACCACAACTGGATTTCGAAATCTTTTGCCCCACCTTGCCCGGCCGACACCTAGCTTTCCTATGAAAAGCTCTTGCTTGTGAATTACTTTTCTAATGTCTAATTTGCTGCAGCTGATTGTACAGCATACGACATGTTTACACCTCCCTAAATGGCCAAACTCCCCACACGGGGCCGTGGTATCGCGACTTGGCGCAAGCACCCGTGAGACTGCTGTTTGTCTGAAGAGGTGGGTGTGCTCGCTTTTGGTTGACGGCATTGCTACTGGGTCCCTCATAGTACAATGTAGTGTCTCTGGCGGTGGTGGTGCGCACCCAACGTCAGATATCATGATTCTCAATGGCGAGAGAACATAGCCCAGCATATATGAGAACTAGCTCTTGGAAGATGGAAACTATACTGACCATGAACTAAACCTGCCGCACAACTAGAAGTGGCCGGGTAGCATGCCTACGTTTTTTTATCCCTAGATGCCCAGCGCCAGCCGGAGAACTACCTAATCCTAGCAGAGGAAAAGACAGTCCTGGCTCACCTCTAGAGAAATTTTCCCAAAAGGCAGACAGAGGCCCCCACATATATTGGCGGTGATTTTAGATGAAATGACAAACGTAGTATGAAAATAGGTTTAGCAAAATCGAGGTCCGCTTACTAGATAGCATGAAGACAGAAAGGGCACTTTCATGGTCAGCAGAAAACCCTATCAAAACACCATCCAGAAATTACTTTAAGACTCTAGCATTAACTCATAACACCAGAGTGGCAATTTCCGCTCACAAGAGCTTTCCAGACACAGTAACGAAACAGCAGCTGTGAACAGGAACAAAATGCAAAAACACACAAGGACAAAAGTCCAACTTAGCTGGGAGTTGTCTAGTAGCAGGAACATGCACAGAAAGGCTACTGATTACATTGTTGACCGGCATGAAACTGACAGAGGAGCAAGGTTATATAGCGACTCCCACATCCTGATAGGAGCAGGTGAACAGAGGGGATGATGCACACAAGTTAAATTCCACAAGTGGCCACCGGGGGAGCCCAGAATCCAATTTCACAACAGTACCCCCCCCTCAAGGAGGGGGCACCGAACCCTCACCAGAACCACCAGGGCGATCAGGATGAGCCCTATGAAAGGCACGGACAAGATCGGAGGCATGAACATCAGAGGCAGTGACCCAAGAATTATCCTCCTGACCGTATCCCTTCCATTTGACCAGATACTGGAGTTTCCGTCTGGAAACACGAGAGTCCAAGATCTTTTCCACAACGTACTCCAACTCACCCTCAACCAACACCGGAGCAGGAGGCTCAACGGAAGGCACAGCTGGTACCTCATACCTGCGCAACAATGACCGATGAAAAACATTATGAATCGAAAAGGATGCAGGGAGGTCCAAACGGAAGGACACAGGGTTAAGAATCTCCAATATCTTGTACGGGCCGATGAACCGAGGCTTAAACTTAGGAGAAGAAACCCTCATAGGGACAAAACGAGAAGACAACCACACCAAGTCCCCAACACAAAGCCGAGGACCAACACGACGACGGCGGTTGGCAAAAAGCTGAGTCTTCTCCTGGGACAACTTCAAATTGTCCACCACCTGCCCCCAAATCTGATGCAACCTCTCCACCACAGCATCCACTCCAGGACAATCCGAAGATTCCACTTGACCGGAGGAAAATCGAGGATGAAACCCCGAATTACAGAAAAACGGGGACACCAAGGTGGCAGAGCTGGCCCGATTATTGAGGGCGAACTCCGCCAAAGGCAAAAAAGCAACCCAATCATCCTGATCCGCAGACACAAAACACCTCAAATATGTCTCCAAGGTCTGATTAGTCCGCTCGGTCTGGCCATTAGTCTGAGGATGGAAAGCAGACGAAAAAGACAAATCTATGCCCATCCTAGCACAGAATGCCCGCCAAAATCTAGACACGAATTGGGTCCCTCTGTCAGAAACGATATTCTCCGGAATACCATGCAAACGAACAACATTTTGAAAAAACAGAGGAACCAACTCGGAAGAAGAAGGCAACTTAGGCAAGGGAACCAGATGGACCATCTTAGAGAAACGGTCACACACCACCCAGATGACAGACATCTTCTGAGAAACAGGCAGATCCGAAATAAAATCCATCGAGATGTGCGTCCAAGGCCTCTTCGGGATAGGCAAGGGTAACAACAATCCACTAGCCCGAGAACAACAAGGCTTGGCCCGAGCACAAACGTCACAAGACTGCACAAAGCCTCGCACATCTCGTGACAGGGAAGGCCACCAGAAGGACCTTGCCACCAAATCCCTGGTACCAAAGATTCCAGGATGACCTGCCAACGCAGAAGAATGAACCTCAGAGATGACTCTACTGGTCCAATCATCAGGAACAAACAGTCTACCAGGTGGGCAACGATCAGGTCTATCCGCCTGAAACTCCTGCAAGGCCCGCCGCAGGTCTGGAGAAACGGCAGACAATATCACTCCATCTTTAAGGATACCTGTGGGCTCAGAATTACCAGGGGAGTCAGGCTCAAAACTCCTAGAAATGGCATCCGCCTTAACATTCTTAGAACCCGGTAGGTAAGACACCACAAAATTAAACCGAGAGAAAAACAACGACCAGCGCGCTTGTCTAGGATTCAGGCGCCTGGCAGACTCAAGGTAAATTAAATTTTTGTGGTCAGTCAATACCACCACCTGATGTCTGGCCCCCTCAAGCCAGTGACGCCACTCCTCAAAAGCCCACTTCATGGCCAAAAGCTCCCGATTCCCAATATCATAATTCCGCTCGGCGGGCGAAAATTTACGGGAAAAAAAAGCACAAGGTCTCATCACGGAGCAGTCGGAACTTCTCTGCGACAACACCGCCCCAGCTCCGATTTCAGAAGCGTCGACCTCAACCTGAAAAGGAAGAGCAACATCAGGCTGACGCAACACTGGGGCGGAAGAAAAGCGGCGCTTGAGCTCCCAAAAGGCCTCCACAGCATCAGGGGACCAATCAGCAACATCAGCACCCTTCTTAGTCAAATCAGTCAATGGTTTTACAACATCAGAAAAACCAGCAATAAATCGACGATAAAAGTTAGCAAAGCCCAAAAATTTCTGAAGACTCTTAAGAGAAGAGGGTTGCGTCCAATCACCAATAGCCTGAACCTTGACAGGATCCATCTCGATGGAAGAGGGGGAAAAAATGTATCCCAAGAAGGAAATCTTCTGAACCCCAAAAACACACTTAGAACCCTTCACACACAAGGAATTAGACCGCAAAACCTGAAAAACCCTCCTGACCTGCTGGACATGAGAGTCCCAGTCATCCGAAAAAATCAGAATATCATCCAGATACACAATCATAAATTTATCCAAATAATCGCGGAAAATGTCATGCATAAAGGACTGGAAGACTGAAGGGGCATTTGAAAGACCAAAAGGCATCACCAAATACTCAAAATGGCCCTCGGGCGTATTAAATGCGGTTTTCCACTCATCCCCCTGCTTGATTCGCACCAAATTATACGCCCCACGGAGATCAATCTTAGAGAACCACTTGGCCCCCTTTATACGAGCAAACAAATCAGTAAGCAGTGGTAACGGATATTGATATTTAACCGTGATTTTATTCAAAAGTCGATAATCAATACACGGCCTCAAAGAGCCGTCTTTCTTAGACACAAAGAAAAAACCGGCTCCTAAGGGAGATGACGAAGGACGAATATGTCCCTTTTCCAAGGACTCCTTTATATATTCTCGCATAGCAGCGTGTTCAGGCACAGACAGATTAAATAATCGACCCTTAGGGTATTTACTACCCGGGATCAAGTCTATGGCACAATCGCACTCCCGGTGCGGAGGTAGTGAACCAACCTTGGGTTCTTCAAAAACGTCACGAAAGTCAGACAAGAATTCAGGAATC
The DNA here is from genome assembly GCF_051348905.1 of Ranitomeya variabilis. NCBI lineage: Eukaryota > Metazoa > Chordata > Amphibia > Anura > Dendrobatidae > Ranitomeya > Ranitomeya variabilis. Next base: position 577,543,322 of record NC_135232.1, read on the forward strand.
TCAGAGGGAATAGATGATGAAATGGAAACCAAAGGTACGTCCCCATGAGTTCCTTTACATCCCCAGCTTAACACAGACATAGCTCTCCAGTCGAGGACTGGGTTATGAGATTGCAGCCATGGCAATCCCAGCACCAAAACATCATGTAGATTATACAGCACCAGAAAGCGAATAACCTCCTGGTGATCCGGATTAACACGCATAGTCACTTGTGTCCAGTATTGTGGTTTATTACTAGCCAATGGGGTGGAGTCAATCCCTTTCAGAGGTATCGGAGCCTCCAATGGCTCCAAATCATACCCACAGCGTTTGGCAAAGGACCAATCCATAAGACTCAAAGCAGCGCCAGAGTCGACATAGGCGTCCGCGGTAATAGATGACAAAGAACAAATCAGGGTCACAGATAGAATAAACTTAGACTGTAAAGTGCTAATTGAAACAGACTTGTCAGGCTTCTTAGTACGCTTAAAGCATGCTGATATAACATGAGTTGAATCACCACAATAGAAGCACAACCCATTTTTTCGTCTAAAATTCTGCCGCTCGCTTCTGGACAGAATTCTATCACATTGCATATTTTCTGGCGTTTTCTCAGTAGACACCGCCAAATGGTGCACAGGTTTGCGCTCCCGCAGACGCCTATCGATCTGAATAGCCATCGTCATGGACTCATTCAGACTCGCAGGCACAGGGAACCCCACCATAACATCCTTAATGGCATCAGAGAGACCTTCTCTGAAAATCGCCGCCAGGGCGCACTCATTCCACTGAGTAAGCACAGACCATTTGCGGAATTTTTGGCAGTATATTTCAGCTTCATCTTGCCCCTGAGACAAGGACATCAAGGCCTTTTCCGCCTGAAGCTCTAAATGAGGTTCCTCATAAAGCAACCCCAAGGCCAGAAAAAACGCATCCACATTGAGCAACACAGGATCCCCTGGTGCCAATGCAAAAGCCCAGTCTTGAGGGTCGCCCCGGAGCAAGGAAATTACAATCCTGACCTGCTGTGCAGGGTCTCCGGCAGGGCGAGACTTCAGGGACAAAAACAATTTGCAATTATTTTTAAAATTTTGAAAGTGAGATCTATTCCCCGAGAAGAATTCAGGCAAAGGAATTCTAGGCTCAGACATAGGTGCATGAACAACAAAATCTTGCAAATTTTGTACCTTTGTGGCGAGATTATTCAAACCTGTAGCTACACTCTGAAGATCCATTTGAAACAGGTGAACACAGAGCCATTCAAGGATTAGAAGGAGAAGAAGAGAGGAAGGCTGCAGTATAGGCAGACTAGCAAGTGATTCAATTAAGAGCACACTCAGAACAAGAGGAAAAAAAAAAAATTGTAGCAGACTTCTTTTTTCTCTCCTTTCTCAGCCAGTAATTTAACCCCTTTTTTGGGCCGGTCAAACTGTCATGATTCTCAATGGCGAGAGAACATAGCCCAGCATATATGAGAACTAGCTCTTGGAAGATGGAAACTATACTGACCATGAACTAAACCTGCCGCACAACTAGAAGTGGCCGGGTAGCATGCCTACGTTTTTTTATCCCTAGATGCCCAGCGCCAGCCGGAGAACTACCTAATCCTAGCAGAGGAAAAGACAGTCCTGGCTCACCTCTAGAGAAATTTTCCCAAAAGGCAGACAGAGGCCCCCACATATATTGGCGGTGATTTTAGATGAAATGACAAACGTAGTATGAAAATAGGTTTAGCAAAATCGAGGTCCGCTTACTAGATAGCATGAAGACAGAAAGGGCACTTTCATGGTCAGCAGAAAACCCTATCAAAACACCATCCAGAAATTACTTTAAGACTCTAGCATTAACTCATAACACCAGAGTGGCAATTTCCGCTCACAAGAGCTTTCCAGACACAGTAACGAAACAGCAGCTGTGAACAGGAACAAAATGCAAAAACACACAAGGACAAAAGTCCAACTTAGCTGGGAGTTGTCTAGTAGCAGGAACATGCACAGAAAGGCTACTGATTACATTGTTGACCGGCATGAAACTGACAGAGGAGCAAGGTTATATAGCGACTCCCACATCCTGATAGGAGCAGGTGAACAGAGGGGATGATGCACACAAGTTAAATTCCACAAGTGGCCACCGGGGGAGCCCAGAATCCAATTTCACAACAGTCAGACACACCGTTGTAACATGAGGGGCCCTGGGGCGGTCCCGCCGGCCTCAAGAGAGTTCCCCCCTCCCCCAGCTCAAACTGTGCTCTACCACGTGCAAAATTATGTCGCACAGCTCTACCAGTCTTTAGTCTATTCGCTGACATCATTCAATGTCTGGCACTGACAATACAAATTTGTAGACATCTATGATGCAACTTAAAGTAGTCTGTGTCTGTGTCCTATATTGGCACCATTAAATAGTTACTGCCAAATTACTATGTCAGAAACTCAGCAGATGAGCCCACCCCTGTACCTAAGTATGCCACCTTTTTTTTTTTTTTGGTTGTTTTGCGAGACATTAACATCTATTTATATTTTGGGAGTACTGGGACAGACACTCCTTGCAATACTCCTCCACTGACCACCAAGCTGCCTGCCCGTGTATCCATGTAACCGATGTAAAACTGCCATGAGCCTATTGTTTGTTATTTTAGGCCTTTGATAGCCTGTCTGCGGTCCCTACTTTAAATACTCCTCCACTGACCACCAAGCTGCCTGCCCGTGTATCCATGTAACCGATGTAAAACAGCCATGAGCCTATTGTTTGTTATTTTAGGCCTTTGATAGCCTGTCTGCGGTCCCTACTTTAAATACTCCTCCACTGACCACCAAGCTGCCTGCCCGTGTATCCATGTAACCGATGTAAAACTGCCATGAGCCTATTGTTTGTTATTTTAGGCCTTTGATAGCCTGTCTGCGGTCCCTACTTTAAATACTCCTCCACTGACCACCAAGCTGCCTGTGTATCCATGTAACCGATGTAAAACTGCAGTATTTTGCTTATAAAAAAGAAAATACTGGAGAGATATCAAATGCAGACATTTTAACATTAAAAACAAAAATACATACAACAAAAAACTGGTACAGTACAAAAATTGGCCACCAGCTACAAAAACTTTCTCCTGCAAGTAGTTAACTGAAAGGTTTTTTTCCATTGAAAACACAGATATGGCATCCACCGAGTGTTGTCCTGTCGCGTCTTCTTTATATTATTGCCAAGAAGCTGCAACTGAATAAAGCTGAGCTTCTACCTTCTGCCTCTTATTAACTGCTTTTTTTTAAAAAAATTGTCCACCAGCTACAAAAACTTTCTCCTGCAAGTAGTTAACTGAAAGGTTTTTTTCCATTGAAAACACAGATATGGCATCCACCGAGTGTTGTCCTGTCGCGTCTTCTTTATATTATTGCCAAGAAGCTGCAACTGAATAAAGCTGAGCTTCTACCTTCTGCCTCTTATTAACTGCTTTTTTTAAAAAAAATTGTCCACCAGCTACAAAAACTTTCTCCTGCAAGTAGTTAACTGAAAGGTTTTTTTCCATTGAAAACACAGATATGGCATCCACCGAGTGTTGTCCTGTCGCGTCTTCTTTATATTATTGCCAAGAAGCTGCAACTGAATAAAGCTGAGCTTCTACCTTCTGCCTCTTATTAACTGCTTTTTTTAAAAAAAATTGTCCACCAGCTACAAAAACTTTCTCCTGCAAGTAGTTAACTGAAAGGTTTTTTTCCATTGAAAACACAGATATGGCATCCACCGAGTGTTGTCCTGTCGCGTCTTCTTTATATTATTGCCAAGAAGCTGCAACTGAATAAAGCTGTGCTTCAACCTTCTGTTCCAAATTACCATTTTTAAAAATGCAATTGGCTGTTCCGGCCTACTAAAGGTGTCTGTCTGCCCCTGCCTGGTGTTGTCCTCAACTGAATAAAGCTGAGCTTCTACCTTCTGTTCCAAATTACCATTTTTAAAAATGCAATTGGCTGTTCCGGCCTACTAAAGGTGTCTGTCTGCCCCTGCCTGGTGTTGTCCTCAACTGAACAAAGCTGTGCTTCAACCTTCTGTTCCAAATTACCATTTTTAAAAATGCAATTGGCTGTTCCGGGCTACTAAAGGTGTCTGTCTGCCCCTGCCTGGTGTTGTCCTCAACTGAATAAAGCTGAGCTTCAACCTTCAGTTCCAAATTACCATTTTTAAAAATGCAATTGGCTGTTCCGGCCTACTAAAGGTGTCTGTCTGCCCCTGCCTGGTGTTGTCCTCAACTGAATAAAGCTGAGCTTCTACCTTCTGTTCCAAATTACCATTTTTAAAAATGCCATTGGCTGTTCCGGCCTACTAAAGGTGTCTGTCTGCCCCTGCCTGGTGTTGTCCTCAACTGAATAAAGCTGAGCTTCAACCTTCAGTTCCAAATTACCATTTTTAAAAATGCAATTGGCTGTTCCGGCCTACTAAAGGTGTCTGTCTGCCCCTGCCTGGTGTTGTCCTCAACTGAATAAAGCTGAGCTTCAACCTTCAGTTCCAAATTACCATTTTTAAAAATGCAATTGGCTGTTCCGGCCTACTAAAGGTGTCTGTCTGCCCCTGCCTGGTGTTGTCCTCAACTGAATAAAGCTGAGCTTCTACCTTCTGTTCCAAATTACCATTTTTAAAAATGCCATTGGCTGTTCCGGCCTACTAAAGGTGTCTGTCTGCCCCTGCCTGGTGTTGTCCTCAACTGAATAAAGCTGAGCTTCAACCTTCAGTTCCAAATTACCATTTTTAAAAATGCAATTGGCTGTTCCGGCCTACTAAAGGTGAATGTCTGCCCCTGCCTGGTGTTGTCCTCAACTGAATAAAGCTGAGCTTCTACCTTCTGTTCCAAATTACCATTTTTAAAAATGCAATTGGCTGTTCCGGCCTACTAAAGGTGAATGTCTGCCCCTGCCTGGTGTTGTCCTCAACTGAATAAAGCTGAGCTTCTACCTTCTGTTCCAAATTACCATTTTTAAAAATGCAATTGGCTGTTCCGGCCTACTAAAGGTGTCTGTCTGCCCCTGCCTGGTGTTGTCCTCAACTGAACAAAGCTGTGCTTCAACCTTCTGTTCCAAATTACCATTTTTAAAAATGCAATTGGCTGTCCCGGCCTACTAAAGGTGTCTGTCTGCCCCTGCCTGGTGTTGTCCTCAACTGAATAAAGCTGAGCTTCAACCTTCAGTTCCAAATTACCATTTTTAAAAATGCAATTGGCTGTTCCGGCCTACTAAAGGTGTCTGTCTGCCCCTGCCTGGTGTTGTCCTCAACTGAATAAAGCTGAGCTTCTACCTTCTGTTCCAAATTACCATTTTTAAAAATGCCATTGGCTGTTCCGGCCTACTAAAGGTGTCTGTCTGCCCCTGCCTGGTGTTGTCCTCAACTGAATAAAGCTGAGCTTCAACCTTCAGTTCCAAATTACCATTTTTAAAAATGCAATTGGCTGTTCCGGCCTACTAAAGGTGAATGTCTGCCCCTGCCTGGTGTTGTCCTCAACTGAATAAAGCTGAGCTTCTACCTTCTGTTCCAAATTACCATTTTTAAAAATGCAATTGGCTGTTCCGGCCTACTAAAGGTGTCTGTCTGCCCCTGCCTGGTGTTGTCCTCAACTGAATAAAGCTGAGCTTCTACCTTCTGTTCCAAATTACCATTTTTAAAAATGCAATTGGCTGTTCCGGCCTACTAAAGGTGAATGTCTGCCCCTGCCTGGTGTTGTCCTCAACTGAATAAAGCTGAGCTTCTACCTTCTGTTCCAAATTACCATTTTTAAAAATGCAATTGGCTGTTCCGGCCTACTAAAGGTGTCTGTCTGCCCCTGCCTGGTGTTGTCCTCAACTGAACAAAGCTGTGCTTCAACCTTCTGTTCCAAATTACCATTTTTAAAAATGCAATTGGCTGTTCCGGCCTACTAAAGGTGTCTGTCTGCCCCTGCCTGGTGTTGTCCTCAACTGAATAAAGCTGAGCTTCAACCTTCAGTTCCAAATTACCATTTTTAAAAATGCAATTGGCTGTTCCGGCCTACTAAAGGTGAATGTCTGCCCCTGCCTGGTGTTGTCCTCAACTGAATAAAGCTGAGCTTCTACCTTCTGTTCCAAATTACCATTTTTAAAAATGCCATTGGCTGTTCCGGCCTACTAAAGGTGTCTGTCTGCCCCTGCCTGGTGTTGTCCTCAACTGAATAAAGCTGAGCTTCAACCTTCAGTTCCAAATTACCATTTTTAAAAATGCAATTGGCTGTTCCGGCCTACTAAAGGTGAATGTCTGCCCCTGCCTGGTGTTGTCCTCAACTGAATAAAGCTGAGCTTCTACCTTCTGTTCCAAATTACCATTTTTAAAAATGCCATTGGCTGTTCCGGCCTACTAAAGGTGTCTGTCTGCCCCTGCCTGGTGTTGTCCTCAACTGAATAAAGCTGAGCTTCTACCTTCTGTTCCAAATTACCATTTTTAAAAATGCAATTGGCTGTTCCAGCCTACTAAAGGTGTCTGTCTGCCCCTGCCTGGTGTTGTCCTCAACTGAACAAAGCTGAGCTTCTACCTTCTGCCTCTTATTAACTGCTGTTTTTTTAAAAAAATTGGCTGTTCCGGCCTACTAAAGGTGTCTGTCTGCCCCTGCCTGGTGTTGTCCTCAACTGAACAAAGCTGTGCTTCAACCTTCTGTTCCAAATTACCATTTTTAAAAATGCAATTGGCTGTTCCGGCCTACTAAAGGTGTCTGTCTGCCCCTGCCTGGTGTTGTCCTCAACTGAATAAAGCTGAGCTTCAACCTTCAGTTCCAAATTACCATTTTTAAAAATGCAATTGGCTGTTCCGGCCTACTAAAGGTGAATGTCTGCCCCTGCCTGGTGTTGTCCTCAACTGAACAAAGCTGAGCTTCCACATTCTGGCTTTCGCCCTATACTATCAGATATTAAACTGCATTTGGCCTACTAGTGTGGTTAGGCCCTTGAAACAGTGTCTGCTGCTCTTGGGTTTGCTACTCCACTGAACAAAGCAATGCCGCCTGTTTAGTCCTGTTACCAATTTTGAACTGCATTTAGCCTACTTTATTCTTTGGCCCTATATCTGTTTCCTCCTCATCCTGCCCATTGCCCAGCCACTGCTAGATGAGTCTGCTGGTACATTGACCTAGACCACTACATTCCCCTTATACTCTACACAGCCAGAATCTGACCCTGCTGAAAGTAAGGTTCCCCTTCCCGCATGTTATACCACCTTACACAGGGACAGAGAGGAAGGTGCAGATGAAAGTGCAGGTTCCTTCATCAGGTGGGGGGGCATACTCGTTGGCGACGTCACTGGCACAGGGCCCCTCAGAGTACGCAAAAGTGTCGCTGCTGGTGGGAGGCGCCCCCACCATGCAAACACACCGCCGTACTTTGAGGGGCCCTGTGCCAGTGCCAATGCGAACGAGTGGGCCCCCCCTGCTTGCTCAGGATCACAGCACTTGCAACGTTGAAATACTTACCTTTCCCTGCAACACCGCCGTGACGTAGCCCGCATTTCCTGGGCCCACGAAAAACTTGAGCCAGCCCTACTCCCCCCACAACTTTTGCCAAATGACCCCCAATTCCCTATGCCCAACTATTATTATAAAGTTAATTAAGATTGACAAGCTTCAGAAACAAGAATGGATGTTTTTGGCATTAAAATGGGCACTGTAGGTGTTTTCCTGGCCTCCACTCACTGCCGACTATGCTTCCCCATTGACTTGCATTGGGTTTCGTGTTTCGGTCGATCCCCGACTTTTAGCGATAATCGGCCGACTGCACTCGACTCGACTCTGGACAAAATCGGGTTTCACAAAACCCGACTCGATCTTAAAAAAATGAAAGTCGCTCAACTCTAGCCACCACCTCTGCTACCAACTTTGTGAAAATCCTTGGAGCCGATGCTAGGCCAAAGGGAAGGCATTGAAATTGGAAGTGGCAGGTTTGGTCCGGAAATTTAACCGAGAACCTCAGCAGATCCTGAGATGAGGGATGTATTGGAACCTGATAATACGCACTCTTCAGGTCGAGAGTGCACATCACCGAGTCCTTGTTTATCAGATGGATAGTTGATTTTATAGACTCCATCCTGAATTTTTTGTACTTTACGTACATATTTAGAGGTTTTAAATTTATTATCGTTCGGGATTCTCCTGACAATTTTGGAATTGAAAAAAGACACGAATAGTGACCTGAACCTACTTCTGGAGAGGGAACCCGAACTATGACCTGGGAGCTGAATAGCTTTTGCAGGTCTGAGTACATAGGGGAGTTTTTGGTTACAACGGTTGGTGCGATACACCTCTGCGGTACGCGGGATATTAGTTCTATTTTGTAACCGTCTGCAATTATACTGAGGACATATCTGTTGTCTGAGATCAGACTCCAAGAATCTAGAAACAGACTTAATCTCCCGCCTATCCCTATGGCGGCATTGCCTTCTTTGTCTATAGCTTGAACCAAAAAGGGAACTTCTTCCCTTCCTGTTCTGAGCGAAGGAACCCTTGAAGGACCCCCTGCTGGGTCTCCATTGTTCTCTATACTCAGGCTGCCTGCGGGGGGGAGGGGGGGGGGGAGGAAAGGGCCTTTTCCGAAAAGGCTGAAACTTTCTAGGTTTATCCTCAGGGAAACCTTTTTTAGTATCCGATGCAGATTCTAAAATGTCATCCAGAGCCTGACCAAAAATTCTGGACCCCGTAAATGGAATGGCGCATAATTTATTTTTAGATGCGTTATCCCCCGACCAAGATCTAAGCCAAATAGCCCTACGGGTCGCATTTGACAAAGAGCTATTTCTGGCTGCAAATCTAACGGACTCAGCCGAAGTATCTGCCATGAAAGCCGTAGCTGACTTTATGATAGGCAGGGAGGCAATTATATCTGCCCGCGGGGTCTTGTTAATTAAATGTTCTTCTAATTGTTCCATTCACAGGAGCATGGATCTTGCTACTGTCA